>NC_134355.1:29721081-30024734 GCF_048569485.1 Anomaloglossus baeobatrachus | reverse complement strand
GGGAGGCACATTCTCAAACGTTACTAAACGGTATCGGCTTCCGCTCTCTCCCACCCAAGCAATCTGGCCCTGATGCTGCCCCTAAGCAAACGGGCAGCACCCCTTGACCCCAGTCCAGCACAAGTTGCCCGAGCGGGTTCTGTCCTTTTCAGGGGACCCACGTCCATGGGGAACCCCTGAAACCCCCAGAGGATCGCCACCGGTTGCGGTAGTGGCGGGCCTGGGCCATCACTTTCCTCTAGGTCCATCCTCCAAATCAGCCTCTCCGGAGGCGGTAACGGTAAAAGCCACAAACATATTTTTTTTATTACAAACCACAAGTTCGTGGTTGCCCTTCCAGTTCTCGGGCTTGTCCGTAGCAGTTTCTACGCATTGGTTTCTGTCACGCTCCCCGGTCCCCGTGGCCCGCTCCCCGGTTCCCGTGCCCCGCTCTCCGGTTCCCGACGGCGTCCCCTGCTCACCGCTCCGGTCCCGGCTTCCTCTTCCTCGCCTGCACCCTCCATGTGTCCTGCTCCCCGCTCCCGGCGCCCCTCTGCGACACGGGACTCACAGCCGGGCACGCCTGCTTCCTCTGCACCGCTCCCTGTACTGGCTTCTGGCACACGGGCCATGCGCATTAGGGCGCGCGCGCGGTCATTGACCCTCTCTTAAAGGGCCAGCACCTAGAAACAGGAAATTGCATAGACAGGTACAGGGTATATTAGGATTCTCTTTCCTGGTGGGCGGGGCCTGTTCTACGTGTTTAATAAGCTAGGAGTTCAGGTCCCCGTATTGCTGTGTCCAGTATTAACCCCTGTCTGTGTCGCAGAGCCTGTCCTGCCACGCCAGCCGGTCCTGACCACGTCCGCTCCGGTACTCCTGACGGTGACTTTGACGGATGTTTCACCACCTCTTCAGCTCCGCCAGTCTCCAGTCCCTGGCTCCGTTTGGTGACCCGTCCTCTCGATCAGCAGGTTCCGGATTCCGCCTGATCCTACAACCCGGCCTCGGACCCTGAGCCTCGTCACCCGGACTACCGTCTAGAACTCTGTGTTCCCAGCGACATCTACCTTCCAGCTCATACGGACTGTCTTGCTACCAACAGTGCTTCGGCTGCCGTGCATCAAGGCCCTCTGGCGGGGTGACCGGTCTGGCTGCCTCACCAGGGGAACCCGATGTACGGTCCAGTGTTTCCACCACCCGGACGTATCAGCTAGAACCGGCCATGGATCCCGCCGATGCACTAGCAACCCAGCTGGCTGGATTACAGCAGGAACTCGGACGACAACGTGAGACCCAATCCCGTATGTTGGCCTTCATGACATCCGTGGACACCCGCCTGAATACGCTGCAAGCGACTGTCACGTCTCTGGCGACTCAATCCACGTCCGCAGCCCCCGTGGCAGCCTCCTCGGATACTTCCAAACTCCGTTTGGCCTCACCACCCCGGTACGCCGGAGATCCCAAGACCTGCAGGGGATTCATAAATCAGTGCTCCCTCCATTTCAAGCTGCTGCCGCATCTTTTTGCCTCTGACCAAGCCAAGGTCGCGTTCGTGATGTCCCATCTAGAGGGAGAGGCACTGGCCTGGATGAACCCCTTGTGGGAGAAGGAGGATCCGGTAACCACCAACATCCAGGAGTTCCTGCAGGCTTTTCGTGTTACCTTTGACGAGCCCGGATGCGCCTCCGCGTCCGCCTCATCGCTCCTCAGGCTACGTCAGGGGACTTTGACGGTGGGCCAATATGCTATCCGCTTCCGCACCTTGGCCTCAGAATTAGGGTGGAACAATGAGGCCCTAACCGCCGCCTTCTGGGAGGGACTCTCGGGCCGTATTAAGGATGAGCTGGCTGGTCGTGACGTGCCTTCCACCCTGGATGCCCTGATCGCTCTAGCGACCCGAGTGGATCTTCGCTTTCAGGAACGATCCAAAGAGGTGTCCCGCGAGAGGCGTCCGATACAGCACTCCTCCCCACCACTGAAGTCCATCGCTCCCCAGTCGGCGTCATCTGGCGCTTCTGCCCATGAGCCCATGCAGATTGACCGCCTGAGGCAGTCTGAGCAACGCAGAGCAGAACGACTAGCAAAGGGTCTCTGCTTCTACTGTGGAGATGGCACACACCTGCTACGCTTCTGTCCCGAGAAGCCGGGAAACTCCAAAGCCTAGGCTTGGTAGGAGAGGCCACCCTAGGTGCTGGGACTCTCTCAGACTCCGTTACATGGACTGTTCAAGTGACTACAGAAGAGAACCGGTTCACGGCAGAGGCGTATCTCGATTCCGGAGCAGGCAACTTCATCCAGCAGGCCACGGTGGATAAGTACCAAGTGCCTGTTCTCCAACTAGAAAAACCGCTGGTGATCGCCTCTGTAGATGGGAGACCCCTCTCTGACACCGTCTCGTTGATCACCAGGCCTATGGAATTACGGATCGGTGCCCTGCACACCGAGAAGATCACCTTCTACGTCCTCCCACGTATGTCTCATCAGATCCTGCTGGGACTTCCATGGTTATGGGCACACGAACCGTCAGTCAGCTGGAGTACAGGTGAAATTACCCGATGGGGCTCCTCGTGTCACGAGAGATGCCTGAAATCCATACAGCCCATCCGACGACCTCCGGTCCCAGAGTCTCTACCAGGACTGCCTTCCGCCTACTGGTCCTTCACGGACGTTTTTGATAAAAAGGAGTCAGAGATACTACCGCCTCATCGTCCCTACGACTGTGCCATAGACTTACTACCGGGAACTACGCCTCCTAGAGGAAGGATATACCCCTTGTCCCCTGCTGAAACACGGGCCATGTCTGCCTATATCACCGAGAGCCTGGCAAAGGGGTTCATTCGGAGATCTTCGTCCCCTGCCGGAGCAGGGTTTTTCTTCGTCAAGAAGAAGGAAGGTGATCTGCGCCCCTGCATTGACTACCGGGGATTAAACCAGATCACCGTGAAAAATAAATACCCTCTGCCACTCATCCCCGAACTATTCGATCGGCTCCCAGGAGCTCGTGTATTCACCAAGTTGGATCTCCGTGGGGCCTATAACCTGGTTCGCATTCGCTCTGGAGACGAATGGAAGACCGCATTCAACACTCGGGATGGGCACTAAGAGTATTGTGTCATGCCCTTTGGTCTGTGTAATGCTCCGGCAGTCTTTCAAGAACTGGTGAACGACGTGTTCAGAGACCTCCTCTATGTCTGTGTCGTGGTGTATCTGGACGACATCCTGGTCTTCTCTCCGGACCTACAGACCCACAGAGAGAACGTGCAGCTAGTACTCCAAAGGCTTAGAGAGAGCCGCCTGTACGCCAAGTACGAGAAGTGCGTTTTTGAAAAGTCGTCTCTTCCCTTCCTGAGTTATGTAATCTCTGACACTGGCCTGCAGATGGACCCAGAGAAAGTGTCTTCCATCCTCAACTGGCCTCCTCCTTCCGGGCTGAAGTCCATCCAACGCTTCCTCGGCTTTGCAAACTATTATCGTCAATTCATCCCGCACTTCTCTGCCCTGACTGCGCCTCTCTCTGCCTTGACTCAGAAGGGAGCTAATCCTAAGGACTGGCCACCTGCGGCCGATGCCGCGTTCTGCTCTTTAAAACAGGCGTTTGCTTCTTCCCCGGTTCTCCATGGCCCTGAATTGAACCGACAGTTCACCTTGGAGGTGGATGCCTCCTCCTCAGGGGCCGGGGCAGTGTTAATGCAGAAATCCTCCACCGGGAAGATGGTCACTTGCGGATTCTTCTCCAAGAGCTTCTCGGCACCCGAACGCAACTACACCATCGGTGATCGAGAGCTACTGGCCATCAAGCTGGCCTTGGAGGAATGGCGCTACCTCCTGGAGGGAGCAGTATACCCTGTGATCATCTACACGGACCACAAGAATCTGGGGTACCTACGGTCAGCCCAAAGACTGAACCCGCGACAAGCCCGCTGGTCCTTGTTTTTTGCTCGATTTGATTTCCAACTCCATTTTCGGCCCGCGGATAAGAACGTGTGGGCAGACGCCTTGTCTAGGTCCTTCGTGCCCATAGAGCAGGAGGAGGAGACGTTCCAGCCCATCATCAGCCCCAGTAAAGTTATTCCGGTGGCTCCTGTCACTCTGGCTCAGATTCCCCCTGGGAAGACCTATGTCTCAGATACTGACAAACAAAGAGTCCTACAGTGGGGTCATGCCTCAAAAATCGCCGGCCATGCCGGTCAGAAGAAGACTTGGAGTACGATTGTCCGTCACTATTGGTGGCCGTCCCTCCGTAAAGACGTCGCAAACTTCGTCTCAGCCTGTCCATCTTGTGCCCGGAACAAGACACCCAAGGACCTGCCATATGGACGTCTTCTGCCTCTGCCCATTCCTTCCGTTCCGTGGCAACACATTGCAATGGACTTTATTACGGACTTGCCCTTGTCCTCCGGACACACGGTCATATGGGTTGTGGTGGACCGGTTCTCAAAGATGGCTCACTTCGTTCCCATGGCCGGGCTGCCCTCTGCCCAGGAGCTCGCTGACTCCTTCATACAACACATATTCCGATTGCATGGCCTTCCTACACACATTGTGTCCGACAGAGGAACTCAGTTTACCTCGCGCTTCTGGAGGGCTCTTTGCAAACATCTGGGAGTAACCTTGGATTTTTCTTCGGCCTATCATCCTCAGTCGAATGGCCAAGAGGAACGGGTCAATCAGATCCTGACCTCCTTCCTGCGCCACTACGTCAACATCCATCACGACGATTGGTCCACGCTCCTTCCTTGGGCTGAATTCTCCCATAATCAGCACATCAGCGAGTCCACCTCCAGCTCTCCCTTCCAGGTCGTTTACGGACTTCAGCCTTCTGTCCCGTTGCCAGTATCCTCGGCTTCAGATGTCCCTGCTGCAGATGCCCTGGCCCGGGACTTCTCAGCTATATGGAACTCAGTCAAGACTTCCCTAGAGCGTGCTTCCTTGCAGATGAAGAGACATGCGGACAAGAGGCGCCTGGATCCCCCGTGTTTCTCCCCAGGTGATCTGGTCTGGCTTGCATCCAAATATGTCCGACTGAAGTTACCATCGTACAAGTTGGGTCCTCGTTACATCGGGCCATTTAAAGTCATCAGCAAGATTAATGCTGTCTCCTACAAGCTGCAGCTCCCGGCCACGATGCGGATACCCAACTCCTTCCATGTCTCCTTGCTCAAGCCTGTTGTCCTTGGTCCCTTCTCCTCTGGTGTCGGTAATTCTCCTCCTCCCATCGCTGACGATGACATCTATGCGGTAAGGGATATCGTGGCCATGAAGACCGTGCGAGGTCGCCAATTCGTCCTGGTGGACTGGGCGGGTTATGGTCCAGAGGATAGGTCCTGGGAGCCCCGGGAGAATGTTGGCACTCCTCTGATACGTGCCTTCCTGTCCCGATTGCGGGGAGGGGGGCGTGGGGGAGGGGGTACTGTCACGCTCCCCGGTCCCCGTGGCCCGCTCCCCGGTTCCCGTGCCCCGCTCTCCGATTCCCGACGGCGTCCCCTGCTCACCGCTCCCGGCTTCCTCTTCCTCGCCTGCACCCTCCATGTGTCCTGCTCCCCGCTCCCCTCTTCGACACGGGACTCACAGCCGGGCACGCCTGCTTCCTCTGCACCGCTCCCTATACTGGCTTCTGGCACACGGGCCTCGCGCATGCGCATTAGGGCGCGCACGCGGTCATTGACCCTCTCTTAAAGGGCCAGCACCTAGAAACAGGAAATTGCATAGACAGGTACAGGGTATATTAGGATTCTCTTTCCTGGTGGGCGGGGCCTGTTCTACATGTTTAATAAGCTAGGAGTTCAGGTCCCCGTATTGCTGTGTCTAGTATTAACCCTTTGTCTGTCTCGCAGAGCCTGTCCTGCCACGCCAGCCGGTCCTGACCACGTCCGCTCCGGTACTCCTGACGGTGACTTTGGCGGATGTTCAACCACCTCTTCAGCTCTGCCAGTCTCCAGTCCCTGGCTCCGTTTGGTGACCCGTCCTCTCGCTCAGCAGGTTCCGGATTCCGCCTGATCCTACAACCCGGCCTCGGACCCTGAGCCTCGTCACCCGGACTACCGTCTAGAACTCTGTGTTCCCAGCGACATCTACCTTCCAGCTCATACGGACTGTCTTGCTACCAATAGTGCTTTGGCTGCCGTGCATCAAGGCCCTCTGGCGGGGTGACCGGTCTGGCTGCCTCACCAGGGGAACCCGGTGCATGGTCCAGTGTTTCCACCACCCGGACGTATCAGTTTCAGAACAGTCCCCACGGGGACAACAGTGTTTCGTAGCCAACGGGCCACCACAAACAAAACTGTAGGGTCCCAATGGAGACTTGCCGTAGGGTCCCGACGGGGACTGTCAGCTGGGTCCCAGGGGCTATCCACAACGCTTGGCTCCGGTGCAGCCTCCTCCTGCAGCTTTCCCACAGTCCACCACCAAACAGCACGAGCCCCCAACGCCACCCTCACACTGGGGTGACACTGTCCCACAGGACTCCATTTTCAGCTGCCGATGATGCGGATACGACTGCTCCTTAAACCGGACTCCTTAGCCTCGAGGGCCGTCTGGAACGTCAGTAGAGTCCCAATGGGGACCGACAGCAAGGTAACCGGGAACCGCTACCATGCTCTAACTTGTCTTACTTCAAGGCCGGCCATTTGCAGGGCACTGACCTGCAAAGTGCCCCAGTTGCCGGCAGTACCTGCAGCATGCCATCCACGTGTCTCCGAAGGCACGAATAACGAGCGGGGCCTCATCTTCCGACAGGGACTCCGTATCTTCCCCTGAGCTACTTCCATCAGTCGTCTCCTGTCCCGAGCTGGCGCCCCCTGGGTCTTCCGCGCCAGCCGCCACCC
This sequence comes from Anomaloglossus baeobatrachus, assembly GCF_048569485.1. NCBI lineage: Eukaryota > Metazoa > Chordata > Amphibia > Anura > Aromobatidae > Anomaloglossus > Anomaloglossus baeobatrachus. The sequence continues at coordinate 30,017,928 of NC_134355.1, read as the reverse complement.
CCGTCACGGTCGGGCGGATTGCCGGGGCCGACATCCCCTCTGCGGAAGGTGGGCCGCCATCAGCTGCCGCGCGGGGAATCACTGCTGCATTCTCGGGGCCCGCTGCTCCTGCGACCGGAGTAGGGGCTGCAGCCATCTCACTATCCTCTGCCCCCGCGGGCGCCGCCGCTCCATCGGTCGGCGTGGGGTTAGCATCAAGCTCGGGAGCCGACATCTACCATTCCGTTCCCCCTTAGTCTTTTTCCGGCTCCTCCTCTACAGGGGCGGGGTTTCGGCTTTCGCGCCTCCACTGCTCGAGGAGACGCTTGAGCGGGGATTTTTCGCGCCCAAGATGGCGGCTTCCCAAATTTTTTGGCCGGACACCTCCGACGGTCACAAGGCGCACCTCTACCAGACGGCAGAGCGGTAAGATCCTGTTCGTGACGCCACGTTGTCGCGGGCGGAGGAGGGGACGCTGCGCTCTCCCACTGCTCGGGTCCGGCTGCTGCTACTACTGCTCGGTAGTGGCTCGAGCGGTGGGCCGGATCCCGGGGAATCGAGCGGTGTTCCTCGCCCGTGAGTGAGAAGGGGAATGGTTTTGGGGATTTATTGTCCGTGATGCCACTCACGGCTGTGGTGAGGTAGGGACACCACCGCTGCTCTGGACGGGGATCCCGGGAGCGATGACAGGGAGCAGCTTGGATGTTGTTTTCTCCCCTCCGTGGGTAGGGGGTTGGTTGTCCCTGGGCACGATGAGGGGTAGGGATGGATGGCAGGCGGGTTACGGGGCCTGGTGAGGTGCAGGGTCGCGGGGGCAGCGCTGTGCCGCACGGCACGGTGGTACTCACTCAGCCAATGATGTACACAAAGTCTCCGGTAAAAAAAAAGGCTGGATGGACGGGTCCCACAGACGGCTGCGGTGTTTTTCCTCCCGGCAGGTTGATGGTGACTGCCTTTCCCTGCACTTATGTAGAAAGTACGGTCCCAATGGGTTCCCACCGGTAACCCGCTCCCCAGCTTGAAGGTTGCTGAAGGAGCCCCTTTTGCCCGCAGGCTCTGGCCCTGGGAACTGTAGCCTTGACGGTGACTGTGTTTCCCTCTCTCGGTTGGACTGTTGCCTTCTGTCGGGACTTGGCTGCTGGGAAACCCCGGAGGTTCCCTTCGCTAACGGATTTGACAATTTCAACGGCGACTCCTAGCCTTGTCGGGGTCCGTAAGCCCTGCCGGTTGGTGCTGGCTTCTCTTTGCGTACCGGTCCGGTACCGCCGGGCCACCGCCCGTCCACGGTCTTTACGGCTGGCTCCGATAGTCCTCTCCTGCAGACGGTCACCACCGTCTGCCAACCTTGCTGTATCGTCCGGGCCACACACCCGGACCAACTTCAGACTCCTCTTTTACCACTTTACTTCCTCACTCAACTCCTCTCCAAACTAATCTGAACTCAACTTTTCCCGCCTCCAGGACTGTGAACTCCTCGGTGGGCGGGACCAACCGCCTGGCCCACCCCCTGGTGTGGACATCAGCCCCTGGAGGGAGGCAACAAGGGTTTTTGTTTGACTTAGGTGTGCCTGACCGGGGTGTGGGGTGTGTTGGTGTAGTACTTGTGACGTCCTGGCTTGTCCAGGGCGCCACACATATATTTATCATGGGTGGTTAGGACTTATGTCACTACTCTCGTACTGTTCTGTAGATTGTGTTGGATCCACGCTGCATGAACCATTATTCAATAAGACTGCCTATTAATATTTTCTTCCACATTTTTTCTGCTGATTGATCATCACTGATCACATAACATATCCGTGTCCTGCAGGCGAGCGTCACAGAATTTGTGTAATCTGGATTAACGACACATCTGACAGTGAATATTCCAGGTCAGGTGAGACTTATCACACCATATCCCACCCAATGGCGAGAAATGCGAGATATTCTATTAAGATATTGGCCGATTCTGTTGTCTGATACTGACATGAATAAAATCATCTCTCCTTCTCCATCTATCACCCCAAAGCGATCGAAAACATTAAAAGAGTTTTTAACACATAGTCACTATGTACCACCACCTTCTAATTCTTTATTCGGCTCTCGTGGTCCAAAAATGTGGCAGTTCTTCATGTAGTTCATGTGGGGCTTGTTCTCAGATGGATCGTGCGGATTCCTTTTTTGATTCCACTAAGAAAAAGGAATTCAAGATCCGCCATAATATACATTTTTGCTTTACAGGAATCATATATTGGGCTAGCTGCCCATGCAAACTCATATATGTAAGGTTGATGTCACGTGAGTGTCGTGTTCAGGCTCTCGAGCACATACGTGACATACAACACTCAGCTGATGTGAAGGTGCCTGATGAATTTTTGGTCTTAAAAATATCCCAAAACATTTTAGGAATGTGCACAATTCAAATTGGCAACTTTTGCGATTCCGTGGTATTGATAAGATCTGTGTTGGTGCGCGAGGGTGTAATATATGGAAGCTACTAGCACAAAGGGAGGTCAAGTGGATCACTGTCCTTGATAGTGAAGCCAAAAGGACTAAAAGGATTAAACAATGCTGTTGCCTTTAAGCCATTCCTGGGTTGATTGCTCTCGACATGTGGTTTTATGGGGATGTGGGTTGGGGTTGTCTATTCTCATTGATATCTGAAATGCCTTGCTGTGGTCTGTTTTTTGGGATACTGATTTTTGTATTTTAGTTTTTATATACTTATTAGGCTTGCCATGAATCATCTTGGACCGGTCTTAATATACTGGAGTGGCACCATGGACATTGGTGGATGAATCGCTTTTCATGATCATTAATGTATTATGCTTTTCTATCATTGGATGAATCATTTTATATCACTACTAATGAATTGTGCCTTAAAATTATCCTATGTGGGTGTCTTTTTCTATTTGTTTCCATGTTGAAATTTGTGTGTATTTCATTAATGGTCCACTAGGTGGCGATATAACAGAGTTTATACAGTACAGTGGAACCTTGGTTAACGAGAACAATCCGTTCTGGGAGTGGCTTGTTAACCAAGTTACTCGTTCAGCAAAGCAAGATTTCCCATAGGAAATCATTGCAATGCAGACAATTCGTTCCACAACTTGTTAAATGTCCCATCCTGGTCCCCTATTGTGCCATTCCACACACACAAGCACACACAAACATGTACAAACACGCACAAACTCACACACATATTATACTCACCTTACCTTCCGTTCCATCGCCGGTCTCCTGGGACTTGCTGTTCACCAGTACGGGATGTGTATCGGGTTACCATCACGACGAAGGAGGAACCTCAGCACCCAGAGCGCTGAAGTCAAAGGCAGGAGTTGCTTGCCTCTGATTGGTCAGCACGCTGCCTTTGATTAGCGTCTGACAGACGAAGTTACTGCCTCGTCGCGATGGTTGCCGATACACATCCTGGAGCGGCGAATTACAGGGCCCAGGAGGCCGGCGATGGAACGGAAGGTACACATACTATGCTCACCTTACCTTCCGTTCCATTGCCGGCCTCCTGGGTCCTGTAGTTCGCTGCGAGGATTCCTCCCTCGTCGCGATGTACCGGCGAACTACAAGAACCATGAGGCCGGCGATGGAACAGTAGGTAAGGTGAGCATAATACTGTATGTGTGTGCGTGCGTGTTTGTTTGTGTGTGTTTTGTGCTTGTTTGTGTGTACTGCAAGAGCGGGTTAGAGCGCGGTGGACGTACGGAACCGGAAGTGTGTGCGGTGAGGATTTTGCTCGTACAGCGAAGCTTTCTCATAAACCGAGTTACAAATTTACAGAAAGCTTTGCTTGTTAAGCAAAATTCTCATTAACTGGGTTACTCGTTAAGCAAGGTTCCACTGTATATGCTTGTGAAGTCCCCCTTTTTTATGGAATTCTGTGGGCGCAAGGCTGTTTATACTTATGAGGACACGATTTTGTATGTATGGTTTTAGCAGATTTACTATATTGTGTTTATTCACACTAATTTTTGGTATGTGGACATTTTTCCACTTCCAAAATGGTGCTTCCACTCTTCCTGTTGTGCGCATGCTCCACGTACAGTGGAGATCTCCAAAAAATTTTATTACAGAAGGAATCGCAGTATATAATTAAATATAATGCCATGGGTCCCCTAGGTTTCAATGAGAAAAATGATCTCATAGTGTTCTTATAAAAAATATAATTGTTGATTACTGCTAATACATCATTTTTCAATATAATGCTGAATGTTGCTGTCCATATTTTGTTTTTAACATGATTGACGTTTATTAACCAAGTGTTGTGCCTATAAAAAATAAGGAACTGACGTCATGAGTTGTGGACCTGTCGAAGTGCCGTATAGGCACGAAACAGCCATCGTCCTGTATAATCACCAGCAGCGCATAGCGTGGTGATTGCATTGTGGCATAGACAACCCTAATTCTTCTAGGGTTTTTATATTTTTTAGGTATTGATATCATTTTTACTGTGGCTGAGGAGTGCTATGGACTGTAGGGGTTAATATGCCCTCTGAGGTAACGTGAGCAGGCTATTGTGATTGGTCAGCCTGCTGCGCGCATAAATTAAAGGTGTAACTTGGATTTTAAAGAGTTAATATGCCTTCTGGTAGTAACGCGAGCAGGCTGTGTGATTGGTCAGCCTGCTGCACGCCTAATTTAAAGTTTTTCTATTGGTGGTCAAATGGTAAAGAGCGGGAGTGTTTACCTTTATAAAGCGTCAGCTGGCAGTCAGCTATGTCAGTTCCAGCTGGAAGATTGAAGAATCCTGATGGAGTCCTTGCTGGAGCAAATGATGGCTCGGGTTGGCGCTGCGGGTGGTGAGGAGTAGCTGAAGAACTGCCTGGTGTCGATGAACGAAGCCGCCGAAGTTGTCCTGGTTCCGGCTCCAGCTGCGATTCCTGCAACGAGCGACGAACTTCTCCAGGCAGAAGATGGAAGCGACGTCTGGATGTCCCTAAGGAAGAAGAGAAAGAAGAACCAGGCGTACTCAGCACCCACGTCCCGTTCCCGGAGGTCTGGCGGAGAGAGGAGGAGGTCTTAATCTGCACGCAGTCGGCGTGGTTCTGGAAGTAAGACGTCTGAGTCATCGTGAGAGCTGGGAGTTCCTGCGGGAGGTCGGAGCACAGCATCGCGAGATCGCCCACGGAGCCGAGGAGACTTGGCAGCATCATCGGTGCACGACTCCCAGAGTGCCCAGCGGGTGAGTATTCCGGAAGTCGCCGCTGGTTCTTCCACACAGGCTGCTGTGGCCGGTCTCGGGGCAGGCGCTGCTGCGCTCGCGGGCCTGTGCCCGCCGCTGCTGCCCTTGCAAAAGAGCTCATCTGGGGCTGCGGCGGCGCAGGTCTGGAGCTCTACAGAGGATTACGAAGAGCACGTCGCTACAGGCTGTGGACTTCACCCCCAGAGCACCGTGGCAGATGGACCCAGGAGCGGAAGAAGCGGTGAGAGCTCCTTTCTAGGGGCATCTGAGAATGAAATGGTTAATTGTGTGAGGGACATTGTCCGATTTGCTTGGGGGTAATGTGGTTCTTCCTCATTTTATTCGTGGTTACAGGCTTTCTCCATTTCTGCTGCAGTTCTTGGGGAGAGGTTTCCTAAATTGTGTAGCGGCCTGTTTCAGCACCAGGACTGCATTCTGGAAGCTTACCGTAATTTTGGCGGCCTGGCGTGGCTAAATTATGATGAGTCGTTTAGACAAAAATTGGCAGTCCATCCTGCTGTTAAGTGGGGTGTAAAGGATGTCAGCTTATGGCTGAACAAGATGCTGCCCCATAGGCAGCAGGTGGCTTCCAATTCTAAGAAAGGAGTATGCTTCGCCTTTAATGAGGCTTCATGTACGTGACAGAGTAATTGTCACTTTCGTCATGAATGCTCGTTCTGTGGCAGGGCTCACCCCTTGTTCAAATGTTTTAGGAAGTATGGTCAGTCCGCTGTACAGTCATCTGGTCCTAAGGAGCAGTTTTTCAAGGGCCCCCACTCCGGTGAACCTGGGAAGAATGCTCCCGTGGCTAGGCTGTTTTCCAGACAGCCCGAAGGCAGCTTTGGTTTATGAGGGGTTTCAATATGGCTTTTTTGTATTTCCGTTCGATGGCATTGGTTTTAGTGGGACAAAATATTTGAAGTCTGTTGATAGTTACAAGGACCTGGTTATGACACACATTAAAAAAGAGCTGTCTTTGGGCAGAGTGTCTGGTGTTACACCTCGTGGCTCTCCTGTGGCAAGGAATGAGACAGTCTCCTTGCCTGCCACGAGCGCTCCTGCTCAACAGTGCCGAAGGTCTGCCAGACTGCGCAGAGTGCAGGAGAAACCTCCTCAGAGAGGCAGCACGAGAGTGACACCTAGTGGTACTCCTGTTGCAAGAGATGAGGCGGTCTCCCATTCCTTGCCTGCCGCAGCTCCTCCTGCTCAGCAGCCTCGAAGGTCTGTGAGGTTGCGCAATGTGCAGAGGTTTGCTGTTCAGGGAAGCAGCGAGACTCCCGTTATCTCTACACATTATGAGACCGAGGATCCCGCCTCTATTTCCCAGAGGCAGGAGGGTGAGCATGTGCTATGCTTGGTGGATCCTGATTCGCCCACTGACGTCACACGGCTTGATGACAAGGCTGGTGACGTGGTGAATCCTGACTGGCCAGGCTGGGATGTCGTGGATCCTGATTGGGTCAAGTCCGTCATCTCCGCCTCGCGCCCGCCCTTGGCTGGAGCTACACCTCCTTAAAAGCTCCTCCTGCCATCATGGCGGCGCGCGACCGTCCTTCTATGTTTGGATGTCTGGCAGCGTGCTGCCACGCCACTGCTCAGGCATTATCGTCTTCTGTGGACTTGGCCCTTGCTGCTTAGGCAGCACCTGGTTTGCAGGCCGTGTCCCTGCCTTGCTGCTCCGGCAGTAGCTCCTTTGACAGGCCGTGTTCCTGTTCCAGGTGAGCTCCTCGAGTCTCCACCGGACTCACCTGGTTATTGAAAGCACACGTGCGTGGGCACCTCTGTGCTACCCTCGTGCCATATTCTCGTGACTTCCACTGGCACACGTGCGTGGGCACCTCTGTGCTTCCCCGTGCAACAGGTACACCGAGCCGTGTGATCCCTGCCATACAACCCTCACGGGTTAGGGCAGACCGGTGTACATAGATCGTCTGTGACATTCCAGACGATCGCTAGCAGCAACCCGCTCACTCTTCACCCACCATAGCAGCGGTCCCTTACACCGCACAGTGGACCTTGACCGGCGGAAGCTGTCCATTCCCCATCTTGGCACGCTTCCCCGGGTCCCCCTCGTAACAGTCTGGTCCTTTTGAATTTCCTCCTTTTAAGAATTTTAGAATATCGCCATTGGGGGTTGTACCCAAGAAGGAGGTTAATTAATTTAGGATTATTCACCATCTGTCTTATCCTAAGGGTAGCTCACTGAATGATGCTATTGATCCTAATGCATCTTCAGTGAGTTACACGTCTTTTGATGAAGCGGTTGAACTACTGAAAAAATTTGGTCCTGATTCTTTCATGGCCAAATCAGACATTAAATCTGCTTTTCGGCTACTGCCGATTAACCCCCTGGGCTTAAATTCATTGGGTTTTTGTGTTGGTTCTTTTTATTTTGATAGATGTCTTCCCATGGGTTTTTTGTTATCGTGAACTAAGAATTTTGCCGATGGGGAGAGTCTTCACCAGACATCTGTATGATGAGACTAAAGGTGTTCAGTGTTCGGGTTCACATATTAGAGTTTTGTTGGAGATGAAGATGGATTTGAAAGTCTGTTTAGAATTTCTAGAAAGTTTCAATGGCATTAGTTGTGTTCAGCAAGAGTTAGTTCTGTCCCAGGATTTACTTTGGTTTACAGGTGCTGTTAAAGAAGTAGGTTTTGGTGCAATTTTTTAGTCACATTGGTGCTTTGATTTGTGGCTTGCCACCTGGTCTTCGAAAGGCTTGCTTGAGAAACAGGTGTTGTTGGAGCTTTCCAGTTCTGGTGTTTTTGAGTATTTGGGGTGAGGAGCTGGCAAATAGGATTTTAATTTTATCAAATTTCCAGGGTACGGCTTTTGCAGTAAATACCTTAGCCGTGAAGTGCAGGTTTTTAGGTGGTTTACTGCGTAGGCTGGTCCTATTGTGTTTAAGGTTTAATATTTGGATTAAAGCCCGTTTTGCTACGGATTGCAGTAATTCCTCTATTTTGTACCTTTATTCCCAATAGTTAGAGGATTTCCGGCAGAGTTCGGCGAAAATGGATCATCTTCCGACTTTGTGCCCGTCCCATCTATAAGAGGCAATTTCGAGTTAGTGTTGGCTTCCATTAAAAATTCTCTTGCTCTGGGGACATGGAAGTCATATTCAGCTGCTTGGGTCACGTGGACTCATTTTTGTGATTCTAGGAACCATCTGTCATATAAGTGTGACGTGAATACAGCACTGAGTTTTTTGAATGTTTACATTGGTTTGGGTTACAGTTATAAGTTTCTTTATAAAACATTGTGTGGTGTCTCCTTTTTCTTGAAACCGTATGGTGAAGAGTCGCTGAGCTTATTCGCTGTTCGTCAGGTTTTAAAGGGTTGCAAAAAGTTTTTTTGGCGCCTGAACGTTGCAGGCCTATCTCTGTAGATTTATTTAAAAAAGTTATGCCTTAGGTTGAGCGAGGTTTGTTTTAATGATTTTGAGTTGTGCTTATTCCGGGCAGCTTTTGTTCTTTGTTTCTTTGCGACACTTAGGATTAGCGAGCTGTTGTCCCAAGGCCGGTCCAGCATCTCGGGTTTGTTTAGAGAAGATATAAGCTCGTCTGACTCCTGTGTTCTGTTATTTATCAGAAGGTCAAAAACGGATCAGTTTGGAAAAGGGTCTTCTGTAAAATTGAAATCTTTGCGTGATTCGATTGTATGTCCTGTTACAAATTTGTATAAGTGGCTTTCGGTGCGAGGGGATATTCCGAGTTTGTTATTTTTACACGAAGACGGTTTCCCTGCAACCAAGTTCCAATTCAATGCTATTTTAAAGAAGCGCATTGTTAAATTAAAGTTGGATAGTACCAATTTTTCTTCAAACTCTTTTTTTAGTATTGGTGCTCCAACGGAGGCGGCGGTGGCAGGCCTCAAGGTTAAAAGAATCTGTAAAATCGGTAGATGGGCTTCGAGCCATTATAAGCTGTATATATGTTCTAATCTATTGTAATTAATGCTGTTTCTGTTTCTCTCCAATTCAAAGCCCAATGGTCGTTTGGATGATAGGTCATTCATTTATTCATTTGGCGCAGAGGAGAGCAGCTTGTAGAAGCTATACTGAAAATCTGACTTTCCAGAGTGAACTGGTGAATGTTTTTTGGTGCGGTATACGGGGCTTAAAATTTTCCAATCTAGTTGCCAGTGTAAAGAAAATGCTTTTGAGTTATCCGTACCCTGATCTTATAATTTTCCAAATTGGACGGAATGATTTAGGAAAGATTAAGACCCTGGACTTGCTATCGCAGTTTCGTAGAGATTTTTCTTTAATAAAAAATAATTTTACTTATTCTTCTTTCATTTTTTTTTTTAAATTATCCCTAGATTGATTTGGAATTGTAGCCAGCTTTGGTTTATGGAAAAGATAAGAAAACGCGTCAACCGTGAAATGGCAAATTGTTTTCATGCTCTAGGTGATTTTTTTGTATCGTCATAGTGAGTTAGAAGGGTTCACTACTGGTCTTTACAGAACGGACGGTGTTCATCTTTCTGATGTAGGTCTTGATATTTTTAATATCGGTCTTCAAAATATAATCGAAAAATGGCTGCGGTGTTTGGGGGGGCCTCGTATTTATAATACTTTGCCGTTTGGGGAAAAATCGCCCAACCATGTTGGGTGGATTGTGTTTTTTTATGGTTAATTATAATTCTGGTGGTATTTATTTCTATTTATGGTTATTTATTAATATGGTGATTATTTAATTTTATCAGGTTACCAATAATAAAAACACCACGGCCATTTTTAATCCAATTCTTGTGTTTGTGTATTTATTTATTTATGGTATTTTTAAATTGTTTATGGTGGGCTTTATGCTACCATGCGTGCTCCAGGCACTTCCCTCACCTACGGACTTTTATATCACCTGTAATTTCATGTTGGATTAAATAAGATTATTCACAGCAGCCCAGTGAGTGCCCTTCTTTTTCTTTTTTGGATTGTTCTTGAATTTCTCAAACTTTGAAGTGAGCACCACAGGAGATGGCTGTTCATGTTACTGCCTAGCTAAGCGGGACTTTCTGGTAGACAGAGGTAGCTGGACTAACGGAATTATTCCACTGATTGAAACGGTGGAGAGGACTGAATAGTGCCCAGTGTTCTGTCTTTTTTTCTGCTACATGATTGAGGTATCACCTGAGTGACTGTGAGTACATTCAGAGCCCGGTTTTCAACCATTAACGCTACTCGATCGCTGTTTAACCGCATGGCAGAAATTAATACTACTACAGCAGAGGAAGTCTGCATTGGTGATAATGGCATTCTTAGCAGGGAGGGAGAATGCCAACACATTTTTTATGGACTGTAACCTGAAAGCAGATAATGTATGTAATGAGCACTAAAAATCTGGAGCTCAAAATCGCTAATCTGGCTGAGAAAGAGATAAGCCTTTTTTGGTCTGTGCAATCATTGCGCTCCTATACGGTATGTGATCGGCTCCCTAGAGGGAGGCTTGCGTGTCATGAAAAAGATTTATTTTTACCAAGAAGATCTGATTTTTAAAAAACAATGGGAAGCAGTACAAAATGACTGTTCACAAAAAGTTTGAATCTGGTATTGTCAAAAAATGAGCAAGAACATGAAATGATAACCAATTAATTAATGCGGCTCAGAAAAGAAACTTGAATCTAGGCTGACTAAGGAAAATTGGAATGTTTTTTTTGAAAAATCTTGACACAAAACTTATTTCACTTCAAGCGATGATAAAAGAATGTAAAAAGGAAAGATTCTTCCAAGATAAGTTGTATTACGAGACAGTCTGTATTTAATTGGAAGAAAAGTGTTGACTTTTTACCTTTCTATAAGAAAAATAAGTCCAAGAAAATATTTCAGAAACATTTGAGTAGAAATAATGATAAAAAAACAGTCTGGACTACGAACTCTGAGTGGGGAAGATGACCCCCCCCCCCCCCCACACACACACACACACACACATAAACGGAGTTTGAGTGAGGATTTGAATAAAATTGATCCAACAACAACCCCTTTAGACCACGAATACGAAGAAGTTGGGGCAAGCGGAATCAAGTCTTTTGGTGAGCATGAATGACTCTACTAACCGAAAAATCTTTAATCTAACCGATGTGCGTGATGTAAATATGCTTGCAGTGTTAGAAAAAGTATTAAATTATTGTATTCCTAGCCTTTTGACCCTGTAAAGTTTGAGGTAAATCTTTTTAAATCATGTAGGAAACATTTAAAAAAAAATTATTTCAATTAAAAGTTCGGCTAAACAGACAACCTCGGATCCCATAGGGAATAATGCATGTGTTATAGGACCTTTGTTTTTTTCCATAGTGAACCGACACTTAGTGAGGTTACACAAGACGTATTACATCTATTAAGCATTACAGAGGATCAGCAGATCGGTGAGATTTCAATTGCCAACAAGAGACCAGAGTCCACAGGGGGTGTCAGATGCTCATTTTTCCCACCCACAACAACGGGTAAAAATATTGAGTTATTTCAGGAGACAGTGTTGCGTGAAATACGTGCTTTAAATTACCCTACTCTACCAGACAATTTGTCAAAAATTGAAAAAGAGGCATTAACCAGAAGTAAGTCTTTGGGGGATTTGACAATAAGGAGAGCAGATAAAGGCGGTGGGACTGTTTTGTTAAAAACCCAATATTACGTAGAGGAAGCTCTCAGACAGTTAAATAACGCAAACATTTATGAAACATTAAAAGGAGATCCTACAACGACATACAAGGAAAAGTTATGTAGCTTGTTAAACAAACAGTTGACAATGGGAGCATTATCAAAAAATAAAGCTGAGAAATTGTTACCACTATGTCCAAAGAAGCCACACTGGTATTTTGTCCCCAAGGTGCACAAGTCGTTTCAGAAGCCTCCCGGCCGCCCAATTGTCTCGGGAGTGGGCTCTTTAACAGAGCCCCTCTCGAGATATCTGGGCTGGATCCTGCACCCTATTCTGAAAACAACTTCATCATATGTGCAGGATACAGGGGATTTATAGTTAAACATCTAGAAGGCTTCAATTGGCAGACGGGATTCCACTGGGCTTCTTTGGACGTAGAAAGCCTGTATACCAGGATACAACGGTTAGGAGAAACTAAAATGGTGATCGATTTAGTACACAATGCTTTATCCTTTGTGCTGACGCATAATGCGTTTAAATTCGGACATAAATGGTACAGGCAGTGCAGCGGAGTTGCCATCGGCACCCCAGTGGCTTGCACGCTTGCCAATGTTTTTCTAGCACGTATGGAGAACGAACTAATGTATAGTATTGATAATCCTTTTGTGAGACACATCAAAAAGTTCTTGCGTTATGTGGACGATGTCCTAATAATTTGGGACGGTTCTGAAAGGGAGTTTGAGGCCTTCGTGTCCTATTTGAATACAACCAACAGATTCAATATGCTCTTTACCTATGTCTTTGATACTGAATCTATCGAGTTTTTAGATGTAAAATTGTCTGCTAGAGAGGGCAAGATCATACGTGAGTTGAATAGAAAACCAACGGCAGTAAATATGCTCTTTTATCATGACAATACGCACCCATGGCATATAAAGAAATCTATCCAATACAGTCAATTTATGCGATTAAATAGAATAACAAATGATCCGATCAAATTACAAGAGCAAACAGCTGATTTAAAAAAAAGGATCAAAGAACGGGGCTACCCTGATAAGAGTATAGAGGAGGCATATAAAAAAGCATTAATAGTATGTCCCCCTAGTGGTCAAATGAGGAGAGAAAGAAAAAAAGAAAATCCAAATAGGTTTGTATTTAATTTTAGGTTCGGCCCACTAGAGAACACAATTCGGACGGTTATCAATAAGAATTGGTTCTTGATTGAAAAAGATAAAGATCTAATGGAATTGGGAAAATATAAACCTATTAAATCTTGCAGAAGATGTAAGAACTTGGAAGACGTTCTGGTCAGAAAACAATATACACCACCTCAGACATGGTTGCAGAGGTCAAGTCCCAAGGGAAATTACAAGTGTGGAAATTGCTCATTTTGTAATTTTCAAAATATTGAGAAATCAATAAAAATTGGAGACAAATGGCATATTACTAAACAACTAATCACTTGTAAAACAAAAATGGTGGTGTATATTGTTTTATGCGGCATGTTTTATATAGGAAAAATAATTTGCCCACTTTTTATTAGATTCAGGGAGCATCGCAATTCTATTGAAACTGGCATAGGAGCTACTAAAATGATTACTCATGTCAGAAAAGTTCATAAGGCAGATAAGAATGTTTTAAAATTTGCCGGATTAGAACGAGTGGAACCCACGGCAGAAGGAGATCTCCAAAAAATGTTACTACAGAAGGAATCGCAGTATATAATTAAATATAAAGCCATGGGTCCCCTGGGTTTCAATAAGAAAAATGATCTTATAGTGTTGTTATAGAAAATAATTGTTGATTACTGCCAATACATCATTTTTCAATATAATGCTGAATGTTGCTGTCCATATTTTGTTTTTAATTGTTTTTAACATGATTAACGTTTATTAACCAAGTGTAGTGCCTATAAAAAAAAGGAACTGACGTCATGAGTTGTGGACCTGTCGAAGTGCCGTATAGGCACGAAACGGCCGTCGTCCTGCGTGCTCCGGGCACCTCCCTCCCCTATAGCCTTTTATTTCACCTGTAATTTTGCTAGATTAAATAAGATTATTCACAGCAGCCCAGTGAGTGCCCTTATTTTTCTTTTTTGGATTGTTCTTGAATTTCTCAAATTTTGAAGAGAGCACCACAGGAGATGGCTGTTCATGTTACTGCCTAGCTAAGCGGGACTGTCTGGCAGACAGTAGTAGCTGGACTAACGGAATTACTCTACTGATTGAAACGGTGGAGAGGACTGAATGTGCTCAGTGCCCAGTGTTCTGTCTTTTTTTCTGTTACTATATTGTGTCTATTCACACTAATTTTTGGTATGTGGGCATTTTCCCACTTCCAAAATGGTGCTTCCACTCTTCCTGTTGTGCGCATGCTCCACATACAGTGTCCTCCTCCCTCACCCGTCCTTGCAGCCATTAGTGTTCTTTGACTAGCACACATACGCGGTCAGGATCCAGGACCCTGGGTGTGGTGGGGTATGGGGTGACAGGTGAGATGTGGTCTCTTGATTTGTGTCCCATTAAGAAAGGCCGCAGCACTGCCCCAGTTGCTCCTGACGAAGTTGTGTACAAAACAAGAGTCAGGGCATTGGTGCGTTTTTTCAGCAGGCACATGCACTTTTTGGCACCCCGGGTTAGTGTCTTTTTATAAGCAAAAGAATTGATTTGGATTGATTCTAATTAACTTTAGGTTAATGGAATTTGTATTGCACAACTATTCAGTTTGTATCTCTGTTAATGTATGTTTATTGCATTGCAATAATTCCCATAATTTGGTTCAAGAAAAGACTGTCCCATGTCCAGATTCTTTGGTGTTTTTATGCTTATTTTTAATTATATGTTGTTTGTTTCCTTTTTAGTAATGTAAATCTGATTGACGAATCCCTTTACGCCACCTTCTATTTATGCGGGACCATTCCCAGAGATGATATGGGCATTGCCCTGATGAAAATCCGAGGACTATACCATCATGATGATTAAAGAAAAAAGATTGTCTAATGTTTTATAACAAGCATGTATATGTAGTCGTCATTATCTGCTCCAATTTACATATGTGGTTACTGATTTATTTTCACGTTGACATATGGCCCTTTACTATGTTGTTATTCAATTTAATTAATAATGTTTAATTATGTGGGCCTAAGTATATGTGACTTATTTACATATTGTAATTGACTAGTTTTGGGGTATGAATTAGACTGCATATTTGGTGTTATTTCTATTATGATATAATAAATATTGACCTGTATATGATGTGCTCTAACTTCCTCATCATTCCCCCTGCGTGCAGCTGAGCGGCTGTGCTGTATGGGCTGCACAAACGTGACTTCCGGGTGTATACACTTGGCGTTGTCAGATATTGAGTCGCGCATGCGTTAAATGACGTCTGGGAAAAGAGTTTTCCCGACGCATGCTTAGATATTCAATGATTACCGCCGGGCGAGATACTATTGTCTTCCGGGTCCTGATGGCAGCGCACGCGCAATAGACAGTCGGCTCAACTGTCAACATCAAGGAATCAAAACTATAAAAGCGGGAGCTTTGGGTTTACTCAGACAATGTGTGGTGGCCCTTGAAAAAGGATTACGAAATGCGCGTCGGGCCTGGACCGAGGACTACTTGATCCTGCTTATTTATCCAGCAGGTATGTAATGTGATTAACATGTATATCTTGATGGAACATCTTTGACTTTTCCCTTATTGTGGTATCATATTGCATGTACCATAGGATGATGTGGATCGCAATGGATGTAACTATTTGGATGTAAGCAGGATCTTATTAGGACATTAGGTCTGAGGGGAGCAGGATATGTGTTTTTTTTATCCAACCTGCTTTTTGTTTTCCCTCAGACTATTATTGACATTTTGAAATTGCTGTAGTCACCTGGTCCCCACCTTGATGAGATTTACTTGCTCCTTAAACTGTCTCTTTTCCTATTGTGCACAATTTCCATACTGTGTTACAGAGTGGTTATTACTCTGTTATGTGTCTGCATGTTATTTATACGTTAATAAATGTATATTGGATTTATCATACTCCATTGTGTGTTTTCATATAGTTGGTATCCTTGTAGGAGTAGATCCTATTATTTTCAATCCTTTAGCATGGGGGAGTCTATGAGCACTAGCAATTTATAAATGTTACAATATGCTTTCCCCCAATCGTTTCATGAATATTGTGTTCATTGGTATTGTTTCTGTGTTATCCACTGTTTTATTCAGGAATCATGGATTTCAGGGTGCGAGACAAAACCTGGCGCTCACACATAAATGAGGCTTTCAAGGAGGACCTCAATGGTGGTTTTAATAGTAAGCATAACGACCACCAAGCGGACATGCTGACGTAAAAACAGTTATTACAAAAACGAACCAAATTGTGGTGGAACAAGGGTTACCTCGAGCAATAAGTTTCTAAGGGCTTAATTCCCCGGGGTCTTCGGATCCAGGTTTTTCCCTCATTCCCAATACAGGAAGAATAGTTTGTGAATGCCTGGGATAGTTGTGCCAACACATGCTCCAAACAATTTATGGAATTACTTGTGAAATTAAATGAGGCCAATGTAAGTGAATTGGAGACTGAGATCGAAACCATTCAGGAAAAACTTAAAAAAGATCTGACCGATGATGAATTGGCTAAATTTAATACGGAGGTGGAAAGTGATTTCATTAAATGGGAAAATGAGATTAGATCTACTAAGCCTAAAAAACTTATGAGATAGAAATTACTTCCAGAGTAAACAAGTTTACAAGTGGAGGAAAGGTCGTTTCAATCCGAATAACACCTATAAACTAAGATCCATATCCATGTCTTCTCACACATCCGGAGAAAGTTTGGATGTGGATGAAAGAGACGAAAATCACCCACACTCCACTAGAAAAACGGCTGAGGGCTATAAAAATAACCGGGGACCGACCCAGGGGAAGAGGAAGGGGATATCACCAATTATACCCCAGGAACAGCAGAAGAGCAAAAAAAGCCAATTAGAGGTAATCAATTTATCCTCACATAACTTGACGGGGGCACAAGTGCAGGTCCTTCACCTGGGATTATCCTTTGTACCTACGGGCACATTTGATTTATTTACTGTCATTAAGGACCTGCACTTGTTTGCCCGGAAATTCATTTTACATAAACTACACACTAAAGTGGAGAGGGTAAAGGAGGCTCTTAACGTGATGGAACAGGAGGCCATTACAATTCTGGAGGACCTTGAAAGGGAAAGTAGTGTGGGAGCTTCGGGGGTTTTCCCAAAAGACATTCTCCCCAAATCAACGACGTTTCCTCCCCTATCGATTTGCCCACAGGTGGAAATCTTTGTCAGATTGGTCACGAAGGAATTGAAAAAGATTCCTAAATACAGCTCGGGTGACAATCTGACCAAACAGCAACGTGTGGCAATTCAAGAACTACGCAATATGACTGATGTCGTTATCAAAAATGCGGATAACAGAGGAAACTTTGTGATTTGGCCAGTACTAAAGTACAAGAGAGAAACATTTCAGCAGCTCAATGATAAGGAAACATACTGTAGACTCCCTACAAATCCCTTGCCTGAGTACAAGTCTGAATTGATGACCATTTTGGACGAGGCACTGATGGAGGGAGTGATTACCCCTAAAGTGAGGGATGGTCTTTTGGACAAGTTCCAGAAATTACCCATGTTCTACTTACTGCCAAAGGTTCACAAAGATGCCGTTAACCCTCCGGGGCGTCCCATCGTCTCGGGGATTTGCGACCTTTGCGAACCTATCTGTACATTCGTGGACTTTTACCTTAAGCCACTAGTACAGAATTTACCATCTTACTTACAGGAAACCAACGACATATTGAAAAACTAGATGGGATACAGGTGGAACCCGACATGTGGCTTGTTACCGCGGATGTAGAGGCCCTGTAAACGTGTATATTGCATGCACAGGGTCTGGAGGCAGTGAGGTACTTCCTGGCTGCTAGTGTTTGGGAATCCTCCTTGTGTGGCCTGATCGTGGACCTCATGGACTTCATCCTCCACCACAACGTATTCACATTCAAAGACCGTTTTTTCCTGCAGAGGCGCGGTACCGCCATGGGAGCAGCATGTGCACCATCTTATGTAGGGCTGTTTCTAGGCAAGTGGGAAGTCTGTACTTTATGAATTGTCCCTTGCCCAGAATATAGTATGTTGGTATCGTTATATTGACGACGTGCTGCTCCTGTGGCAAGGTACCCGACCTCTGCTGGATCAATTTATGCTAGACCTAAACCGAAACGATAACATCAAATTAACATATAAGGCGGATAAGTGAAAGGTTGATTTCTTGGACGTTGTGGTGGAGGTGGGGGAAGATGGGCTCATTGAGACAGATATATATCGGAAGACCACCTCAGTTAACGCATTACTACATGCGTCTTCGGCCCACATGAGGTCCACGGTCAGAGCCATACCCACGTGGCAGTTCCTGAGGGCTAAGAGAATCTGTTCTACACCACAGAGATTTGAGGAACAGGCCAGGGACCTGTGCATGCGGTTCAAGGAGAGGGGATATGGCATCCGCAGTATTAAAAATGTGTACCAAAGAGTGAAAGCCACACCGAGGGACCAGCTATTATATCAATCCCACAATCCCATCCAGTTAAGCGTAAGGAAGGTGGGGCTGGGATACGCTTCATTTCCACATTCAATGGACAATGGGGACGGATGAGGGACAAACTTTCGAAACATTGGTTTGTCTTACAGACGGATACAGTATTGGAAAGCAACCTATCCAAGACCCCACTTGTGACTCCACGTAGGGGTAGGAGCCTTCGAGATTTGCTTGTTAATAGACACTCCAAAAGGCCTTCTTGGATGCGGTCCTCCTAGAATTGGATGTTTCACTTGTGGCGATTGTGTAACCTGTAGGTCTGGTAACATTGTGAGGGGGAAGGAATTCCACTCAGCAGACAAAACAATGTTTTATGATCAAAAAATATATTTCATGCAGTAGTACACGTCATTTATTACGCCACATGCCCATGCGATTTAATATATGTGGGCTTGACATCAAGACAAAGGCGGATACCCATATGTGAACATGTACGCGATATCCTGAAAGCTCCATCCATCACGGACCTGTCATTGCTGAGAACTCTCCCCACACACTTCAAAACACACCACAACTGTGACCTTACAGGTCTGAAAGTGATGAGAATTGATCTGATCAATGGCGGGATACGAGGGGGCAATCTGAAGGCTGCCTTAGCTAGATTGGAATGCAGATGGATATTTTCCCTTGGAACACTATCCCTTGCAGGACTTAACGAGCAGCTCAGTTTTGCCCCATATCTTAACACATAATAGCCTCATAATCCTCTCTAAATATGGTAGTTATTTAATTCCCTTAATTTGGTTCAAGAAAAGACTGTCCCATGTTCAGATGCTTGGGTGTTTTTATGCTTATTTTTAATTATACGTTGTTTGTTTCTTTCCCTTTTAGTAATGTAAATCTGATTGCCGAATCACTTTACGCCTTCTTCTATTTATGCGGGACCATTCCCAGAGATGATATGGGCATTGCCCTAATGAAAATCCGAGGACTATACCATCATGATGATTAAAGAATAAAGATTGTCTAATGTTTTATAACAACCATGTATATGTAGTCGCCATTAGCTGCTCCAATTTACATATGTGGTTACTGATTTATTTTCACGTTGACATATGGCCCTTTACTATGTTATTATTCAATTTAATTATTAATGTTTAATTATGCGGGCCTAAGTATATGTGACTTATTTACATATTGTAATTGACTAGTTTTGGGGTATGAATTAGACTGCCTATTCGGTGTTATTTCTATTATGATATAATAAATATTGACCTGTATATGATGTGCTCTAACTTGCTCATCATTCCCCCCTGCGTGCAGCTGAGCGGCTGTGCTGTGTGGTCTGCATGAACGTGACTTCTGGGTGTATAAACCCGGCGGTGTCAGATATTGAGCCGCTCATGCGTTAAATGACGTCTGGGAAAAGAGTTTTCCCGACGCATGCGTGGATATTCAATGATTACCGCCGGGCGAGATACTATTGTCTTCCGAGTCCCGATGGCAGCGCACGTGCGATAGACAGCCGGCTCAACCACAGCAGAGAATCATCACTATAAAGGCGACTGCTTTGGGTTTACTCAGACAACGTGTGGTGGCCCTTGAATAAGGATCACGAAATGCGCGTCGGGCCTGGACCGAAAACTACTTATTTATCCAGCGGTTATGTAATGTGATTAACATGTATATCTTGATGGAACATCTTTGACTTTTCCCTTTTTGTAGTATCATATTGCATGTACCATAGGATGATGTGGATCGCAATGGATGTAACCATTTGGATGTAAGCAGGATCTTATTAGGACATTAGGTCTGAGGGGAACAGGATATGTGGTTTTTATCCAACCTGCTTTTTGTTTTCCCTCAGACTATTATTGACATTTTGATATTGCTGTAGTCACCTGGTCCCCACCTTGATGAGATTTACTTGCTCCTTGAAACTGTCTCTTTTTTTATTGTGCACGATTTCCATACTGTGTTACAGAGTGGTTTTTACTCTGTTATGTGTCTGCATGTTATTTATACTTTAATAAATTTATATTAGATTTATCATACTCCATTTTGTGTTTTCACATAGTTGGTATCCTTGTAGGAGTAGATCCTATTATTTTCAATCCTTTAGCATTGGGGAGTCTATGAGCACTAGCAATTTATAAACGTTACAATATGTTTTCCCCCAATCGTTCCATGAATATTGTGTTCATAACTATTCAGTTTGTATCTATGTTAATGTATGTTTATTGCATTGCACACATGACCTTTTACACCTATGAATTAGAATTGTGATGTACAGGTATTTTGTTTGGTGCCATCTTGTTTATTGCTGCTGCAGTCACACAGCCTTGTTTTTATTTGTGGGGGGGATTTATAAATGTATTTCAGCCATTTTCTATGTGGTGATTTTTTTGTAGATAATTTTTGTTAAATAAAACGATTTGTATGGTCTTTGATTATGGATTTAGATATTAATATCTGGGTTATGCAATGTATTTCTCTAAGGTGCTTTTTGGAAATACCAGCAACAATAATGTGTTTATAAACCTATGGGCATTATATGTTTTGGTTTAATTTTGCAGATTGTGTGATTGGTGTATAAGTAGCATGCTATTGGCATCCAACTTGCACCAGGGTAGTATGTAGTTCATACAGCTCATTAGCTTTTAATAAGCATCCAGTATTTGTGTTGCATTGCATATATTTCAACTAATGCTGTGGTATTACAAGTGTCAATGTGCTTTTTGGTGTGTGCATATATATATATATATATATATATATATATATATATCACACAAATAAAAAATCCCTAAGGCCCGTTTTGCCTTACGTTTAGTGGTCCCGTCAGGGCATAAATCCGAACCGCCTCTCCCCCACCCGGAAAAACATGTTTCGGACGCATGCGCCGACAGGGTCATTGACTGTAATGGAGCAGACTACGTTAGCATGTTCTCTGTTTTGTACCATTTTTGGGCATATACGTTTTCTGCAGGCGGACACCAAAACATAGTAGACTGGCTTACGGCAGTGAGTAGTTTACATTGTAAACCTTTGAAAAATTAAAGTATGTTTGCAATCCATTTATATTTTTTTTCTTTTCCTTTCCAATCATAGGACTGAAGGTACCATCTTGCCTGTCGAACAACCAAATGAAGAAATACCATCACAAAGAGAAGAGGACTCGCAGTGTGAACTAAAAGCTTCAGTCAATGAGGATGTAGACGGTCAGGGATGAGCAGCTGCTGCGAAAAACACATTGACTGTTTGCACACATGAAACATCAGCTGCTGATGAAGGGACAGACCCGGGATCCTCTTCCTCCGTCTCAGCTACCGATGCTGCTACCAGCGGCTCATCCGCAGCGGCAACAGGTAGCTCCATTTCATCTTTACGCCGTAAGAAAGGGAAGACAATGCAAAAAGGGAAAAAATGTTTCAGAGTACTGTGACCAGCTCACATGTGAGGCGTTGTCCCTTTTGAAAAATTCCACCACAAAAACAAATATCAAATGTGATTACTTTGCAGCTAGTCTTGGTAGCAGGCTTCAGGACATGCCGAAAAACACACAATCTGCCTGTATGACATCCTGCTGTGCCCTATTTGATGTGTACGAAATTACAAAATGCCCCCCCCCCCCATCCCAGTGTAGGTGATGTTGTCAGGGTTATTCTTGACACTTTATAAAAAAAAAACAAAAACTGAACAAACACGAAATGTCATTCAACCACCAAACAATAATTATCAGTACAGCATGGGTCAGCAAACTCGAATTTAAGTTGGGATACCAACCACAACTTATCCAGGCCACTCTCAAACACTGGAAGTTGGATCATTTACAAATAATGTAGCATGTCAACAGACGGCTGGCCCCTCGGTTTTAGTATAGCATGTGTCCACCTCTACAAAAGTGTCTTAGTGAAAAATATTCAATATTTCCCAAAATTAGATCAGGGAACGGATTGAATGAAAAGTGCAAAAAAACAAAAATAGCAACAAAAAGGAGGAATGAATATCCTCCACAAATTAAGTATTAATTTGGGCGACGTACACACTGCAGCCCATCATTGCTGTAACTAATACTTAATTTGTGGAGGATATTCATTCCTCTTTTTATTGCTATTTTTATATTTAGTGTAGGGACCTACAAGCATGAGGTTCCCGTGACGAGGGTTGAAGGCTTCCGTTTTTATGGCCATAAATATCAACTAAAACCTCATATTTTTTTATACAGGATACAGCCAAGCCCCTTTCTGTTGGGCCTTGCATTGTAGAGTGTCTGTCCGTGCATGATACCCAGGTGGGGTACGACTTAGCAGCCCGCCTGATCGAATAGTATGGGCATCACCTATTAGGCTGCGGGCTTGTGACTGTGTTATCTGCATGTGTGACCAGCGCTCTATGCAAGCCATCAGTGTGCAGTTTTATCATCCAGCAATCGCCCCCTTCCATTCCATGGAGGTGTTTGTGATTTGCTCCTCCTGCACCTGTGATGCCTCCACTTAGTGGGGGTTTAGCTGTATCCTGGTAGAGTATTAGTTTATGGCCTGGGCGATGTACACACTGCTGCCCATCATTGCTGTAGAGCAAAAAATACAGTAGAAAAGAGGCGAAGTTTCAATATTCCAATTGCGGAATTAATCTAGTAAAGGGGAATCATGTAAGTGTTAATGTAAGTAGAACAATGCTGGGCCAAGTATAAGCACACTAGATTGAGAGGAGGTATGGTTCTTGCCGTCCTGCTTTCTGCATATGCTGATCCTCTGGAGCTATGCTTGTGTGTGGTTCCCTTCTATCCAGTCCCTGCTTTAAATGCATGTGAGAATGGCGTCCAGATGACTTCCGGGACGCTGGCTCATGCGCAGTAGCCACTATTAGCTCTATCTGGGCTACCATATAACTAAGAAGAGAAGGGCTCCAAGGTGCATGTATGAAGTTTCCTATACTGTTTCCTACTCTAAGTAATACCGTAGATAATGCAACGTAAGGGAATTACTATGTATTTGTAGCGCCCCTGACTATATCAGGGTGCCACAAGGGACTGCATCTTCTCTTTCCTGGTGCAGAACCTACCCCCCATGGTTCCGGGTTCCTGAACACTGGTATCACTCCCATCAGCACCACATATCCCACCCACACCTCACATCACAACCTGTTAGACACACCAGTAGGTTGGTCTAGCTGGAAAAGGGATGCCCACCTAGGGGTCAGGCAGACTGATGGGAGGGACTTAATGAGTTCAGTAGAAGCCATCAGAGATTGAGGAGCTGGGGAGTTCTAGCTCCCGGTAGAGACCTAGGTTGGGTCGCAGACGGTGGTCCGGGACCATAGGAGTCGGGGACCCAGTTGCAGGGTATATGAAAGGAGTGTACAAACTTAGTCTTGGAGGACGGTCGGCACGAGAAAGTCCAGTAACCAGACTGGTACTGAGCACGACAGGGTACAGGACCCTAGATCAGGAGTCGGTTCAACCTCCTGATAACTAACCTGTGGAGGATAGTCTCTTTATGAACTTCCCCAAGAGCTCAGAGATCAAAGGCATCAGCACAACGAGGGGGATAGGGTTTTCCAGCTATTGCAACCCCCTGAGATCCCAAGTGGCAGCCTTTGAGAGCATAGCTCCCCTACAGATAGGAAGCGGGACCCTGACAGACTCAGTCCAAGGGGTCACAAGAACCACTAAATTTGTGCACGGAGGCAGGCTCCGGACCATTGATACCAGTGGGAGTGGACACCCGGACGGGCTCCCCACAGTGGCAGCGGTACCCAGGTACTTTGGTTTACTGCAGCGTGTGAGTCTGCTTATTCGGCTTCCTCTAGCATCGCAACAACCTGAATGAGTACTCTGCCCTCCTGCATCATGCCTGCCTATCCAACCTGCACCAAACCAACCACCTCCCTCCTGAGTCCCGGCGCCTTCCCTACCTGGAGGGTAGGAGGTAGGAGGGTGGAGGGATCAACATCTGGCTGCCCTACTCTATCTGCCCCGGGTACTCCCAACGGCAGCAGCGGTACTCCCCTTACCGCGATCATCAGGTGGCGTCACGGACTCATCCCCTGTAAATACCCCTCTTTTTTCATTGACTGGCCACTGAGCCACAGGTCCGGGGACTCTCGAGCCACAGCAACCCCAGATCCAAGCAGGTTGCCTGCTTCGGGGAGACACATATTAAAGTGTGCAGATTTACTTTGGTCATGAATAGATAGGAAGAAAATCATGCTTAGTGGAAGATAAAGATCAAAAAGAGATATATATATATATATATATATATAAAAAAAAAACAAAAACAAAAGGGAAAAGGAATGAAGGTAGACAAAGCATATTTTACAAAAGGTACATACAAAAATATATATATAAGTAGATTGTATGCACAGAATATAAGTACAAAATCAAGATCTCAGAAGGACAGAACAGTGTATTGAGATAGAGGGGAATATTTTACCAAAAGGATACATGTGAAAACACATATGAGCAAATATTATGTATAGTACAAGATTACAGAACGAAAATATTATGTAATGCATATGATTGTCGAACAATGGTATATATATATTACATGAAGGCAACATTAGGTAAAACGAGCAACATTATTATATGATGGATATGATTGTTGAACAATATATTGCATATAGGCAAAAATAGGTAAACGGAGGTACATAAGCAAGGGTCCCAACCAATATCGTATATTAACCTAAAAAGTAAATTCATGTTAATACATTCTATGATGACTAATAATCTTACCAAGCTGGAGGTGGAAGGGAGGGTAGGATGGGAAAGTAGGAGAGGAGGTTTTAGGGAGGCTGTCCTTTCTGTGGGAATAATAAAAATAGGTTAGAACCAGTTGATTTCCCTATTGAGTCCTCGTGGGTGTAGTGTCTGAAGCGTATAAATCACTGCAGTGATTTTAACAAACGAACATGATCATCTCCACGTCTTGGTCTATCAATTTTCTCAATAACCTGGAAGCGTAATTGTGACCTCCCTCATGGAAATGTTGGGGAACTGGTAACCAAATATGCTTTAGTCTAATGGTGGACTTATGGCTCTCCTTCTCTAGACTAAGTTCGCAATTGGGATGGTGAAATTCCACCTCTTTTTTACTGTTTTTTTTACTCTTTTTACTCCTTTGATTTAATCCGTGCCCTGGTCTAACTTTGGTAAATATTGAAAATTTCTCACTAAGACACTATTTTGTTAATGTGAACTCTAGAAGCCTTTAGAATACCTTTACTACAGGCATGGCCAAAAGTTTTGAGAATGCTACAAATATTAATTTTACAAAGTCTACTGCTTAAGTTTTTCTAATGGCAAGTTGCATATACTCCAGAATGTCATAAAGAGTGACCAGCTTAACAGCAATTACTTGCAAAGTCAATATTGGCTAAGAAAATGAACTTTAACCCCCAAAACACATTTCAACATCATTGCAATCCTGCCTTAAAAGGAGCAGCTAATATTGTTTTAGTGATTGTTCCATTAACACAGGTGTGGGTGTTGATGAGGACAGGGCTGGCGATCAATCAGTCATGATTAAGTAAGAATGACACCACTGGACACTTTAAAAGGAGGCTGGTGCTTGGTATCATTGTTTCTCTTCAGTTAACCATGGTTATCTCTAAAGAAACACGTGCAGCCATCATTGCTCTGCACAAAAATGGCCTAACAGGGAAGAGTATCGCAGCTAAAAAGATTGCACCTCAGTCAACAATCTATCGCATCATCAAAAACTTCAAGGAGAGAGCTTCCATTGTTGCCAAAAAGGCTCCTGGGCGCCCAAGAAGGACCTGCAAACGCCAGTACTGTATCTTAAAACTGTTTCAGCTGCGGGATCGGACTACCAGCAGTGCCGAGCTAGCTCAGCAATCGCAGCAAGCTGGTGTGAGTGCTTCTGCATGCACTGTGAGGCGGAGACTGCTTGAGCAAGGCCTGGTTTCAAGGAGGGCAGCAAAGAAGCCACTTCTCTCCAGAAAAAACATCAGGGACCGATTGATATTCTGCAAAAGGTACAGGGAGTGGACTGCTGAGGACTGGGGTAAAGGCATTTTCTCAGATGAATCCCCTTTTCAATTGTTTGGCACATCTGGAAAACAGCTTATTAGGAGAAGAGGTGAGCGCTGCCACCAGTCTTGTCTCATGCCAACTGTTAAGCATCCTGAAACGATTCATGTGTGGGGTTGCTTCTCAGCCAAGGGAATCGCACCACTCACAGTCTTGCCTAAAAACACAGCCATGAATAAAGAATGGTACCAGAATGTCCTCCAAGAGCAACTTCTCCCAACTGTCCAAGAGCAGTTTGGCGCCCAACAATGCCTTTTCCAGCATGATGGAGCTCCTTGCCATAAAGCAAAGGTGATCACTAAATGGCTCATGGAACAAAACATAGAGATTTTGGGTCCATGGCCTGGAAACTCCCCAGATCTTAATCCCATTGAGAACTTGTGGGCAATCATCAAGAGACGAGTGGACAAACAAAAAACAACAAATTCTGCCAAAATGCAAGCATTGCTTATGCAAGAATGGACAGCTATCAGTCAGTATTTGGTCCAGAAGTTGATTTAGAGCATGCCAGGGAGAATTGCAGAGGTCCTGAAGAAGAAGGGTCAACACTGCAAATATTGACTTGCTGCATTAACTCATTCTAACTGTCAATATAACGTTTTGGTACTCTTAATATGATTGCAATTATATTTCTGTATGTGATGTAAACATCAGACAAACACAATTAAAAACCAGAGGGCAACAGATCATGTGAAAATATAATTTTGGTGTCATTCTCAAAACTTTTGGCCATGACTGTACTAACATCCATGTTACGGTTGCTGTAGAACTGGAGACTATGTCCAGATTTCTTGCTACTGCACATGTGCGAGCACTGGAGACTATGTCCAGATTTCTTGCTACTGCACATGTGCGAGCGCTGGAGACTAAGTCCAGATTTCTTGCTACTGCACATGTGCGAGCACTGGAGACTATGTCCAGATTTCTTGCTACTGCACATGTGCGAGCACTGGAGACTATGTCCAGATTTCTTGCTACTGCACATGTGCAAGCGCTGGAGACTAAGTCCTATCTTGGAGCCATTGCACATGTGCGGGTGACATCATCGCTGACACGAGGTCACATGTCTCTGACACCTTCTAAGCTGATTGGCCGCTGGTCATGTGCTTGTGACACGTGGTCACATGTCTCTGACACCTTCTATGCCGATTGGTCGCTGGTCATGTGCTTGTGACGCTTTGCTCGGTGATAGGCCAGCGTGACGTCATTCCTGTCGTTCTGGCAGCGGATTGGCTCTGGTGTTCTCCATATTGGATGAGGCACAGAGTCTATATAAGACCCTGACGCACGCCGCATGGCGCTCAGTCCTCTTGGTTCATGCATGAGAGTAGACGCTCTGTGCACGTTCCTCTAGGCATCTCTCTGTCTATGCTAGGTGAGCGCTACCGGCAGGGTAGCGTTCTTATACCTTACAGCTTCAGCTGCAGTCCGTATCCTTACCTCTTAGGGAAGCGGACATAGGCAGGTGCCTGAGGCACATGGTCCGGCTGGGCCTTGTGATTCTACTCGTAGGTGGACGTTGCCGCTAGGGTACCGTTCCTTATACTGCGTCTGGCAGTTGTTCGTATCCTCGCACACTAGGGGAGCGAACAGAGGTAGGAGCTTTGTGCGGCTTATGCTGCTGTCCGTCTCTTTTGCACCACTAGAAGAGCGGACCTAGGCAGGTGCCATATCTAGTGGTTCGTGTCCTCGCACACTAGTGGAGCGAACGCAGGTAGGAGCTTTGTGCGGCTTACGCTGCTGTCCGTCTCCTGGCACCACTAGAGGAACGGACCTAGGTAGGTGCAATTTCACACTCACTGCTTTTGTCTCTGTGATCTTTAACAGAGACCATTCTACACACCCTCCAAGTAAGGGAGGAATTGCTTTATATTCTAATTATATTCCTCTGTGAGTTTAACAGAGGTATTGCACTCTGCACTTGTGCTATTATTATTTACAGTGGCATACTTATATACCCTTTATCCTCTGCCATAGTCTGCAGCAGAGTCTTTGCATGGTGGACCCTGACTGTCTGATATTCCGTTAGGTTTTATTATCAGACAGCCGCCCGTAACAATCCAGGTGATCATACACAAGACGGGACAAGCAGGAATTCTATTTTTCATGTGATTACTAACAAATGCAAAATTACATGAGAATCATGTATTTTCTTGCTCTTTTTCTTCCATCATTTTTTCCATTCATTCTATGCATTTTTTTTTTTTCTTTCATTTTCTTCATTCTTTTTTCAATTTTTTTCTTCTCCATTTTTTCTATTTTTCTCCTATTTTCTCCTCTTTTTCTTTTCTTCTCCTTTTTTTGCTGCAATAGATACTATGTGTAATTTCTTGGAACAAACACTTCTATATATTCGAATTGTAAATATGAATATGTATATCTGTATGTAAATTTTGTATGTGAATAGCACCACCACTAATTGTTATAATTTCATTTTTTCTAGTGATTTTTGTGACCAAGGTCCAGGAGGACCGAAACGTCAAATATTTCAATTGTCGCTTTTCTATCCTAAAATAAATTTCACCTTATTTTTTTCTTTGAAAAATTTGTCTCCTCACTATTGTATGGCTGTAAAGAGTGTGCAGTATTATTTCTATGTAAGTTTTAAAGAGGCTACGCACCCTATACTAGCACCTCTGAGCTACTGTATTAAGAGTGAGTGCACACTATGTATTTTCACTGTCTTTGCTTTTAATACAATGTCATCCAAATGCTCTTTGGTTGTTAATTTATTGCATCATTTAGTCTTTGTCTGTTCGAAGCGAAATATTTGGCTGAAAGCTGTGCATGTTCCGGGAGTACATAATACAGCAGCTGACTCTCTCTCGATTTCAGTTCGGCAAGTTCTTCAACCTCGTTCCACAGGCCGAACTACTGGGAGATTTCCCGGACCACTTATGGGGCTTAAACTTGTCCTAGTGTTTGCGCTGCTTCAACGGTCGGTCACTCCTGCCACATGGAAAGGTTATGTGTCTGCTTGGGAGCGCAGGTGTAGTTTTTGCTCTGCTAGGAGATTAGATTTAGGAGATTAGAGAACATTGCTTTGATTTTTTGTATAAGTTTATTTGAAAATAGTCTGGCGTATTCTACTGTGGGTAAGACTTTAGCTGGGGTTTCTTTCTTTATTATGCTATTTGGGCAGGAACCATTGAATAGCTAATTTATTGTTAAGCAACTGATATAAGAACCATTATATGCAGTTTGGGAGTTGCCCCATAAACACTGGAAATTGTGGGGAATTTATGCTCTATTGCACAACCTTGCTGTTTTAATCAATTTGAAGCTTCATTATTTTCCACAGCCTGTTCTCTTTTGATATTTGGTGCAATGCGCATGGGGAATTGCTGCCGCAGAGTACCGTATTTTTCGGACTATAAGACGCACTTTTTTTCCCCAAAATGTTTTAGTAAAGTGGGGGGTTCATCTTATAGTTTGATGGCTGCGGTGCGGTGGTGATGGAATGGGTGAAGGCGGTTGCGGTGGTGGTGGAGCAGGTAATCAGAGGCAGGAGCAGGCTGTAGCAGCGCCTAACATGACTACGTGGGCCCGCTCATTAGCCTCAGTTCACATGGACGCCCATTATCCCGCCCATCATCTATCAGCGCTGAAGCCAGCGCTCACAGGTGGGCGGGATGATGGGCGGGGAAGCGCGCATAGTAAACAGCCGGCCCACGTGATCATCCCTGGCTATATTCACTGCCCCACGCATATCATCATCAGCGCGGGGAGCAGTGAATAAGTACGGTATACTCACTGTTCCCTGCAGCATCGCGATGTCCTCCTCTTTGCTGGCCCGCTGTTGTGTGTGTAGAGCTGTGCGCAGAGCCATGACATCATCGCTGTGCGCAAGGCTCCACACAGGTTAGCGGCACTGCTGCTGGCACAGACATGAAAACGAGCGACGCTGCGTGGAGTGAGGAAAGGTGAGTATACAGCGGGAGTCCTCCACTTGTGACCGCAAATCCGGTCGCAGCTGAAGTGAACGCAAGATCCGCGGTGACTTTAGTCAGGTGATGTGCTGTGACAGCTAAAGTCACCGCTGATCCCGTGCGGCTCATTTCACTTGCGGCCTGACCCTCACAGAGAGTGGTTGTGCTCTATAGCCACTCTCTATGATTATCAGATGTAGCAGTCCTGGAAGACTCGTGGGACCTTGTGTGGATTACATCGGACCTGGGTGATTTAGGGATTAATAAAGTGGTGAAAGAGGGGGCATTTTTGTGTTTTATTTCAAATAAAGGATTTTTTGGGTGATTCTGTTTTTTTACTTTCATTTACAGTTTAGTGCTAGGACTTAGTGTCAGCTATGGGCTGCTGCCATTAACTCCTTATTACCCCGATTGCCACCGAATCAGGGCAATCGGGATGAGCTGGGAAAAGTCCCAGGTCTGTCGCATCTTATGGATGCGGCAATTCTGGGCGGCTGCTGGCTTTCGAGACTACTCAGGTCTCTTCATCAGGCTCAATATAACACAAAATCTGAAGAGTCACATATTTATACACAACAGGACATAGAATAGTGCAGTAAAAAAAAAAGCAGTAGTCAAACAGCTGTCACTCAGCGTGGGGGCAGGTCTGCCTGCAACCAATCACAGCCACTGGTGATCAGGGAAGGAGTGAATATCTTATGAGCCCAATGTGCGGACAGAAAAAATGAAATCTCAGACTTTGCTAGGGAAGGAAAATCATGCAGTTTTGAGACCAAAACTGTACTTAAAAAACGCGCAAAAATGCGTCAAAAAACGCAGCATGCACACATAGCCTAAACGTTAGTTTTTATGTGATGGGGGACATATATACAAAGATGGGGATAATATACATGGCAGGAGGATCATTACCAGGATGGGGTACCTTAGTGGAGAATTTGGGGACATTACCCCCATAACAATGTCAGCAGCAGATCCTCGCCCCATAACAGTGTGTCATGACCACATTTTTTGCTTAAAATTTTATTTTCCTATTTTCCTCCTCTAAAACCAGGGTGCGTCTTATGATCCGGTGCATCTTATAGTCTGTAAAATACGGTAAGTTTAGAGGTAAAGGTTTATATTTACACAAGATTTTATTGGGTAATGATTACTTAGTCTATCTGATTGCCACATTTGTCCAGAATGGCTGTTGAGGGAATATTTGAGTTATCTCCCATCTGGTCCGAGCAGATGCTCATTCACCAGTCAGGCTTTCCTCTGACTCATTACCAGTTCAGGATGGTGCTGCGCAGCTGCTTAGTTCGGTTGGGTTAAGGCGATAGGTATTTTTCCAATTATTCTTTCTGAATTGGTGCAGCGACTGAGGCCGCTCAGCTAGGTTTAAACAAAGAAATTATTAAGTGCTGATAGGCTAAAGAAAATCCTTCCTACCATTATAAACAATGATCAGCTTGGTTTTGTGGAGGGTCGACAAACCACTGATGGCACGAGGAGGACCATCAACCTCGTACATCAGATGGGAAAAAACAAACTGCCATCTGTATTGCTAATGCCGGATGCTGAAAAAGCTTTCGACCGCATAAACTGGCAATACCTGAGGATGACTCTATCATCATTCGGCTTTAATGATAGTTTTATTAGAACAGTTATGGCATTATACTCTGGTCCTTCAGCTAGCGTATATGCAAATAACCAATTGTCTACGTCCTTTTACATTACCAATGGAACCCGGGCAGGGATGTCCCCTTTCCCCTCTTCTCTTTATTTTAGCTATTGAACCCTTGGCTGAACTCGAACTAGATTGAATGACAGTATTAAGGGAATCTCGACTAGAACCAAAACCCATAAAATGGACTTTATTCCGATGATATTCTTTCATTATCTGATCCCTCTACATCTATACCTGAATCACTCAACCTTCTAAATGAATATTCAAATGCCTCCATTTACAAACTAAACGAAACAAAATCTAAACTCCTTCCTTTCTTTCTTGACTTTCCCACCACTAACCTGTTCAAATCTTTATTTTCATTCCCTTGGGAAGATTCTAAAATTGATTATCTTGGTATTCAAATAATGAAAAACCCTCATACTATTTCTACTAACGTCAACAGAGTAATTGAAGTAATTAACGCTGATATCAACATGGCCCAAAAATATGATCTTTCTTGGTTGGGGAGACTTACCACTTTTAAAATGATTGTCCTTCCTAAGATTTTATACCTGTTCCAATCTATTCCTTTGATATTTCCTATTAAATTCCTAAATTCCTTCTAAAAGATCTTAAATAATTTTATATGGCATAACAAAAAAGCTTGAATATCTAAACTATATCTAGTTAAACACAAAAATAGGGGGGAATAGGGCTCTCAGATATTTATGCGTATTATACTACCAACATACTAAAACAAAGTCAACTTTGGGTAAATGAATGTTATTCTCTTCCCTGGGTGGATTTGGAAATGTTCTCTAAAGTCCTTTAAAAAACCTCATTCTCCTCCACCTTTCTTTTTTATTTTTACCTTCTCCCGATTCGCAACTATAGCTGCCACCCTCCACGCATGGAAATATATAGCAAAACGATCGAAACATCCCAATAAATATGAAAATGTCGAACATTTCTCTACACAATTTAAACACTTTTATTCAAGATTAAAGTCCCAGCCTCATGGCAAAACTCTAAATTACGAATCTTAAGCGACCTTCATGATGGCGCCGATTTTATTTCATTCTTGGATTTGAAAATTAAGCACAAAATTCTTGACTCTGATTTCAAACTATTGCTCTTTCTTAGAGATTCCATTCGCAGATTACTTAATAAACATCCCCTCCCATCTTCATTAGATCCTTTAATCTGTAATCCTAGGGACAGCAGGGCCTGGAGTAGTAAATTGATTTATCACTATATTATAGGAGATTATTGCTTTGAAAAAACAAAATTTTTTCTTGCTTGGGAAAGGGACCTCGGTCAAACATTTCCAGATGAAGACTGGCAAGATGCCATAAAAACTACTCACTCTGAAAGCATCTGTTCTTCTGCTCTGGAAATACATACCAAACTCATGACGCATTGGTACCTTTCCCCAACTAGGCTACATCAGATTAATAATAATATTTCACTATCTTGTTGGAGAAATGGTGGAGGTAATGGGGACCTTTTACATCTTTTCTGGGGATGCCCAATCTTAAAAACCTTATTTACTGGTATTTCAAACTTGATAAATCAAATTACCAAAACAAATATTGTGATCACCCCACAACTAGCTCTTTTATCTTTATATGCCAAATTAATTGACCCCACTGGAAGAATATTTCTCCTCCCACCCTTAATCAAATTATTGAAAAGGTTGCCATACACAGAAACTATGAAAAGCACTATGCCACTTTCAATAATCAATATACTCGCTATTTCAAAGTTTGACACCCCTGGGACACTTATCGATGGGAAGTCACCTGATTTGCATACCTAAATAGCTCGCCTATGTCAAAGTATTACTATTCTCAAACATATGGTTCTGGTATTTCATTTTTCATGGTCATTTTAAATAGGTACATTTTCTTGTTTTGTATAAGGTTTATAGCTTTGCAATTTAATATCTTGTTCTCCTTTTCCCTCTACCCTTTCTTTCCCATTTCCCTTAATCCTTAGGCTACTTTCACACATCAGTTTTCTGTATTCAGGTACAGTCCTTTTTTTTTCCGTATCCAACGTTTCCGGTTTTTTCGTGCAAACCGGACCCACCGGATCCGTTTTATACCGGATCCGTCAAAACGGATCCGCTAAAAAACGGATCCGGTGGATCCGGTTTACATCCGTTTTGTCCGTTTTTTTGACAGATCCGGTTTTAAAACACTAAACAAACAATTAACGTGTTACGTA
This sequence comes from Anomaloglossus baeobatrachus, assembly GCF_048569485.1. Classification (NCBI taxonomy): domain Eukaryota; kingdom Metazoa; phylum Chordata; class Amphibia; order Anura; family Aromobatidae; genus Anomaloglossus; species Anomaloglossus baeobatrachus. Next base: position 29,983,749 of record NC_134355.1, on the reverse strand, counting down.
TTCTGATTGGCTATTGGGAAAATACGGTATATATACAGTATTTTGAAGCATATATGACAGAATGAAGACAGAGGCAAGCAGAAACCATGGATGTTATTCTTGAAAAGATCACAAAGATCACTGCTGATTTTACATTTGAAGCAAATCGCTTGGGTATCATCGTCAAGAGAAAAGGAGCGACAGCGTCTGAGGCGTCAGCGACATCGACGCTTTTGGATCCATCCCCTGACTGCCCAGAGACTGACACGTGGGGTGTTTTCAACCCTATACCTGGAGCTCCGTGGAAACCATGAAAAATTCACAAGCTATGTCCGGATGGCAGTGAATAATTTTGACTTCCTCCTTGGCCTTGTTGCGGACCACATACGTAAAACGGACACCTACTGCCGTTACTCTATTACACCCGAGGAGCGTTTGCTTTTTACGCTTAGGTAAGCTTTTTTTTTAATTGTATCCTCCTTTTAAATTGACTTTTAACTGTAATGTGTTTGCTATTATTTTTTTTTAATTATTGTCTTTTCTTTACAGATTCCTTGCAACTGGAGAGTCGCTTTCGTCCCTGCACTACCAGTTTCGACTAGGTATTTCCACCATCTCGGGAATCATTAGAGAGACTTGCCGAGCCTTGTGGGATTGTCTACAGGAGGATTTCATCCCACAGCCCACCAGGGACAGATGGCTTGCAATTGCCGAACAATACTACAACATTTGTCAGTTTCCAAATTGCCTTGGCTCAGTGGACGGCAAACATATAAGGATTGTGAAACCGGCAGCTTCGGGTTCAGAATACTACAACTATAAGAAGTATTTCTCAATTGTCCTAATGGCAATAACTGATGCGGACTACAAATTTATCTCAGTGGACATTGGCGCATATGGGAGATCAAATGACTCTCAGGTCTTTAAAACGTCCCCAATGGGGCGGCGAATATATGGGAATACTTTTGATTTACCTCCTGCAAGACCTCTTCCTGGCACATGTGAGCCCCCAATGCCCTTTGTTTTTGTGGCCGACGAAGCCTTTCAACTCTCCCAACATCTATTAAAGCCATATGCAAGCCGTGGATTGACACAAACATAAAAAATATATAATTACCGATTATCCAGAGCTAGAAGAATGGTGGAATGCTCCTTTGGGATACTAACCAGCAAATGGCAAGTGTTGTTAACAGCGATTAATTTAAACATTGAAACTGTTGATGAAATAGTCAAAGCATGTGTGGTACTATATAATTTTGTTTTAACAAAGGAACCTTTGTCCTTGGATGAGCAGAGTTTGGAATCCACCTCTTTGTCTGACTACACCAGTCCTGGATTTAGGAGTAGTGTTGCCTGTTCAACAATACGTGACAAATATGCAGACTATTTTGTGTCCCCAGAAGGTAGAGTAGATTGGCAAGATCAAATGGTATAAGATTTGTCTTTAGTTTTATAAGAAATAAAAATAGTTAAAAATAAATAGTTAACCTTGGTAATTTTAATCTTTGTATATCTTTAAAAATTTGTAATTTTTACACCGTCAAATTATAACATGTTATGTTTTTGTATTACCTTATTATTAACCGAACTTGAAAAAAAATATTACCCCCCCAAAAAAAAACAAGAACAAATAAATACATTTCAACTAAAATGTTTTATTTTTTATTACATACATAAATAACAAATTATAAATTAGTATATCTTGGGCTTGGGGTGGAGATAGTACTGGAGGGGCTGTCAGATGGGAACACATGCACAGTGGGAGTATGGAGGGTGGAAAGTGGTGTTGGTGGTGGTGGTGGGGAAGTAACAGAAGGTGAAGGTGTGGTGGAGAAACCAAGAGGGAAAACAGGAGATGGGATGTGTTAAGGATTGTGGGGTGGAGTGGAGGGATTGGGAGACAGAAGAGGTGGCGGGTGAATTAGAGGCTTGTGTTGGGGTCATGATGGGTGTGGAAGGCGAGAGGTGGTAGTGGGTAGGAAGTGTAGGGGCAGATGTGGTTGGGAGCTGGTACTGGGCAGCAGGCTGGTACTGGGCAGCAGGCTGGTACTGGGCAGCAGGGGGAGTAGGGACAATGGCTGGAGGGGGGGCAGGTGCTGGACGAGGGGTGGGTGGAGGTGGTTGGGAGGAAACCTGCGCCAGAGCCTGCTGTGTGGCTTGCATTACATGCATCTGCTGGTCAGGAGACAGCTTTTCCATGCGCTCGAGTACGGCTTGAAAAAAACAATGATTGGGTGATTTACTTGCATCTAAATGCAGCCTGTCCAGACGCGTGCACAATTCGTGTGTATTTTTATCCATAGAGGCCTTCATGAAGCTAAAACCAGAACTAGATTGTTCTGCTAATAATTTAATGGCGTTCTGGAAGGCTGCATTTAGATGCAAGAACTCGGGCGCATAGCTCCTATCCTGACCCCTATGACGCTGACGCCCAGAACCCAAAGGTGTTCTACTGAGGGCAGCAGTGTCAGAGGGGTGGGGTAGGGGAAAAGCTATCTCGTCACCAGCAGCTTCAGGTAATGAAGTCTCACCGGAAGCTCCAGCGCAGGTGGATGGGACAGATGTATTAGATGAAAGGGAAGGTTCAGATGGGTGGGGTCTGTGCCTGTGTTCCCCAGTGGCGGACTGTTCTAGAATCGCTCCTGACGGGTTCGATGCAGGCTCCCGAGTGCTGCAGACGGTGCTGTTAAAAAGAGGAAAAACAAAACAATAATTAATTTAATTGCTATACATTGTCCCGGACTAAAAAAAAAAGGCAAAAAAGGTCAGACATATCAACTATTATACTTTGAACATATTGTGGGGAATATTTACCTTCTGCACACCATAGTTGTCCGGAGGAACGACAACGCTCTAAAATAACGGTATTTCGATCTGCGTCCTCCGGATCCACTCGGGGCCTGCATCTCTTGATTCAACTCCTTCTTGAAGCGATCCCTGATAGACCGCCACCGCTTCTGAAGTTTGTCACCTGAAAGTGGAAAGCACAAAGTGGTTACAACACATTACATCCTGCAGCATAACCTACTGAACTGTGAATACTTACGCGCTTTCTTCTGGGCCCGAGAATTGAGCTCCTCCCTACCTTCTATCGCTGCGTGGCATACCTCGTCCCAGAGTCGACGGGTTACGATGGTATCAGCGTGGCGGCGGTCAGCCATGTTCCACAGCGGCTCCCTCTCTCTAACTTCATCGATGAGGAGGTCGATGTTGATACATCCGGCCTCCTCACCGTCAGAATCGGGAGCACGCTGTGATGCCTGTTCAAAGAAAGAAAAAAGAACAAAAAAAAAATAAAATATTAGACATCAATTCACACAGACATGAAACCAAAAAAATAATGATATTTTCTTACACTATGACCACCGCCACCTCGACGCCGACCCTGAGACGGTCTTGGAGGAGCTCTATTGTGAGCCCTAGAAGTGGAAGCCTTTAGTGAAGAAAAAAAACCCCAATTATTTGCTTTTATGTGTTGGGTGTGCTGTGGTAATCAATTCCTGTATGAAACTTACAATCTGACCGCCCGCTCCGTGGATTTCTCCACCCCTTTCGTCCACTTCTGGAAGCACCTCCTGTGATGTTTCTGCAACCTGTGAAAAATTTTTTTTTTAAACTTTTGTTTTTCTTAAAAAAAAAAAACACACATAAAAAAAAAAAAAACACACCTCAGTTTGTGAATAGGAGGGAGGGCTCCCAGAATAAGACATTGCTTGTTTTTTTGACAGGCCTCGCTTCACCCACAACTGACTGGACCACAAGACTGTAGCTGACCGCAGCACTGCACCTGTAAAAAAAAAAAAAAAAATATGTCTAAGTACATGTACACAGCTCACAACAGTGATCTGTGGACAGTACTGTGGACATTACCTCTTCCCTGGAGCACTGGACTGGAGGACAGCACAACTTGAAGGCAGGAACGAACGGCAGGAAGTGTGTAGAATGTCCAGAAGGCCTTTATATGTTTTGTGAAGGAAAAAAAAAAAAAAATTGCGCATGCTCTGTTTACCAAACCGGATGCGGTGGCCGCATCCGGTTTAAACCGCATCGCGCCGGATCCGGCATGCATAGACAATCATTGTAGACAATGCCGCATTGTGCCGGATCCGGCACAATGCGGTTTTTTTAAGGGGCAAAAAAACGTTACATGTAACGTTCTATCCGGCCGCCGCATTTAATAATTTTGCCGCATCCGGAAAAAAACGGATGCACCGCAAAGCCATCAGGTACAATCCGGTTACAATGCAAGTCTATGGGGATAAACCGGATGCGATACCGGATCCGGTTTATCCTTTTTTTTCCGGATTGTACCTGATGGGAAAAAACTGATGTGTGAAAGTAGCCTAAGTTCCCTATTAAATTGCTACACCTTCCTCCCCTTCATTCCTTCACCAATCCTTTCCAATACCTCCTCACCTGAAAGATATTTTATGCTAAATATTTACTAATGTCACCATTTAATCGCTGTTTCATCTCAACAATCTCTCTAATTTTCCCCCTCTCTTTTATTTTTGTTAAAAACCTTAATAAATATATTTTAAAACAAAGACTATCAGCTGTACATTAGGCAGTGAATGGTGCCTAATTTATCTTTGTTTAGTTTCTGCAGGTGCTACTGTCTGGATCCTTGGACATTCCTTTGTGCATTGGTCTGAGATCAGAGCTCACCAGCGATGTTACGGATCCAACCTGTCATTTTCAGAAGATCAGATGAAGATCTGCTGGATGGGTATCAGGGGTCAGAAGTGCGAAGGTCTTATAGACCATTCCTGACGAAGCCATCAGGTGAAACGCGCGTCGAGGCCCCGCCCCCATGCCTGGACGGCCTGATTTTTCTTGCTCCAACATGACGCAAGGTAATAGTCCTTAGGCTTTCATACCCTCGGCCTTTAGGGACTTATTGTATGAGATTTTACAAATCTCTTTATTATTCACCATCTACTACTGTTCATTCATGGTGATTCATGGGTTATTATATCCTTGAGGTCTTTGTTATTTATACTGCAGTCTGTTAGCAGGGTTCTTTGCCATCTTCGTGGCCAGTCCAGGTTTTGCTGTGGGCTGTTTTTCTGTGTAGGTTTCTCCATCTTTGCCTGCAAACACTGTGCAAGCTGTATCACCTTGTATTTAAATAAAAACATTTTGTATTCTACCTTGACTATTTGGTGGTCCTTCTCTTACTCCTGTACCCCTTACTTTTTACCTTTACATCTTTTGTATTGGGGCTACACAATTTATAGATTTATATGTCATGGACCCTTTCCGGTCATAGGAAAGTTCTTTTAGGTTATGCTTATAGACCATTTGTTCTTGATGAGCGACCAGTTCCCTGTTCCGGATGTTCTCGTTATTCACCTTGGTCGTAATGAGGTCGGAAAAATGGGGACCGTTGACCTGCCGTTTCAGATGAGAATGAAGTTATTAGATATGAAGAAACTGTTTCTAAGGGTTAAAATTGTTTTTTTTTCTGAAATTATTCCTAAGTTGCTATGGTTAGATTCAGATAATATTAAATTTTGTGAAAAAATTAGAAAGCGGGTAAATAGATGCATGTGTACATTTTTGCCATTAATTGATGGATTTTCATTTAGGCATGTGGACTGTATCAGTATGACATGGTTCACTTGTCCGAGATTGGTACTGACATTTTTCATTTGGTTTGCAAGCCGTGATAGAATTGGCCCTTGATGGAGCGGGGCCATGCTTACCTTCTGAGGGCAAGAATAGCCATTGGAGGTAAGTCATTCATTATGAAAGGACATATGTGATGGTAAATTGGGGTTGAGCGTATTTGTGCTGAGCTGCATTTATCTCATGGTATGGTTATATTTTTAATATTAAATAAAAAATTGGTATTGATTAATTTGTTATGCTTTTAACATTTTAATAAAAGGCCGTGGTAAAAAATTTTTCCACTAGACCCGTTGTGTGGGTTTTTATTTACGGTTTGTTAATATTGAATGTTATTGTATTATGTAATGCCATTGGTTATGTTACTTACATTTTAGATTGCATTAAATATCTGTTGCAATGACTCTACTGGCAAGTCACCCATTCTTCAGTTTCACCTTCAGTTCTGTGCTTTCAGTGAAGAGGGATCTTCGAGGGTTCCTGGGGAGAAATTATTTTTGCTTGTCACTCTCTTCAATATGGCATGGAGTACTGAACAACCTGACAGTTATGGGGAGTAGGTACCAATGCGTGGCTGACAAAAGACGCTACCTGTGTGTGAATGATTATGTATGGTTGTCCACTAGGAATGAATGTTCTATCTTGGAAACTGGGTCCCAGGTTTATTGGTCTGTATAAAGTGATCGCTGTGATTAACCCTGTGGCCTTTCGGCTTGAGCTACCCACCAGATACATAACCTTTTTCACAGGTCCTTAAGAAATGTGTTGCATTTTTGGAGCAGACCCCATTACTACCGACTTCAATTGTTGTTGACGGCAAACTGGAATTTCACATTTGTGGGCAGTAGTGTCGCGGGCCCAGCAGGGAACGTCCTTTGTGGTAGAAATGAAGAAGAGGGAAGGCACATTGGCATAGTCTGAAAGGGAGGTGATGATGGTGCTTTGGAAACTCCTTGGGGAGCTTTGTAGTTCTAAAGTGTCCCCTGAGGTGGAGGACATACAGGAATTTCTGATGCAGGGAAGCATGTCGGCTCTTCAGCAGGACAATTCACGTGCAATAGATGCCCCGTTCAGTCTAGAGGAATTGGAACATGCCCTGTCATCAATGTCTAATAATAAATCCCCGGGTGTAGATGGCTTGCCGGCTGAGGTTTTTAAGTCCTATGGCTCTGTATTACTACCCCAGTTACTGGAAGTATTCAATGAAGCACTGGGGACAGGGAGACTACCGCCCTCCATGAATGAAGCCATCATTGTGGTAATTCCTAAACAGGATAAGGACCCCAGTCTGCTGGAATGATACCGCCCAATAACAGACATTAAAATTCTGGCAAAGCTCCTGGCTAACCGCCTAGAACGGGTAATATTTTCTTTTATACATCCTGATGAAACGAGTTTTATACCAAACAAATCTACGGCCATTAATTTCCGATGGCTCTATCTAAATCTGCAATAACCAGCGGAAGGGAATCAGTTCAAAGCGGTGGTTTCTCTGGATGCCGCAAAAGCATTTGATAGTATCGAGTGGGATTTCTTAAGGGTGGTATTGGCTAAAATGGGCTTTGGTGAAAGATTAATCTTGTGGGCAAAGTTACTATATGAAGCTCCCAGAGCCAGGGTAAAGGTAATTGGGTTGTTGTCAGAAGGGTTTTCACTGGCCAGGGGGACTAGGCAGGGATGCCCGTTATTCCCGTTGCTGTTTGCCATCGCCATTGAGCCACTCACTGCGGTCCTGAGAAAATCAAGTGGTGTGAAGGGCTTTCGCCACGGTAATTTAACAGAGAAAGTCGCACTTTACGCGGACGATATGCTCCTTTTCCTAGATAACTGGCCAAACTCCCTAAGGGAAGCTATAGGTGTTATTGATCGTTTTAGTGCATTATTGGGGGTTTGACGATCAAATGGGATAAATCATCTCTGATGACACTGGGGCCCATTCCTCCTACCCCTGAGAACTTGGTAGGGCAGTTGAAGCTCACTTCCTCATTTAAATACCTGGGCGTCTGGATCAGTGAGAAGGTGGCAGACTTTAAAAACTGAACATCACTCCTCTTTTGAGAAGGTTTCAGCAGAAAGCCAATGCTTGGTGTAAACTTTCTTTGTCGGTAATTGGCAGGGCCAATTTAGTGAAAATAATCCTGATGCCTCAGGCACTGTATCTGCTACATAATACACCAGTTGGCTACCCCAGCGTATTTTTCATAAAATCAACAGTATTTTAAGAGAATTCATCTGGAAAATGGGAACTGCGCGGATAAAATTACAAACACTGCAAAGGCCGAAGATGAGAGGGGGGCCTGGCGGTCCCGGACTCGTTTCTTTATTATTTGGCAGCGCAACTGCAGCATTTTATGAACTGATAGGAGGAGGGTGCAGGAACTTCGCCGTCAATAGTGGCAATACTGCGTCATGCTTTGGGGAAGAGAGACTTGCCTGCAGAATTACATTCAGGGGGCTTTCTGAGAATCTCTGCTCCTGAACATCATACCTTAAGGGAAATGAGGAAGACCTGGGAAAAAGTGAAAGACATTTTGAAGGTGGGAGTAGTCACTAAATACTTATATGGGGAACTCCGAATCTTCCTGAATTAGACAACTTATGTGGGTTTGAGTTATGGCAGCGGAAGGGGATTAAGAAGGTGCAGCAACTATTTGAAGGGGGTCTGGTTAAGATGTTTGAAATGCTCAGAAGGGAATTTGATATCCCAAACAAAAGATTCTTACAATATCTTCAGGTTAGGCATGCGTGTGAGGTACAGTCGGTATCTGTAAGTTTATCACCGGGGAACCGGACGTCACTACTGGATGTTGCAGTGGACAATGGGGACACTAAGACAATCTCCTGGTATTACATGTGTCTCTAAGACGCCAAATTCAAGGGGATGTCCTGCGGCCTTAAGAATAGGTGGCAGAGAGATTTAGGGAATATTTCGGAAGTGTGGGAGGAGGTATTGCAGAATATCCCTTGTCCGTCTGTCTGTCAGTGAACCACAGAAGCTGTCGAAAGTGCTTTTAGTCGATAGCGTGTATAGGACACCGGCCTTTCTATTTAAAATGGGTGTTACTCCTGACTCACGCTGCTGAAAATGTGGAGCCTCGGAAGCTGACCTGATTCACCTTATGTGGAATTGCCCGCGTTTGAGAAGATACGGGGTGGGAGTGCTTGACCTTATTGATTCGGTGTATGATTGTCATACGGACCGATACAGATACACTGCGAAACTTCTTATTCAGGAAAGCCATAAGATTGCTAGCACGCGTATTTTATATCAGGCACGAAAGGTCATTGCGCAATACTGGAAAGATAGTAAAGTCCCTGATATTAAAGAGTTACAATCATATGAAAATGTTTGGGCACCCCTAGTAATATTAACCTTTTTTTTGTAACAATTTGAGTTTTTGCAACAGCTATTTCAGTTTCATATATCTAATAACTGATGGACTAAGCAATATTTCTGGATTGAAATAAGGTTTATTGTACTAACAGAAAATGTGCAATCTGCATTTAAACAAAATTTGACTGGTGCAAAAGTATGGGCACCTCAACACAAAAGTGACATTAATATTTTGTAGATCCTCCTTTTGCAAAAATCACAGCCTCTAGTCGCTTCCTGTAGCTTTTAATGAGCTCCTGGATCCTGGATGAAGGTATATTTGACCATTCCTGTTTACAAAACAATTCCAGTTCAGTTAAGTTTGATGGTCGCCGAGCATGGACAGCCGCTTCACATCATCCCACAGATGTTCAATGATATTCAGGTCTGGGGACTGGGATGGCCATTCCAGAACATTGTAATTGTTCCTCTGCATGAATGCCTGAGTAGATTTGGAGCGGTGTTTTGGATCATTTTCTTGCTGAAATATCCATCCCCTGCGTAACTTCAACTTCGTCACTGATTTTTGCACATTTTTGTAAAGAATCTGCTGATACTGAGTTAAATCCATGCGACCCTCAACTTTAACAAGATTCCCGGTGCCGCCATTGGCCCCAAAGCATGATGGAACCTCCACCAAATTTAACTGTGGGTAGCAAGTGCTTTTCTTGGAATGCCGTGTTTTTTTGCCTCCATGCATAACGCCTTATTTGTATGACCAAACAACTCAATCTTTGTTTCATCAGTCCACAGGACCTTCTTCCAAAATGTAACTGGCTTGTCCAAATGTGCGTTTGCATACCTAAGGCGACTTTTTGTGGATTGCTTGCAGAAACTGCTTCTTTCGCATCACTCTCCCATACAGCTTCTCCTTGTGCAAAGTGTGCTGTATTGTTGACCGATGCACAGTGACACCATCTGCAGCAAGATGAAGCTGCAGGTCTTTGGAGGTGGTCTGTGGATTGTTTTTGATTGTTTTCACCATTCTTCTTCTCTGCCTTTCTGATATTTTTCTTGGCCTGCCACTTCTGGGCTTAACAAGAACTGTACCTGTGTTCTTCCATTTCCTTACTATGTTCCTCACAGTGGAAACTGACAGTTTAAATCTCTGAGACAACTTTTTGTATCCTTCCCCTGAACAACTATGTTGAATAATCTTTGTTTTCAGATCATTTGAGAGTTGTTTTGAGGAGCCCATGATGCCACTCTTCATAGGAGATTCAAATAGGAGAACAACTTGCAAGTGGCCACCTTAAATACCTTTTCTCATGATTGGATACACCTGCCTATGAAGTTCAAAGCTCAATGAGGTTACAAAACCAATTTAGTGCTTTAGTAAGTCAATAAAAAGTAGTTAGGAGTGTTCAAATCAAGAAATTGATAAGGGTGCCCATACTTTTGCACTGGTCACATTTTGTTTAAATGCGGATTGCATATTTTCTGTTAGTACAATAAACCTCATTTCAATCCAAAAATATTACTCAGTCCATCAGTTATTAGAAATAAGAAACTGAAATAGCTGCTGCAAAAACCAAAATTGTTATAAAGAAAAAAGGATAACATCAATAGGGGTGACCAAACTTTTTCACATGACTGTAATTGACAGGGTAAACCCCACTCTCCGGTTTGAAAAATATGTCTCAAAAGAGAAGGGCGTACAAGAAATTTGAGAATATGTGGGCCCCGTGGCTTGATACCCCAAAACAGTCCCCGGCGACGTTGACCTGGGCTAGAGTACTGATGACAAGCCTGTCTTAGCCTGGCTGTATGGGAGTGATTCAAAATTTCGGGTCGGAGTGTAGGCGCTCTAGTCAGTTATATGTTATTTGTTTGTAGATTACCAATCTAGCGTAATTGTATTTTTTGTAATTTTTTTTTTTATATTGTGAAATATACAAACGAACATTCTGATTGTTGAAAGAATAGGGGATTTTGTTTTGGGGGGGTTGTTTTGCATACCTGCATGTACACGGAATTTATTTGTTATCAAAATAAAAGGTTAATAAAAATTATTTGATTTAAAAAAATCTTGAGTTTCAGGTGGCAACAATTCTTTGGGTAATGTTTTGTTCACAGTTTTCTTCAATATTTGGTACACTGGAGGGGTTATAGGTTGTAGGAAAGGAAATGTATACCGGCATCAGAAGTGAATGCCAGTAGATTGGTGAGTTCATTTCATGCGTCTCATCCACACAACCCAGTCCTGAGGGTTCAGGGGCACCTTGTAGTATAGGGGTACAGTCAAGGATGTACACTGCTCTAAGAAGACCTCTGGTGAGTCTGGGACCAGAAGGTCCCAACTCATTATGTGAAGGTCTTCAGCTTGTGTTTAAATGTATCTGCTTTCTCTTGGTGCTGTAGGGGATAAGGACACTTTTCTATCTGGCTATCCTTTGTAGCCTTAATCTCAGGTGCAGCTCCTTGTGATCCCTCCACTTCGCTACAAAATAGTCATGTGTCCTAACATCTGAAGTCAGTTATAGAATCTCATCATTCCTATGCTCACCACTATGGAAGGAGCAAGTCTAGAAGAAGCTGAGGTGTTGTGTCAGTTGCAGCGATGGTGTTTAGCTACATTGGAGGAGCTTGGAGTGTTTTCCTTTTTGTGTCTATTTTCCCTCTGTCTCTCTCCCTCCCCTTGTATTATTATTGTAGTGATGAGACGAATGCTCTCGCCGGCCTTCTCATTAGTCAGGGTGAGTTCAGGGCAAGTCCATAAATAGAGTGAAGTCCTGCTGACGTCAGTCATGACTCTGTCCTTACTGTAATGTGCCATTTTTATATGTGCTAAAGAAAAATAAAAAAAAAACCAAAACAAGGTACTTCTCTGTTGGAGCTGGACTTCACTTTACTTATGGACTTGCTCTAGGTGTGGCGGCACCTTCTCTGGAGGTCCAGAGGGTCCCTGAGAATGATTGAACACGGTGAGCTGAATCTCCTTTCTTATTGAGTTCAGGGCAAGCCAGGGTCTAGGCACGTGATCAGCAATGGGGGAAAGGACCAGTATAGGGACGTTAGGGCGTGCAAGGATCAGCCTCAGGTAAGTGTAACAGGTAAACCCGTTTCACTCTTCTTAGTGACAGGAACCACCAATGTATCATGTTCCCGGGGTACTCCGTGTGTTGCAGCACACATTGGGGGTTCCCTTACACCTGATGAAACCCTGTTAGTCAGTGTGACACTTACCAAGTACAATTAATGAAGAACAAAAGAGTAATATCCGTAATGGAAATATAGATGAGCCATAGGATACAGAAAACATTTCCTTATCTGCTGTTATGGATCCAGATCCATTATGGCCCAAAGTAAAATTTGCTGTTATAGATTTTATTGTGCAAACAGGTTAAGAACATTGATTTTAAAAAAGATAAATCACAATTTGTCTAAAGACTTTTATAGAAGAGCAATATATAATGGGGAATATCAAGCCAGAAAGTGGTTGATTTACTGAAAAACTATGAATAAAGTTTTCCGTTTTTGCTGTAACTTATTTGACATCAAAGCTCGATCCTGTTCAGCTTGAGAAGGGTCACACGACCGGACTCCTACGTTCACCATTTTGTAATCAAATGAAAAATCTACCAGTTAATTTTTTTGAAGAAAAAAAATGGATGGAAACACATTTTGACTGAAATCTGTAAAGAACATTGATCAACATTTTTAAAACAAACTAATCCTGCAAAGAAAGCATTGGAGAGATATTTTAGAGCAACTAATACAAATCACTCAGTTATTAGCGAGAAGAATCTGGAATTTAGAGGTTCCTCAGATTGGCTATTCACTCCGAACAATGGAAATTTTCTTGCTGTTGTTCAACTTCTAGGGAAATCTGACGGTTATGTCTGAGCACCTTCGTCAAGTTGTATCTAAAGAAACTACAGATCAATATGGTGGTAAAAGAATTCAAAATGAAATAATGAATTTAATGTCCAAAGAGGTGATCAATACAATGTAAAAAGGCTAAATACTATTCTTTAATTCTTGATTGAACCACAGTCATTAGTCATTTGGCGCAAATGTCAATCTCTGGTATCCCACAAAGTGGTCATCTCAATGGGATACCGGAAGTATAGAGCTTTTCGCACAAATACTGTAATTTTCTATCTATACTGTATACTGTAGCATATTGTAAAAACCTGCTGACAGACAGCACTCAGAGGGTTAAGCTACCCCGTGCAGTTAGCCAATGACTGTAGCTGTATGAGTCACATGCGAGGAGGAGCTAACTCCCACTACGCAGGGAGATGGCAGTTGAGAGTATTGTAGGCTCCACAATATATAATCAAGGAGCCAGGGACTGCAAGAGTTAAAGGAAGAATCAAGGTTGTGATGTCTGTGTTGGATATAGAATTTAAAAGGATTGGTGGAAAGAAAAGAGGGAGGGTCAAAGGGGGGTATAAAAATCCAAGGTGGGAAACATTTCTCTTCTTTCCTACCTCAGCCTGGAGAAGAACACAGAGGATAGGAAGGAGCAGGTACCGCTATGGGCAAGACGTTGGAGAGACTGGTCCTGGAAAGGGTCTCTCAGCAGTATGCCTCCATGACATGCTGGCAAAGTTGCAGGGCCAACAATCCGAGCCTGAACTGCGTGGCTGCTTCCTGACCACACGAGATAGGCCTAGGCGGATTACCCGCCCGCTGAAGCAATTATCTCCCAGCCTCCGGCAGCAAGAGACTCTGGACAGGAGCCAGAGCTTGCTAGAACTGCAGGACAGCGTCGCCAGAGGCCTTCTCAGCAGACAGGGCCGGCGTGCTGAGGAAGGCGGTGTGGCTACAGAAGGCTTAGTTTCAGAGACTCCTGCTGTAGTAAACACGCTGGCCACTAGAGGTGTAGGGGAAAATTGTTATAAAGAAGCACTTACATGACTGCTTCAGTCAAGGAGAAAATTTGAGGAAATTAATTTATTGACATCTTGTCCCTCTTGCCTGCCTCTAAAGATTTCCTAGCTAAATTAAATAAAAAAGAATCGGACAATAATAGACGTTGTCCGATCTCTGGATCTTTTAATAACTAGCTGCAAGCCTATGTAGTGTTATGGGTTAAAGATTCCCTGATAAATGTTCAGGTCTTTTTCAGCATGTCGACATCATTTTAGAGGCATACGTGAAATTCGGTGGTTTGAACTGGTTTTCGTATGACGTAAATTTTAGACAAAAACTATTTTTTTTTTTTCCGCTTAAATGGGGGGGGTCAAGCATGTGGGTTTATGGTTAAACATGATGCTGCCAACTAGAGCATCAAGCATACAACGCCCTACCCCTCAGGTTAGTTTTAGGAAGGGTACATATTTTGCATATAATGAAGCACAATGTAAATGGCCTAATACGTGTCTGTATAGGCATGAATGTTCCTTTTGTGGAGGAGCAAACGCTATGGCGAGAAAGCAAACTTGCCTGGATGGCTCGCTACAAAGGAATATTTCAACAACAACCTTGAACATGTGTACATGTTCAAAAAAGAAGTGACAATATGAGACGATTAAAAACAGTTTTTATTGAGATGTAAATTAAAATCATACAAAAAAATATACTAAAAAGACAACAAGGAAGTGCTAGATAATAAATGTAATGTTAAGGGTCATGGACCGAACATCAAGCTATATTATTTTGTGATAATCTCATATGCAGAAATTTCATGGGAATTTTGATAAATAGTCACCACCTATATTAAATATATATAAATAAATATACCAAGCAATATTGCTTCAAGAATGATTTTCTAGTTACTGCAATTAAAGTGCCAATGTGCTAGGGAACATGGGAGCCATATAGCTTGATGTTCGGTCCATGACCCTTAACATTACATTTATTATCTAGCACTTCTTCCTTGCTGTCTTTTTAGTATATTTTTTTGTATGATTTTAATTTACATCTCAATAAAAACTGTTTTTAATCGTCTCATATTGTCACTTCTTTTTTGAACATGTACACATGTTCAAGGTTGTTGTTTATATTACACTGAAGTGCAGTTCCATTTAGGACCAAATGTTGAAAAAACTAATTATATACTGTTTTTTCTTTGAACAGTTGATGTCCATAAATCCTTCCATGGATTTTAAGGCCAGGGAGACCTCCTGGCTCACTAAAGCCTCTTCTCTCTTCAGCAAGGGTGCTATATCCACTTCTTCTCATATAACCTGTAAGGATAATATCAAAAGATATAGAAACGCTCTGCACAAAAAGACCAAATTGTGGTGGATAAGGAATTCACTAGAAAGATATTTTGAACAACAAATAATACCTCGGGGATTGAGAATTCACCTGTTCCCTACGTTCGAGTTGGAACAAGATGAATTAATAACGAGATGGAAGAAGGCGGCCTCTACATGCTCGTTGGAATTTATTAAAATTATTAATGATAAAAATGATCTAACTCTAGCTAAATTAGAGGAAGAAATTAATCAACTTGAAGACATACTTCAAAAGGAATTGTCCAAGGACGAGTTGCAAGAACTCTTTTCTAGTCTTGACAAGGATTTTGAGCGATGGGAAAAGGAAATCAGTGGAGATAAGCTTAAGAAATATCAGAGGGACGTTCAAGACTTTGAAAATAATAAGATCTATAAATGGCAATTTAAGAAGCCCACATCGAAACCCTTAATGAAGGTAGCCTCAAATACATCCATTTCATCTTTATCAGGAAGCAATGTATCTAGGAGTGAATCAGAAAGTTCTGGCGAACCTTCCTCTTCAAATAAGCAGAAAGGAAAGAGGAAGGGATACGATATCTTTAATCCAAGGAACAGATATAATGAGGGACCTCAGGTAATTAACTTGTCAACGCATAGTCTTTCCGAAACCCAGGTAAAACTATTAGAAAAGGGGTTAACATTCTCTCCATCCAATTCTCTAGACACGTTCTCAACGATAAAGGACGTCAATTTATTTTCGAGGAAAATCCTGCTAAAAAAGTTACATCACAAAACTGAAATGAGTGAAATTTTTCCGACCAAAGAGGAACAGGATGCCGTAAGAGTGTTGGAATCTCTTGAAGACGAAAGTTCACCACAAGAGGTATGTGAATTCCCCACTCAACTAATTAACAAGTCCAAAAAATTTCCTAATTTGAGCTTATGCCCGGCTATAGAGGTTTTTACCAAATTGGTAACTGAGGAGATTCAAGGCCTCGCCAAAAAAACATTTTCAAATTCTAACCTGACAAGAGATGAATGGATGGGTTTAAAAGAATTACAGTCATGGCAAGATATTGTAATAAAACCAGCCGATAAGGGTGGAAATATTGTTTTATGGCCAAACACCCTTTATGAGAAACAAGCTGCAAAATTGTTAAATGATGCCAACTGTTATCGTAAGTTACCATCTAATCCTATCCTATCTTTCCACAGAGAACTTATTCAAATCTTGGAAGTAGCTTTTGATGAAGGCATCATCCCAAAAAATTTTTTTGAGATTATTAAAGAGCTACATCCCCGACTTCCAACGCTATATTTGATTCCAAAAATCCACAAAAACCCTACAGACCCTCCTGGACGGCCGATCATATCTGGTAATGGAGGGTTGAATGAAAATCGTATGTCAGGTTATAGATCACTATCTAAAACCATTAGTATGTGAGCTCCCCTCGTACATTCAGGATACCACAGCAGCCCTGAGGCGTTTACATGGTATACATTTGGAGGAAATTATGATCTTGGTATCTGCGGATGTTGAATCCCTGTATACCTCTATTAGACACTCTGACGGCCTGAGGGCAGCATCATGGTATCTTGAATGTAGTAACATCGCACGACCAACAAGAGCATTAATATTGATACTCTTGGAGTTCATATTGACTCACAACCTGTTCACATTCAATGGCAAGACATACCTTCAAATCCAGGGAACTGCCATGGGTGCCTGTTGTGCACCATGATATGCGAATTTATTTTTGGGTGCGTGGGAACGAGATGTGTTCCAAAATGATGATAATGTAAACACTCTTAACGTCGTTAATTGGATGAGATATATAGACGATGTTCTGTTTATATGGGAAGGAGGTATTCAAGAACTTCATTAATTCATGACCAGTCTGAATCAAAACACAATGAATATCAAGCTAACGTTTGAATATGGTCGGGAAATTAACTTTTTGAATGTAAAAATTACCACCTTACCCAATGGCCTTCTCTCCACACAGATATTTCGAAAACCGACTGCCACAAACTCGCTTCTGCATGCAACATCAGCACATCCGAGGAATACAATAAGAGGAATTCCGATTGGACAATTTATTAGAGTAAGAAGAATTTGCTCGGAGGATGTTACCTTCCAAGCCCAATCTGTTGAATTGGCTCAAAGATTTATTGAAAGAGGCTACAGCAAAAGAAATATAAAACAAGGCTTCAAGAGGGCGAATCAATCTACTTGGAATTCACTTCTATTTGCTGACTCTAGTCGAAAGAACGATGATCAACAAGTAAGATTTATTACTACATTTAACAATAAATGGAAAAATCTGAGGGCAATAATGCAAAAACATTGGAGTGTATTGAAAACTGATCCAATTTTAAAAAGAATTTTACCTGATCAACCATCCATGGTGGCCAAAAGGGCCAAAAAATTAAGGGATATGTTGGTACGTAGTCACTACGAACCCACCAGGATAATTACATCAAATCAGGATAAATTGGTAGGATTCTACCCTTGTGGCCTTTGTAAGGCATGTGCTAACTTGGTAAAAGCAAAAAAATTTCATAATCATGATGCGTCTAGATGTTTTGACATTCGGCATCGTATAACATGTGCCTCAAAAGGAGTAATATACAGAATTGAATGCCCATGTAAAAAAGTATATGTGGGTCTTACCACAAGAGAACTCAAAGTAAGAATCCGTGAACATTGCTTAGATATTGAGAAGGCCAAATCCATTACGGATGAGAGCCTGTTGAAGACCATTCCAAAGCATTGCAATCCTCATGTATTAAAAGCAAAGGGCATTGATCTCGTTTCTTTGGGCCCCAGGGGTGGGAACCTGGGTCGAGCATTAGCACAGATCGAATGCAAATGGATCTACAGGTTGGGCACTCTATCACCCCAAGGGCTAAATGAAAATATGGGATATTCAGCATTCCTATAAAAATTAACAGAATTGAAATATATCTGATTGGCAATTTAAAATGTAGCCCTTAGTTTATATAAAGTTACTTTTATGGGTATAACACATCCCAAATAGTAATTTAACGTCCGGTCTATAATTTGTGCAGAGTTGGTCTATATCTGAAGATAGATATGAGATCCTATATAACAGGTTTTTAGTTTCTCCTTTTAATTATTGACTTAGTGGGATTAATGATATCGCATGATTCCATGTTTAAGAATTTTAATCTGTTTGTCTTTTTCTTTTTTAGAATGACATCTAATTTTCCTCTTTACCCCCATATACCATGGAAATTTGATTTCAATTCATCTATACCTCAGAACAATGGATTAACCTCCTGACATGAGGATCGCCGAGAAGCTATACTAAATGGATTTTTGATATTGCTATATAATATACTGTCTATAGGTCAAATGAGGCTGTTGTCTATGTGAACCTCGGGGCATGGAATGATCAGGATGCGCACCTTCATTTGGTGCTAATACCGTGTTTCCCCGAAAGTAAGGCCCTGTCTTACATTAATTTTACCCCCAAAAGTCCCACCCTGCCTTACTTTCGGGGGAGGCCTTACATTGGAAAAAAAATGACAATCCTCCCCCCTGCAGCCTCCCCATTGTTTGAGATCTGGCATCCACCCCTTCCTCCCCCCTGCAGCCTCCCCATACAGTGGTTCTGCCCCCCACTCTGCCACCACACACACTGACACATACGGTACCGGTACAGCCCCACACGGCACCCACACACATATCGTACCGGTACCGTACACTGACACATACAGCCCCATACGGCACCCATACACATACCGTACGTACACACACACACACACACACACACAGCCCCATACGGCACCCATACACATACCGTACGTACACACAGCCCCATACGGCACCCATACACATACCGTACGTACACACAGCCCCATACGGCACCCATACACATACCGTACGTGTACACACACACACACACACACACACACACACACACACAGAGTTTCGGAACTTACCGAAATCGGAGCGAGCCTGCAGGCGGTGACGTCGCGGCTGATTTCGGCCAATCAGCTGCGAGCCGGCTGACTGGCCAATCGCAGCTCGAGCTGAGGGCCAATCAGCTGCGAGCCGGCTGACCGGCCAATCGCAGCTCGAGCTGAGGGCCAATCAGCTGCGAGCCGGCTGACCGGCCAATCACAGCTCGAGCTGAGGGCCAATCAGCTGCGAGCCGGCTGACTGGCCAATCACAGCTCGAGCTGATGGCCAGCAGGCAGCCTTGCGGGGGCCATTCACCGGAGGCGGACCACGGGTGGCACGAGACTGGAGAAGGCCTGGATGGAGCGAGGGAACAGCGGCAGCGGTAAGTTCCTGTACTTTCCCCAGGGACCCCCACCCATATGCGGCCTTACATTCCCCGGCCCCCCCGCTACCCTGCCTTACAATCGGGGGGTGCCCTACATTGGCGGACCCCCCCGAAACCCCCACCCTGCCTTACTTTCGGGGGGGTCCTACTTTCGGGGAAACACGGTATATCCCGTACTGGGGTGCTTGGACAACACGAGTAAGTCTGGCCGGCTATGGTACCCAGCCGCTCAGATTGCTGAGTGTGATTTGCGCCATATTGGGGATGAGTTCCATCTAGAAGCACCTTAAGTAATTTATGTGTGCCATATCCTGATTATTCGCATGTTTATTTGCTCTTAGGAAATGGGAATCATGTTGTACTTTCCTACACAGAAAGATATAGTTCCATGCAAATTTTGTTTTTGAAAGGTATGTGCGGGACTTTCCTTGATCCTTATTTCTTAATGTAGTTTAACATAGTTTACAATTTTATTTTTTTGTTTAGATATACCTCATGTGTGTGGACAATTGCAGGGGGATCTATTCCATTTAATAGTGATTGATCTGCCTGCATGTATGTACTGTGGCAATGTAGAGGTCCTAAATAATTGTCTGCTATTTCATAATTAAAATGTGTGCTGTGCTCTGCCTCAAATGTGTGCTGTGCTCTGCCTCATTGAAAATGTGGGTCCCATTGGTAAATTGTAGTTCCATTTATCTGGTTTAATGAATGCTGAGAGGTAGTTATATCATAGACTTGCATCTCCTCTGGATGTTATTACTGTTGCATCTTTATGACAATATGAGAGGTCACATCAGGAAAAATTTATACAGCCAGCCGGACTGGGTATTAAGTGATACACTGCTGCATGCGGGGGCATGGCTTAACCTGTTAGGTGATTATTCCAGAGGAATGACATTAGTATTTTTAATGCAGGTTTCCATGACTACCTCATGTCTGACCATGATATGTATTGTGCGATGTCATATGGTGATGCAGAATGGTAGGTGTCCCCATGATGATGGTGAACATGGCCCTTTTGAGCGCTTCCGGGTATATCGGACCTAACATCTTTTGATATAGTCAATAAATATGGACATAGGACGTGGCTGTCCCCATGGTAACGAAGGACGCGATGTTCTGAGCGTTTTCGTGAATCAGACCCGTCACCTTTGACATAGCCAATGGGTGTACGGTGAGTGATGTCACAAGACCGCTCGGGAGCCGCGCCTTCTGTATGCGTGGGCATGATCCCCTTGACAACAGCGGACGTGATGTCTAGGGCATTGGGTGACGATCACGTCTGATGTCCGCTTGATTTATTCATTGAGATTATGGTGTTTGATATTACGCGCTCATGCACGGGCTCTACTGTCTGTGTCTCCATGGTAAATCACCATGTTACTTGGAACGCTTATACCCTAATGCATTCTGGTAATGATGACGCGACACATCACATGATATAGGAAGGACGTGGTATTCTGAGCGCTTTTTGTGGATCGGACCCATCACCTTTGACTTTGCCAATGAGTGTGTGGTGACGCGATGTCACATGACCGCTCGAAAGCCATGCCTTCTATATGCTCAGAAGCGATCCCCATGACAACGGCGGACGCGGCGTCTAATGCATAGGATGACGATCACGTCCGCCACCCACTTGACTCACTCAATGGAGACACGGCGTGTGACGTCACGCGCTTATGCACGGACTGTAGCGTCTGTGTTTCCATGGTGAGTCACCATGGTATTTGGAACGCCCATACTCCAGCGTACTTTGGAAATGACGTGACATATCACATGATTGAACCAGGAAATGAGCAAATCTAATTTAGTATGTATAACAATAGCTGATTGGCTGAACCTTAACAAGCGATTTGTATGGCATCAATTCATTGGTCAATGGGGGTACTTAAACTGCGATGTCTCCCACTCCGGTCACGCTCCTTGATAAAGCAATAGAGCGAAACACGTGTCGAAGTGAGGGGCCGTGGACTGCTTGTGATACCACCTGTATGTACTGGTAAATATACTTTCCAGAATAGTATGCCTTTTTAACTGCTGTTGTGGGTCTGTGCAGTGAGGTGTTGGAGGGCTGCACTGTATGGGATGATTGGTTAAGTTATTCTTGGATATTTTGGATACAATTTAATTAATTATTTATATAACTATTTATTTCCATCCACCTCGGTGGCTCCCATGTTCCCTAGCACATTGGCACTTTAATTGCAGTAACTAGAAAATCATTCTTGAAGCAATTTTGCTTGGTATATTTATTTATATATATTTAATATAGGTGGTGACTATTTATCAAAATTCCCATGAAATTTCTGCATATGAGATTATCACAAAATAATATAGCTTAATGTTCGGTCCATGACCCTTAACATTACATTTATTATCTAGCACTTCTTCCTTGCTGTCTTTTTAGTATTTTTTTTGTATGATTTTAATTTACATCTTAATAAAAACTGTTTTTAATCGTCTCATATTGTCACTTCTTTTTTGAACATGTACACATGTTCAAGGTTGTTGTTTATATTACACTGAAGTGCAGTTCCATTTAGGACCAAATGTTGAAAAAAGGAATATTTCAACAAGAACATCGACGGTAAAGGTGGAGAACATGCGAGCCCGGCTAGAGCGGTACCCAAACCACAAGATGGCCAATCTGGTAACTGAAGGTTTTACATTTGGCTTTGCTGTTCCCCCTTTTTTGGGAGACTTGCCGGTCCTTTTTTATCTCCACCTTTTGATCATTTTCGGTTATCCCCTCTGGGTGTGGTCTCAAGAAAGGAACCTAATGCTTTCCGTCTGATTCACCATCTGTCTAATCCCTATGGTGCTTCTTTAAACGATTCTATTGATCTTAGCTTAGCCTCGGTTTGTTATACATCGTTTGACTAGGCATCTGAGATTGTCAGGACTTTTGGGCCTGGAGCACTAATGGCCAAAGCAGGTATAGAATCAGAGTTTAGGTTGCTACCGATCCATCCAAAGGGGTTTATTTCTTTGGGCTTTCAGTTTGATGTTTTTTTCTATGTAGACAAATGCCTACCAATGGGTTGTTCCCTTTCTTGTTTTTATTTTGAAGCCTTCTCTTCTTTTGTTGAGTGGGTTGTTGCAGTGGAATTAATGAAAGGTGGTATAGCCCACTATTTAGATGATGTCCTGTTTGTGGATCTTAAAGATTTGGTTATACGTAGTCAACATTTAACAACGTTTAAGGTTGTTTGTCAGCATTTTGGTATTCCTTTGGCAAAATATCAGACTGTATTACCTAATTTCTACAGTGAATATTTGGGGATTGTGATAGATACAGTTAACCCCTTCAGCCCCCGGGCACTTTCCGTTTTTGCGTTTTTGTTTTTTGCTCCCCTTCTTCCGAGAGGCGTAACTTTTTTATTTTTCCATCAATCTTGCCATATGAGGGCTTGTTTTTTGCGGGACGAGTTGTACTTTTAAATGAAACCATAAGTTTTACCATATAGTGTACTGGAAAACGGCAAAAAAATTCCAAGTGCGGAAAAATTGGAAAAAAGTGGGATTGTACAATAGTTTTTGGGATATTTTATTCACCGTGTTCACTATATGGTAAAACTGATGTGTGGGTATGATGCCTCAGGTCGGTGCGAGTTTATAGACACCAAACATGTATAGGTTTACTTGTATCTAAGGGGTTAAAAAAAATTCACAAGCGTGTCCGAAAAACGTGGCGCACGTTTTGCGCCATTTTCCAAAACCCGTAGCGTTCTCATTTTTCAGGATCTGAGGCTCAGTGATGGCTTATTTTTTGCGTCTTGACCTGACGTTCTTAACGGTACCATTTTTGCGCAGATGCTACGTTTTGATCGCCTGTTATTGCATTTTGCGCAAAATTTGCGGCGACCAAAAAACGTAATTTTGGCGTTTGGAATTTTTTTGCCGCTACACCGTTTACTGATCAGATTCATTGATTTTATATTTTGATAGATCGGGCATTTCTGAACGCGGCGATACCAAATATGTGTGTATTTTTTATTTTTTTAACCCTTTAATTTTCAATTGGGTGAAAGGGGGGTGATTTGAACTTTTAGGTTTTTTTATTTTTTTTAATTTTTTAAAACTTTTTTTTTTACTTTTTTTTTTTATTTTACTAGTCCCCCTAGGGGGCTATAGCGATCAGCAATCCGATCGCTTTGCACAATCTGCAGATCTCAGCTACAGAGCTGAGAACTGCAGATTTGCTGCTTCACTTTCAATGCCGGCTGTATTCCGGCATTGAGAGGAAGTGACTCATGTTAGCCACAGGCGTCATCACATGACCCTGTGCTACCATGGCAACCGCCGAAAGTCACGTGATCATGTCACGTGACTTCCGGCGGGGGCGGGGTAAGTCACTGTCATGGCGGCGCCCATATACATATCGCTGCCAAGACTTTGGCAGCGAAATGTAAGGGGTTAATGGCCGCGGGTGGAAGCGATTCCACCCGCGGCTAGCAGGCACACATATCAGCTGTTGATAACAGCTGATATGTGCGCGTCTCGCCGCCGCCCGCCGGCAGGGGGCGGGGCTTACCGGGAAACGATCCATGACGTATCTAGTACGTCATGGGTCGTTAAGGGGTTAAGGGTGAATATTGGTTACCAATAGCTAAAATTGGTAAATGTAAAGAAGCACTTGCTAGGATGCGGGTCAAGTAGAAAGCTACTGTTAAGGATATTGAATCTTTATTGAGTTTCTTGCCTTTGCATCTACGGTCATGCCAATGGGCAAGGTTCTTTTGTAGGGGATCGTCTTTGCAGATTGCGGGTGTTAGAAACCGGGTTTGTAATGTGCGCCTTACTCAAGAGGTTAAGGAGGATTTGGAAGTGTGGTTAGAAGTGCTGGATGCTGTTAATGGTATAGCCCTATAGCAGGATTGTTTTGCTGAATCTAAAGGCCCCGTCACACACGGAGATAAATCTTTGGCAGATCTGTGGTTGCAGTGAAATCATGGACATATTGTTCCATCTGTACACAGCCACAAACCTCACTAAAGGGTGCTTTACACGCTGCGACATCGCTAGCGATGTCGTCAGCGATAGCACCCGACCCCCGTCGTTTGTGCGACATGTGGTGATCGCTGCTGTAGCGAATTTATTCTGTATGGAGGACTATGAGGGCCCCATTATTCTGTATGGAGGGCTATGCCGGGCACATTATTCAGTATGGAGGACTATGTGGGGCCCTCATTCTGTATGGAGGACAATGTGGGGCCCATTATTCTGTACAGAGGACTATGTGGGGCACATTATTCTGTATGGAGGACTATGTGGGGTCTATTATTCCGTATAGAGGGCTATGTGGGGTCCATTATTTCGTATAGAGGGCTGTGTGGGGTCCATTATTCTTATGGAGGACTATGTGGGGCACATTATGCTGTATCGAGGACTATGTAAGGCATATTATTCTGTATAGAGGACTATGAGGGCCCCATTATTCTGTATGGAGGGCTATGTCGGGCACATTATTCAGTATGGAGGACTATGTGGGGCCCATTATTCTGTATGGAGGGCTATGTCGGGCACATTATTCAGTATGGAGGACTATGTGGGGCCCATTATTCTGTATGGAGGACTATGAGGGCCCCATTATTCTGTATGGAGGGCTATGTCGGGCCCATTATTCTGTATGGAGGACTATGTGGAGCCCATTATTCTGTATGGAGGGCTATGTGGGGTCCATTATTCTGTATGAGGGGGCTATGTGGGGCCCATTATTCTGTATGAGGGGGCTATGTGGGGCCCATTATTCTGTATGGAGGGGCTATGTGGGGCCCATTATTCTGTATGGAGGGGCTATGTGGGGCCCATTATTCTGTATGGGGGGGCTATGTGGGGCCCATTATTCTGTATGGAGGGGCTATGTGGGGCCCATTATTCTGTATGGGGGGGCTATGTGGGGCTCATTATTCTGTATGGGGAGGCTATGTGAGGCCCTTTATTCTGTATGGGTAGGCTATGTGGGGCCAATTATTCTGTATCGCGGGACTATGTGGGGCTCATTCTGTATGGGGGGGCTATGTGGGGCCCAATATTCTGTATAGTGGGCTATGTGGGGCCCATTATTCTGTATGGGGAGGCTATGTGAGGTCCATTATTCTGTATGGGTAGGCTATGTGGGGCCCATTATTCTGTATGGCGGGGCTATGTGGGGCTCATTATTCTGTATGGGGGGGCTATGTGGGGCCCATTATTCTGTATGGAGGGCTATGTGGGGCCCACTATTCTGTAAGGGGGGCTATGTGAGGCCCATTATTCTGTATCGAAGACTATGTGGGTCCCATTATTCTGTATGGAGGACTACATGGGACTTGTGACTTTGTCAAAGTTTTTAACTTTGGCCCTCTCTGTATTGTGAATTTGACATCCCTGGCTTAGAAGGATGTTTTTGCCTTCTGACTATACTGCCATGAATGATCTAGCAATGTATGCCTCTGGTCTTTTGGAAGACATTATTTCACATGAGACCTGCAGCCAATCAGCATTAATTCCACACTTGCCTAAAACTTTAACACAGTACTGTATATAAAATGGTTGATAACCGAGAACAATAGGCAGCTGCTCAGCTGCTCAGCTTCATCCTGCAGCCATTTAATACGATGCTGAAATTTAATCTTACAGAATTACTCTATGAAGCTGAGTAAACAGAGCGCATATACTGAGTGTACAACTCCCACGTCTCTGGGCCAGGATGCTGATAAGTGGAGATCTGCGGACCTGCCCTGAAAATAAACACTGATCCATAACTATTTTACTTTTCCACTGACAGCTGATGCAGGACAAGCTGCTTTTTTGAGTGTCGCCGTTCTTTTTACCAAATAATGTACTGAACAGTGGGAAACATTGTAGTGAAAAAAAAGAAAAAACAATTGTAGTGAAAAAAAAAACAATTTCACTATCGTTATAGGGTTCCATTTTTACGGCAAGTATTGTTTGGTAAAAATGACCTGACACTGGGTCACTACCGCTATTGGTGATACCAAATGTACCATTTTTTTCAGTTTATAAGATGCACCTTTTCATCAAAAAAATGTGAGAGAAAAAATGAGGGGTGCGTCTCAAAGTTCGAACGTAGGTTACTGGGGTGGTGGAGAAGGGGTAGCAGGAGGCAGAGACGATGCTGCAGGCTGTGAGGCAGGGGCCATCCTGAAAATGTTGGCGGTGCAGGCTTCAAATAATGGCGCCTAGGGTCTGTGTGTGCGCAGATTGAGCTCTTGGCTCAAGATCTCATCTGCACACAAGCTGCCTCCAACCCACTGATCTCCAAGCAGCGGACTTCAAGAAAATGGAGCCCAGAGGTGGCACGTGCACAGATGAGATCTCAGCTTGATATTGAGCTGAAAACTCAATTTGTGCAAGTGCCGTCTCCAGGCATCATTTCTTTGAAGACCGCACTGCCGACAGTTTCTCAATGTTCCTGCCTAGCATCCGCAGGGAGCATCTGGGATGCCCACATAGCCCTACTCCACCATTGCCCCTCTGCCGCCCCCCTGGTAAGACACCACCATATTATAAGACAGACCGGCTTCCTCTCTAAGCACTTATCTATCCACGATAAGGTGGCCCGATTCTACGCATCGGGTATTCTAGAATTTACGTATTGTGTAGTTCATGTATGATTTTTGTTATATATATATATATATATATATATATATATATAGATGTTGTTGTGTGTAGTTACCAAGTGTTTGTGTAGGGCGCTGTACATGTTCTGGGTGTTGTCTGGGTGTGATGGGGGGTGAGAGCAGTGTTGTTTGTGTGTTGCGTTGTTTGTGGAGCGCTGTGTGTGTAGCGTTGTGTGTGTGTGTGTTGCGCGGTTTGTGTGTGTGTGGTGTGTTTTGGGGGGAGGTATGTTTTGTGCAATGTGTGTGTTGTGCGGTATGTGCGTATATTTGTGTGTGCAGCGTTGTCTGTGTGTGGGTGTCTGTGTAGGGCAGTTGTTTGTGGTTCCCAGTGTGTGTGTGTGGTGTGTTGTGCAGTGCGCGCGTGTGTGTGTGTGTTGGGGGGAGGTGTGCACTTCCCATCGTGCTCCATCCCCCATGCAGCGCACTCCCTATCATGCTCCATCTCCCATCCTGCGCACTCCCAAACGTGCTCCATCCGCCATGCTGCGCACTCCGAAACGTGCTCCATCCGCCATGCTGCGCACTCCCAAACGTGCTCCATCCGCCATGCTGCGCACTCCCAAACGTGCTCCATCCGCCATGCTGCGCACTCCCCATCGTGCTCCATCCCCCATGCTGCGCACTCCCAAACGTGCTCCATCCGCCATGCTGCGCACTCCCCATCGTGCTCCATCTCCCATGCTGCGCACTCCCAAACGTGCTCCATCCGCCATGCTGCGCACTCCCAAACGTGCTCCATCCCCTATGCTGCGCACCCTCCATCGTGCTCCATCTCCCATCCTGCGCACTCCCAAACGTGCTCCATCCGCCATGCTACGCACTCCCAAACGTGCTTCATCCGCCATACTCCGCACTCCCCATCGTGCTCCATCCCCCATGCAGCGCACTCCCCATCGTGCTCCATCCCCTATGCTGCGCACCCCCCATCGTGCTCCATCTCCCATGCTGCGCACTCCCAAACGTGCTCCATCCGCCATGCTGCGCACTCCCAAACGTGGTCCATCCGCCATGCTGCGCACTCCCAAACGTGCTCCATCCGCCATGCTCCGCACTCCCCATTGTGCTGAATCCCCCATGCTGCGCACTCCCAAACGTGCTCCATCCGCCATGCTGCGCACTCCCAAACGTGCTCCATCCGCCATGCTGCGCACTCCCAAACGTGCTCCATCCGCCATGCTGCCCACTCCCAAACGTGCTCCATCCGCCATGCTGCGCACTCCCAAACGTGCTCCATCCGCCATGCTGCGCACTTCCAAACGTGCTCCATCCGCCATGCTGCGCACTCCCAAACGTGCTCCATCCGCCATGCTGCGCCAGCATCAGCCTCTCTACCCGCAGCATCAGCCTCTCTGCCCCCAGCATCAGCCTCTCTGTCCCCAGCATCAGCCTCTTTGTCCCCAGCATCAGCCTCTCCTCTCTGTCCCCAGCATCAGCCTCTCTCCTCCCAGCCTTCCCCAGCATCAGCCTCTCTTCTTCCAGCCTCCCCCAGCATCAGCCTCTCTCCTTCCAGCCTCCCCCAGCATCAGCCTCCCTCTCCCAGCCTTCCCCAGGATCAGCCTCTCTCCTCCCAGCCTCCGTCCTCCCAGCCTTCCCCAGCATCAGCTTTCCCCTCCCAGCCTCCCTCAGCATCAGCCTTCCCCAGCATCAGCCTCTCTCCTCCCAGCCTCAGCCTCTCTCCTTCCAGCCTCCCCCAGCATCAGCCTCTCTCCTTCCAGCCTCCCTCAGCATCAGCCTCCCCTTCCCAGCCTTCCCCAGGATCAGCCTCTCTCCTCCCAGCCTCCTTCCTCCCAGCCTCCTCCTCCCAGCCTCCTTCAGCATCAGCCTTCCCCTCCCAGTCTCCCCCAGCATCAGCCTCCCCCTCCCAGCCTTCCCCAAGATCAGCCTCTCTGCTCCCAGCCTCCTCCAGCACGCCGTGCTCCTCTGGCGACACTCACACACACGATCGCATACACTCACACACACCTGATCCCGACACTCACACACACCCGATCCCGACACTCACACACACCCGATCGCATACACTCACACACACAGACACTGACGATATCGCACATACGCGCTCACAGTCACAACATCCGGAGATACCACATGCTTCTGGCCATGTGATCCTCCGTCAGGTCCTGGAAGGTCACAACAGCACAGTATCGAGGCCGAGAAGCAAGCGATATCGCCGGATGCTGTGAGTGTGTGGATGCGATGTGTGTGTGAGGTGTGTGTGAGGTGTGTGTGAGATGTGTGTGAGAGTGAGTGTGAGAGTGAGTGTGAGCTGATGTGTGTGTATGTGTGTGTGTGTGCGTGTGGATCTTCTGCTGCAGGACCTTGATGCGCTTGTAACCATGCCAACGTATCCCGTCCCCCGCTCGCACGGGAGCCCGCACCACTCCCGTGCGAGCGGGGGGTGGGGGGGGGGGAGGGAGTACAGTACTCACCCCCCTTAACAGCCGTGTCAGTTCGGGGAATGCGCGGGGGGGGAGAGGGGGGGGGAGTACAGTACTCACCTCCGTGACAGCCGTGTCAGTTCGGGGAGGTGGGCGGGGCCAGAGCTAACGTGCGGGGCGTGAGGGGGGCGGGGCGGGGCGGGGCCGAATTGCCAATGCCTGCAGGGTGCCGGGGCGAGAGGCCAATCTGTGGGGGGGCGGAGCCTGGGCGAGCGGCTGGCCAATCCGTTTGGGGGCGCAGCCTGGGCGAGCGGCCAATCGGTGTGGGGGGGCGGGGCCATGGCGAGCCCAGCGGCCAATCAGCTTTGTGTCACCATAAGGACACAATGTCACCGGAAGGACACAATTTTGAAGCATGACAGACAGACAGACAGACAGAATAAGGCAATTATATATATAGATTACAGTTATGACATGTCATTTTGATCTTTTCAAAGCATACAAAAGGGTTATCATTATGGCCTATAACCCACCTGCTTTTACATTTATAGTTGGACCTTCCATTAGGTTCTTCACTTGTTTGAGATTTGTATATCACACCCATCAGATAAAAAAACCTATTATAGCTATTGCCACTTTTTGGAGCATTTTGTTTTTCCATAGCCGATGCATATACTGGATCCTTATCTTGTTTATATCTTTGACTAAATAAGTCATTGTGCATTTTGATGCTACCGATTTGATTTCTATATATAATTATATATTTTTTTGTATAATCTAATTAGTAAAAAACAAAAAAATATATAATTATATATAGAAATAAAATGTTCTATTTAGTAAAAAAACATTTTTACAACCAGAGACCCAATTGCACAAAAGATGCATAGTCTTTTGACTTAACAATTGATATATTGAGGAGGTTTGGTGCTAATTCATTGCTTGCTAAATCAGATATCAAATCAGACTTTCGTTTGTTAAGGTAGTCCTTTGGGTTTTCATTTTGTATTTTATTTTGATAAATTTCTCCCCATGGGTTTTTCTCTGTCCTGTTTTTTTTTTTGAGTAATTTTCTACATTTTTTTGCATTGGGCAGTTCAGGATTCATTTCAGGAAGGAGGTGATTTACATTATTTGGATGATTTTTTTGTTTATTGGTAGTGGATGTTCGGATCATTGTCTTCGGTTGTTGTATAATGTCGTTAGCCTTATGGATTTTTTTTGGGTTCCTCTGGCTTTAAAACTGCTTTTCCCTGCAATCAATTGGAGTTTTTGGGTATCGTAATAGATTCAATTAAGATGAGGTGAGTCTTCCTTTGCAGAAAATCAATAAATTAAAGATGATTGTCTCTGGTTTGTTGGTTAAGAAAAAGACTACTTTGCGTGAGCTTCAATCTCTGCTTGGTAGTCTGAATTTTGCTTTAAGAATAATGCCGATGGGGAGAGTTTTTTTTCTAGGAGATTGTCTGATGCCACTAAAGGGGTTGAGTCTGCTAGTTTGCACATTAGGATTTCTGTGGAAATGAAAGCTGATCTGCCGGTATTGATGGAATTTTTAGATGCTTTTAATAGTAGCAGTTGCATTTAGAAAGGGTTTTTGTTCTATTGGAGGATTTTTCTTGGTTTACTAGTTCTGCTAGTGGAGTCACACTGGTGCTTTGACTCTTGGCCTTTATCTTGGATGGTACAAGGGGTGGTAAAAAATAAATTGGTGTTGGAGCTCATTCCGGTTGTGGTTTCGTTGACTATCTGGGGTGAATTGTTGGCTAATAAAAGTATTGTTAGTGCTAGTCAGGGTATGGCTTTTGTTGTTAACTCTTTATCCTCTAAGTGTTTCTGGTTAGGAGGCTTGCTTAGGAAGCTAGTGCTTTAACATCTGGCTTAAGGCTTGTTTTAAACCAAAGCAGTTGATTATCTTTCTTCTCAGCAGTTGGAAGAGTTCCGAAGGATCTTACCGGAAGAAGATTTTGCTTCAGCTGCTTGCCCGCCCCATTTATGGGAGGCAATTTGGAGTTAGTCCCGGTTTACATTAGCAATTCCCTTGCACCATCTACCTGGACATAGTGTTCTGCGTCATGGGTTACATGGGTACAATTTTGTGATGCTAGGAATTTACCGTTTGATAAGTGTGATGTAAATTCAGCATTACAGTTTTTAAATTTTTATATTGCCTTGGGTTATAGCCATGCTTTTTTGTATAAAACGCTGTCGGGGATTTCATTTTTTCTGAAATTATATGGTATGGGGTCGTTGATTAATCTTTTTAAAGTTAGGCCCGTTTTAAAGGGTGTGAAGAAGGTTTTTTATGGCCTGATACTCGACATCCTATCTCATTTCAATTACTGTGTACAGTAAGTTATGGACTATTCCGAAGGATGTCTGTTTCAATTTATTTGAGTTGTGTTTATTTAGAGCGGCTTTTGTTTTTTTCTTTTTCGCTGCTCTTAGGATTGGTGAGCTATTAGTAAATCGAGGGTTTTGGGACTATTAAGGGAGGATGTATCTAGTTTTGAGTACTTTGTTTTTCTTTTTATAAGAAAGTCCAACTGATCAGCTCGGCAGGTAAACCTCGGTAAAGTTGAGATCTATACCTGGGTCTCCTGTATGCTCAGTGTTGAATCTTTAAAATTGGTTATTGGTCCGTCCGGATGTGTCCGGTTTGTTATTTTTACATGAAGACAGTTCTCCTGTGACTAAGTTTCAGTTTAACTCGATTTTAAATAAATGTTTTGTTAAGCTGAAACTAGATAAAGAAAAATTTTCATCCCACTCTTTTCGAATAAGGGCTGCAACTGAGGCTGCTGGGGCTGGTATGAAAGGTAATAAAAGTTGCAAGATTGGAAGATGAGCTTCAAATAGATATAAACTTTATATTTGTCCTAATTTGTTGTAATGTATTTGTTTTTCTCCAATTCTAGGCCCAATGGTCGTTAGGCTGATTGGTCAGCAAAAACATTAGTGCATGCCCTCATTATCTCCCATCTCGACTACTGCAACCTTCTGCTCTGTGGCCTCCCTTCTTACACTATTCCAATCTACCCTAAACTCTGCAGTCCCACTAATCCACCTCTCTCCCTGCTATTCCCCAGCCGTGCCACTCCAGTTCAAAACACTAACTATGACACACAAAGCCATCCACAACTTGTCTCCTCCACACATCTGTGACCCTAGTCTCTTGGTACTGACCCACACGCAACTTCACATCTTCACAAGATCTCCTCCACCCCTCTCTTATCTCCTCTTACCACAATCGCATACAAGATTTCTCCCGTGCGTCCCCATACTCTAGAACGCTCTACCCCAGCATATCAGACTCTCAGCTTCAAAAGGAACCTGAAAATCCACCTCTTCTGACAAGCTTACAACCTACAATAGCCCTCTGAGCAGCACACCACTGCGCAACCAGCTCTACCCTCACCTACTGTATCCTCACCCATCCATTGTAGATTGTGAGCCCTCGCGAGCAGGGTCCTCTCGCCTCCTGTAAGACTGTGAGCCCTTGCGGGCAGGGTCCTCTTGCCTCCTGTAGACTGGGAGACTTGCGGGCAGGGTCCTCTCTCCTCCTCTACTAGTCTGCGCCTTCTATTATTCATGACAATTGTACTTGATTTCATGTATACTCTTTTCACTTGTAAAGCGCTATGGAATAAATAATAATAATTTTATTCATTTATATAGCGTTATTAATTCCACAGCGCTTTACATACATAAATGGCACTATAATAATAAATAATAATAATAATAGGTCACTCTTTCATTCATTGGGCAAAGAGGAGAGCAGCCAGTAGGAATTATTCAGAAAATTTTTCTTTTAGTTTTGAGTTATGAATATTTTTTTGTTTCGGCATAAGGGGCATGAAACTAAATTTGGTTTGAAATTTACTCTTATCCGGATCTGATAATTATTCATATTGGTGGTAATGACTTGGGGAAAATTAAGATATTAGACTTTTTGGGTCATCTATGCAGGAATCGTTGTATGAGCAAATTATTTCTTGCTTCGGGTGACTTTTATTACAGACACATTGACTTGGAAGGGTTTACTAGTGGTTTATATAAAAATGATGGTGTCCATTTATCTGATGTGGATTTGGAAATCTTTAATTTAGGGTTACAAAACATGATTCAGCATTGGCTGCGGTTTTTGGAGGGACCCGTGTATTTGTGATACGTGACCGTTTGGGGAACGTCGCCCGACTTCGTTGGGTGGATTTTGATCTTTTAATATGGAATCTGATTTTGTTATCTTGGTTTATGGTAATATTAAATAAAAGGTGATTTTATTTAATTTCATTCATGTAACCATTAATAAAACACCTTGGCCATTTTTATTCTAATCTCTTGTCTGGTGTATTTATTTATTATAGCTATATGTAGATTGTACGTGGGTTCTATGCTACCATGTCATCTACAGATCCCACATAACAGAATGTCATCCACAGATCCTCCATAACAGTGCATCATTCACAGATCCCCCGTAACAGAGCGTTATCTACATATCCCACGCAACAGCGCGTCATCTACATATCCCACGTAAGAGCATCATCCAAATATCCCACGTAACAGAGCGTCATCCACAGATCCTCCATAACAGTGCATCATCCACAGATCCCCCGTAACAGAGCGTCATCTACATATCCCACGTAACAGTGCGTCATCCACAGATCCCCCGTAACAGAGCGTCATCTACATATCCCACGTAAGAGCATCATCCACATATCCCACGTAACAGTATCATCCACAGATCCCCATTACAGAATATCATCCACAGATCCCCATAACAGAGCGTCATCAACAGAAACCTAATAACAGTGCATCATCCATAGATCCCTTATAACAGGATGTCATCCACAGATCCCCCATAACAGAGCATCATCCACAGATCCCATGTAAGAGCGTCATCCACAGATGCCACGTAAGAGCGTCATCCACAAATCCCACATAACAGAGTGTCATCTACAGATCCTCCTGTGTGCTGAGGTGATCCCTTTCTTAATGAATTGGTGAACTGGATCCTGTGGGTGGTGCCCTTCTATTTGGCCTTTCAATTGCTTGTCTATAGTGCTCCTCTTATGGGGTACTTTTCTGGATTTGTGGCAAAACATTGATATATACTTTTATAGGAATCTAATTGATGAATTGAAATTTGGCTTGATTAATCTGTGAAGGTCTTGTTATCAGCTGAAATTAATTTGGAGGAGAGGAGAATGCCTGGATTAATCAGGAGGTTGATATTTTTGATTTCCCTAATACTGATCCGACAGATGGGCGTGTGGAGGAAGATAATGGTTTTGATAAAATTGGTTCTGATTTAATTAAATATCATAAAAACTTGACAAAGGTATGGTACAATATAAAAAATTGGGAATTGTGCCAAGGGGATTGAGAGTACAAATCTTCCTGGCGTGGGAGGCGGACCCGGTTTTTAAAAAAACTTGGGAGTTTGGTTTGTTAAAGTGTTCATCTATTATCTTAGACATATTACTTCTCCATTAAGGTGGAAATAAAGGATAGGGAAACAAAATTAAAAAACTTTGATCAGTCCTCCGTTGTGGCACCCTTTCAAACTAAACTCAAAGAGATTATTGACCTTTTTGAGAAAGAGGTGATTTAGCATAAGAGGAACAAACTTCTTAGGGATAAGAAAGACTTCCAAATGGGGGATATTTTTAAGTGGAACCATAGGGGTAATGCCAGACCAAAACAAAAAACTAAAAACAAGCCGCAGGTAACCTCACCCTCAAAGCGTGGTAGGGAAAATCAGGCATCCTCCAGCGAGGATTTTTTATTCTCAGATCCGAGCGACCAAGAAAGCGATGTAGGAGGGGCAGAAGGAAGCGGCCTGTACCTCAGAAGCGGACTGAGGAAAACAGGATAGTCACCCCATCGCAAAGGGGGAAACCGGAGGAGGAAGTAAATGGAGACCATGGGTATGAAGGTAACCTGAGAATTATTAATCTATAAAATTACAAACTAAATGAGATGGAGGAGAGTCTTATCTAGGGGTCTGTCCTTTTCTCCCATGAATGTTTTGAACAAATTTACATTCATTAAAGACGTGTATCTTTTTTGTAGACAGGTTACCTTCAAATTGTTATATCAAAAACCCCAACTGATCGATACTCTTCCTCAAGATGAGACTGGCTTTTCAGACTTTGCTTGATTTGATGGATGATCAAGCTGCTCCCCCGGGTAAGCAAAAATTCCCTGGTGGACCTGGTGGATTACCTTCACAAGCCACCCCTTGTCTTTCACTTTTTACGGTGGTCCAAATGTTCTTCGATGCTGTATGTAGAGATGTTTGAGCCCTAAAATTGGATGGTAATAAGCAGAATAACATCTCTGTGGATGAGAGAAGGGCATTACAGCGATTGAGGGAAAATAGGGACCTGGTGATAGAGGAAGCGGACAAGGGGGGGAATATTGTCCTTTGGCCAGTGGAACTTTATATGGAGGAAGCAAGACCTCAATTGTCAAATAGGGAGACTTACCAACCTCTTCCCTCTGATCCAACCAATATCTTCAAATCAAAGGTGAATCGTTTGTTGATGAATACATATCATCAAGGAACTATCACCAAAAAGGATTTGGAATTTCTCTCTGTGCGGAATCCGGTGGTGCCTACTTTCTTTTTTTTTTTTTTTTTTTTTTTTTTTAGGATTTCAACATATGTGTAATTAACAACTGACACCATAAACCAGAAGTATTTGTTGCATTCAGGTACGTTTATTTTCTAGCAGATGCTTGAACCTAGCATGGCGTTGTACGATCAATCTTGGATGGTCTGACGTTCTTCATCCTGAGCTGTCTTAACCCAAGAATACTTTCTCTGATTCAACCCGCCCATAACAGATGAAGATTTTGAGGTTGCAGTTGCTTCACCGGTGACCTTTCTAAGTTCAGCAAAGGTTACTATAGACTTTGCCTGAGCAAGGTGAGTTCTAGATAGTGGATCACACATTTTCCACTGTTCTTTCTTTGGAATGTCAACAGGATTTCCATCTCTCTCATTTCTATGTGCAGTAACTGAATGATGCAGAAAATATCACTCATTTTGCAGAGGCAAAGATACCTTCAGAGTCTTCTCTTCCTCTGGAACATCTGTAGGAATGTAATTTTTGGTCTTTCTATGAGCAAATGAGGGTATATGTGATGCCCTGGACAAGCCAGGGGTCACAGGTAATGACATCACCACACCCTACACCCCGGTTAGGTACATCAAAGCTAGACCAGAAATTCTTGTTGCCTTCCCCAGGGGCTGATGTCCACACCAGGGGGTGGAGCCAGGCGGTTGGTCTCCACCCACCAAGGAGTACACAGTCCTGGAGGAGGGAAACACAGGCAGTGAGAGAGAGGAGTTCAGCTCAGGCAGAGCTTGAGTGCAGGAGAGTAGTTGAAGTGTGAGGAGAGAAGTGACAGAGAAAGAGCCTGAAGTGAGTCCGGGTGCCCCGGACGGAGACAGCAAGGTTAGCAGACGGCGGTGACCGTCTGCAGGAGTGGCCTATCGGAGTTACCGTGAGGACCGCGGACGGGTGGTGGCCCGGCGGTACCGGACCGGTACACAAGGAGAAGCCAGCACCATTGGCAGGGGCCTTTCGGATCCCGGCAAGGTTAGGAGTCGCCGTGAATTTGCCAAATCCGTCAGTGAAGGGGACCTCCGGGTCTCCAAACAACTAAGTCCCAATTGAAG
Source organism: Anomaloglossus baeobatrachus (assembly GCF_048569485.1). NCBI lineage: Eukaryota > Metazoa > Chordata > Amphibia > Anura > Aromobatidae > Anomaloglossus > Anomaloglossus baeobatrachus. Next base: position 29,946,626 of record NC_134355.1, on the reverse strand, counting down.
GCAACAGTCCAACCGCATGAGAGAGACACCGCCAAGGCACCAGTTTCTCAGGGCCAGCGCCTGCGGGCAAAGAGGGGCTCCTCCGGCCCATATCCAAGTCGGGGAGCGGGTAACCGGTGGGAATCCATCGCTACCAACATTGAACTTAGGTGCAGGAAAAGAGACAGTCACCGTTAACTACCGGGGAAAAGCAACAGCAGCCGTCCGTGGGAACCGTCTTTCCAGCCGTGTGTTTTACCGAGAACTGTGTCACCGTCTCAGGCTGAGTGAGTACCACCGTGCCGTGAGGCACAGCGCTGCCCCCGCGACCCTGCACCTCACCAGGCCCCGCACCTGGCCTGCCATCCATCATCCTCCACCTCATCACTGGGCCCCGGGACAACCAACCCCTACCCACGGAGGGGGGAACTAACAACTCTGCTGCTCCCTGTCACCGCTCCCGGGATCCCCATACAGAGCAGCGGTGGTGTTACCAAAAATCACCACAACCGTGGGTGGCGTCACGGACAATAAATCCCCAAAACCAAACCCCTTTTCACTCACGGGCGAGGAGCGCCGCTCGAGTCCCCGGGATCCGGCTCGAGCCACCGAGCAGCAGAGGCCGCAGCAGCAGCCAGACCCGAGCAGTGGGAGAGCGCAGCGTCCCCTCCTCCGCCCGCGACAACTTGGCGTCACGAACAGGATCTTACCGCTCTGCCGTTGGGTAGAGGTGTGCCTTGTTACCGCCGGAGGTGTCCGGCCAGAAAATTTGAGAAGCCGCCATCTTTGGCGCGAAAAGTTCCCGCTCGAGCGTCCCCTCGAGTAGTGGAGGCGCGAAGGCCAAAATCCCGCCCCGATGGAGGATGAGCCGAAAAGAGGCTAAGGGGGACGAAATGGCGACTGGTCGCATGTAGCCGCGGCTATAAAAGCAGGGGCGCCAGGACTCTGCAGCCATCTTGTTCCTGGGAGAGGCCGCTAGCAACATGTGGATGCCGTCCCGAAGCACCGTAGACCCCGCGCCTGGAACCGCGGCGTGGGTGGAGATCCGGACCGCGCAGCTCTACCAGAGGCTGCAGGTCAAAATGCAGCTCCTCATGGAGGAGTGGGAGACCGACATGGCGGATGTCAAAGCGACCGTGCGGAGACGCGAGGATGAAGCTGCGGAAGGGAGGGTGAGTGACCCACGCCCCGATGCCCTTGAAGGGCCGGTCATCGCGGCTGCGGGACCCGGTCTAAACCCTCTCACCCTGCTGCCTCCCTCGCCACCCGTCCCGGAAGCTGTGACCCCGCCACTAGGCCCGCTGCCACCCCCACCGGTAGCGATACCCCGCATGCCCGCCCCGGCGGGCCGACCTGCAGCCGGAGCCGGTAGCCGACAGGAGGTGCTGCCGTGGAAAGCCCCGAAGCCCGAACCGGAGGCGTCCCCCGAGAAATCCCCTGAGCCAGAGCCGGTGGACCGCTCCGTGAAGAAGCCCCAGCAGCGGAAAGCCCCTGTGCCCATCCCTCATACCTCGGCTGAGGTTGCGCCGGGTTGTCGCTGCAAGGCGGCGTCCAACGCCAAGTCACCGCGGAACTTGCAGCCCAGATCACCAGTAGTGGGCAGTGTCCAGAAGGTCTTGCGGGGCCTGACCCGTGCGCCGGAGCTCGCAGCAGCGCCATACTGGGACAGGGAGCCTGTACCGCTGGGCCCGGAAATCGAGGAGAGGGAAAGAAAGAAGGCAGAGATGGTGGCCCGTACAATCCGGGAGAAGGAGAGTCTGAGGCAAGCTACCTTCTGTGTCCGGGGCCCGTTGTATGAAGGGCAGGTGAGGCGGTTTGATGTCCGCCGGGGCTATGGATTCATTTATGAACCGGGCCTAGAGGCTGAAGTGTTCATAGCCTGACGGGATGTGAATGCCCATCTCCCAGAAGAGCACCCAGGTCGTAACCTGATGCCGGGCGACTTGGTTCAGTACACCCGGCACTGTGGGGAGAGGGGGTGGTTTGCGCTGGATGCAAAGCTAAGGGGCAGCCAGGAGGCCCGTGTGAGCGCCGCGCCCCTTCCCCAAAGTGATGCCGAGGACTCTGAGTAAGGCAGCCGAGCACCGTTGTCACAGTCCCCGTTGGGACCATCAGTGTGTGTGTTTAAAGTGTTAAAAGTTTTGAAAATGAGAAAATAAGTGATCAACTGAGGAAGTCATCTGATTAACCGTGATTGAACCGGCCGTTGCCGGCACCGTTGTCCCCGAGGGGACAGTTTAAAGTTGCGTAAGGGACTCCTTACGGACAAGCCCGTGAACTTGCAGTGCAACCACAAACGTTAGTGGAATGTAAATAAAATGTTGTTGTTGCAGCTTCCACCGTTACGGCCTCCGGAGAGGCAGATTGGAGGGAGGGCCCGCAGTGGAGCAGGCTGGGGCCCAGCCACCACCGGAACCGGTGGCTACCCTCTGGGGGTTCCCCATGGACGTGGGTCCCCTGGAAAGGACAGATCCCGGTCGGGTAACTTGGTGCAGGACTGGGGTCAAGGGGTGCTGCCTGTTTTCTTAGGGGCAGCATCAGGGCCAGGTTATTTGGTTGGGTGAGAGCGGAAGCCGTAACCGTTAACCGTTTGCAACGTTTAAGAAAAGTGCCTCCCGCTGTAGGATGATGTTCTTCTATTTGTATTGTGTTTTCTTATCATTTTTCAGAAAAATAAAACCGGTGTTGGACGGGCAACCCGCGGACGGTCTGCATTTTGCTAAGGGGGAATGTGACGCCCTGGACAAGCCAGGGGTCACAGGTAATGACATCACCACACCCTACACCCCGGTTAGGTACATCAAAGCTAGACCAGAAATCCTTGTTGCCTTCCCCAGGGGTTGATGTCCACACCAGGGGGTGGAGCCAGGCGGTTGGTCTCCACCTACCAAGGAGTACACAGTCCTGGAGGAGGGAAACACAGGCAGTGAGAGAGAGGAGCTCAGCTCAGGCAGAGCTTGAGTGTAGGAGAGTAGTTGAAGTGTGAGGAGAGAAGTGACAGAGAAAGAGCCTGAAGTGAGTCCGGGTGTGTGCCCCGGACGGAGACAGCAAGGTTAGCAGACGGCGGTGACCGTCTGCAAGAGTGGCCTATCGGAGTTACCGTGAGGACCGCGGACGGGTGGTGGCCCGGCGGTACCGGACCGGTACACAAGGAGAAGCCAGCACCATTGGCAGGGGCCTTTCGGATCCCGGCAAGGCTAGGAGTCGCCGTGAATTTGCCAAATCCGTCAGTGAAGGGGACCTCCGGGTCTCCAAACATCTAAGTCCCGATTGAAGGCAACAGTCCAACCGTATGAGAGAGACACCGCCACCGCCAAGGCACCAGTTTCTCAGGGCCAGCGCCTGCGGGCAAAGAGGGGCTCCTCCGGCCCATATCCAAGTCGGGGAGCGGGTAACCGGTGGGAATCCATCGCTACCAACATTGAACTTAGGTGCAGGAAAAGAGATAGTCACCGTTAACTACCGGGGAAAAGCAACAGCAGCCGTCCGTGGGAACCGTCTTTCCAGCCGTGTGTTTTACCGAGAACTGTGTCACCGTCTCAGGCTGAGTGAGTACCACCGTGCCGTGAGGCACAGCGCTGCCCCCGCGACCCTGCACCTCACCAGGCCCCGCACCTGGCCTGCCATCCCTCATCCTCCAACTCATCACTGGGCCCCGGGACAACCAACCCCTACCCACGGAGGGGGAAACTAACAACTCTGCTGCTCCCTGTCACCGCTCCCGGGATCCCCATACAGAGCAGCGGTGGTGTTACCAAAAATCACAACCGTGGGTGGCATCACGGACAATAAATCCCCAAAACCAAACCCCTTTTCACTCACGGGCGAGGAGCGCCGCTCGAGTCCCCGGGATCCGGCCCATCGCTCGAGCCACCGAGCAGCAGAGACAGCAGCGGCAGCCGGACCCGAGCAGTGGAGAGCGCAGCGTCCCCTCCTCCGCCCGCGACATATAGACTTTGCCATAGCAAGATGAGTAATAGATGGTGCATCAATCATTTCCTTTTCCTCTGGATCTTCTACAGTGATGTTATTTTTTGCATTTCTATTTGCAGCAAAGGAAGGAATAGTCTTTGTCACAGCAAGGTAAGTTATCGATGGCGAGTCACTCATCTGCTCATTCCCCTCTCGAGTGAACTGTGAGAAACACATGGGATCTTCTTGTAAGCGCAAGCTCTGCATGGGATTTTCAGTGTTTGACTTGGTTCTACCACAGGGGATGGGCGTTGTGGTTATCCCATCATGCTCATTCCAAGAGTGCTTGGTTTTATGGTTACTAGAACCATCGCTGGCATATGGAGAACTGGTAACGAGCTGGTCTTCATCTAGAAGCACATTATTTGGAGATATGGGCTGCATATTGCATGATGGCGGATCCCCCATACATGATTGCCTGTCTTCTGGGCTTTGGCTTAGTGATATTTCTTTTTTATGCCATGAATTCACTGTTGGGTGCGAATAAATAAAATCTGTATGTTCATGAAATGTCCACAGGATTTCTTGGTCCATCTCACCTGAATTTCCCATCCAGTTGGATGGATCTTCAGCTGCTTCAAGTCAGAACCATCTTGATTTAAATCTGAAGTCGATGTCTATGCTAGGTGCCCATCCATGTTGTCCAGGGTCCTGGGTTGGATGTCTACTCTGCACTGTTGGAGTTTGGATATTCTCAGGTAAAAGGTGGCTTGGTGGTGGCATGTAATGTGCAAGTGATGTTTCAGTAGAGATCATTGCAGGCATAGTGAGACTGATAGGTATGGATGTATGGATGCGAATCGTAGATGTTTCTCTACCAGGGATATAAGCGGGATCATAATATGTTTCGTTTACTGGTTTATCCACAGAATTGTGTTTTTTGTAAGGGTTGGATGATGGCAATTCTGATGTTCTTTGCAGGTTTTCTGTGGCTCCAGACATAACCTTGTACTGTGATTCTTCATGAAGTGGAAGATCAGTCGCTGATTTCCATGATACTACAGTCTGCTTAGCCAAGTACATAGCTGACCCTGGAGCGGATGCTAATGCTTGGTCTGGAGTACACTGGGACTCACTGGAAATTGTTTTGTTTCTAGGGAGGTATGGCTTTGAAATGTTTCTTACAGGGATGACTGGAGCATGATCTGTTTGTCTCTCATTTGGTGGGACATCTCCGGGTAGTGAATACTGTCCATGGTGATCTTGCCTTTTTGTGGTTGGGTGAACATCTTGGTCAATTGACATTTTACGGACTGTTCCAACATAACAGGCTTTCTTATCCAGGTTTTTTGTTGGTTGTGACTGTGTTGGTTGTGACACTTTATCTGATCTCTCAGCTCTGTCAGCACCTTGATCTGAAGGAGCTTCTGCCCCTAACTGTATCTCCTCCTGCGGATGGTCCTTTACCTCTTCTGTATTCCTTTCAGCGGGCATGTCTTCAGTCACTGACAAATTACAAGAAATTGAATCTCGTCTCACAGTCCATTGCTCTTTCTCAGTTTCTACCACTTCGGATCCTGCCTTATCATTTATAGGTTGAGTGAATGAGATTTCTGATTTTATTGTGATCTGAGTTGGACTAGATTGTATCTGTGTATTCTCTTGTCTGCGCTGAAATTCTTCAACAAGGTCCTTAAAGTCCATTGAAGGGTTTTCTTGTTTGTATTGTAGTAATTGCACAAAATAGTGTGAGGCAAATTGGACAATGTCTTTGGGTTGGGTGGTCACGACAGCTCGGCTCAGGCTCTCCAGCAGTGTTTTTAGACCATATGGCACTGAGTCTTGGTTTTTTTAGACATATTTCTTTACAGCCACTCCTCCAGCCTCATCTCCAGCGGCACAGTGCCATGGACAATCCCAGATCCCTCTCCTAGAGCCACGAGTGACGTCACAGCCGGGGTCATGACGGAACAGTCTGCCGCTGGACTGAGGGGATGATGTCACAAAGCGGGGACTACTCCAGCTGGGCCGGTGTGTTGTGGCTGCTGTTTATGACGCCGATGGAGGGATCAGGGAACTGAGGGTAGAAGGATCAGCGGTGGAGGGATCAGGGGGCTGAGGGTGGAGGGACAGGGGACTGAGAAGGGAGGGATCAGGGAACTGAGGAGGGATCAAGGAACTGGTGCCTACTTTCTATATGCTCCCAAAGGCGCACAAATCCCTTATTATTCCACCTGGGAGACCAATTGTGGCTGGGATTGGTAGCATCTTTGAACAACGATGCTCATATTTGGATTTTTATCTACAACCAATCGCCCTTCTACTTTAATCTTATGTTAAAGATTCTGCTGACCTCATTCTACAACTGGAGGAACTTGCTGTCCCTGAAGGTACTATCTTAGTTACAACGGACGTGGAGTCGCTCTATACCAATATATCACATGATTTGGGTATTGGGGCGGTCTCATATTTTTTGTCCACAGAGAGTACTGGTTCCAGGGAGCATGATGAATTTTTATTGAACATGCTCTCACTGGTCCTCAATTTGAATTATTTTGTTTTTGATACGACCTTCTATAAACAGGTGTCCGGGACCGCGATTGGGCCCCCTCGTATGCAAATATCTATCTTGGATGGTGGGAGTAGACCAAGATGAAGAAAATGGCCAACTATGATAGATATGTTTTTCATTGGTTCAGATACCTGGATGACATCCTGATGCAGTGAACAGGTTCATGGAGGGAATGTGAGGAATTTATTTCTGAATTAAATAACATACTTAACATCTTTTTAACATCTCATCTATCAGTCACCACAGTGGAATTCCTGGACGTCAAGCTATCCTTGGTGAACTCTGGGATTGTGACGGATTTATTTCGAAAGCTGACTTCGACGAATAATTTCTTGCATTACAGCAGTTTCCACCTGGAACATCTGCGTAATGGGATCCCGAAGGGTCAATTTCTTTCGCCTCGTAGAAACTGCAGTAATGATGAGGATTTCCGTATACAATCGAAGGACTTGACGAGGAGATTCTTTGCAAGGGGATATCCCAAGAATCTCTCGGGCTTACCAGTTTTCAGCTTCCAGAGAAAGGAGGGAGATACCGGTTAAAAACAGGGATAAGAAAATACCAGATGGCGGTGTTAATGTGATTACAAACTTTAACAATCAGTGGTCGGACCTGCGACAGATCTTACGGAGGAACTGGGGGATCTTGCAGAGTGAACCAACTCTAACACGTCACATCTCTGAGGTTCCTAGGATTATTGCTATGAGAGCAAAGAACTTCAAGGATGTTCTTTCCACCAGCCATTTCTGTAGACCCTCTAAAAAAACTTATGGGGGCAACACTTTGGAGGGATCTTAACCCTGTGGTAACTGTAATGTATGCCCATTGATGATAGCGAGGGATACCACTTTCCCTAACTTGTTTCGATCTTTGCAGAAACCGAAGGGATATTTTAACTGTCGGACAAAGAATTTGATCTACGGTTTAATCTACGGTTGGCCCAAGATCTATGTGGGGCAAACAGGGCAAGAATTCAGAAAAAGAATTACACAACACATTTCTACAATAAATACGGCTAAAGCAGATCTGAATAAGGGCAAGACGCTCTCCTCAGTGGCAGCGCATTTTTTGGAGAAACAAAATGGAAGAGCATCCGACATCAAAATTCTTGGACTGGAGGGGTTAAAAGCCAACATCAGAGGGGGGAGTTCCACTTTGGACTTACTCAGAGGAGAGTCAGTATGGATTTATAATCTGAACAGTCTGGCCCCCATGGGACTAAATGAGGAATTATTATTTACAGGATATTATAAGCAGAGATGATAATTTCTTGATTGAGAGGTCTTGACCAATTCCTTTTTTGTGCATTTGGATAGTTGTTATGGCAATTTGACTTGGGACATTTTGATATCTTTTGGATCCGCCGCAAGGGAGATATATGGGGATAATTGTTTCATCAAAGGATGAAATCATGGATTGGGACTAAGAGTGTTCAGCTCGAAATGCGTACCATCTGTATTTTGATTCCCCCTTGTGGGATTTTATGTTTTGGATGTGACATGCATTCCTTTTAACGAATGTGAATAAAATCAAGTTTTATATATCTGGACGTGGATGCTGGATTTCCTTGTTTTTGTGGAGTTTCCTGGCGTGGCCGGCCTTCTATCCGTGCACCTGTTCTTCATTGGAGTCCTCGCAGACCTGGGTGAGCTGAATTACTTTCCTTCTCTATAAATACATTATAGTAGTATTAGTATAGTATTGGGATTGATTCATTTCTCTATCCTCATTTGGATAAACTTCCTATATATATATATATATATATATATATATATATATATTTAGTGAGATATATACTATATTCCTTGCACTTATTTTGGGGAATTTTACCATCTTACTTCTCATTGCGATTTGTCCCATCATGTTCTATTATTCCCTTTAAGGAAATTGCTGATATCTTTTTTCTTGCCTTAATAAACCTCTGAGTTTTAAATTTGTCTCCTTACGTGGCGGCCACCATGTTCTCGGAGTCCCGTGCATGCGCGGTACTCTGATACATACCCTCTTCTCTGACAAGCAGGCGCATGCGCACATGTCACTTCCGGGACGCCGGGGACATGCGTGGCGAAAAAATCAAAACATTCCACAGCTGATAACGTTTACTGCAGGTATTTAAAAACACGGTTTTTGGGACACGGGGAACCCAGCCCTGATGAAGTTGTCCTTGCTGACAACGATACGCGTGGGGATCGTTGTCCTCCTGCCTTATCTTAGGACTCCTTTACTGGGTAAATCCAGCTCTTGCTGGTAACTTATATGGCCTTGGCATTTACTATCTCCCTAAGGGAATTTATTAACTTTGGCATTTCTATTCTGGTTTCTGGCCAGGACATTTACCTCAATATTCTATGGGGATTACTTTGTTATATGTTATAGTTCGTTTTCCCATCGATCAGGATTTATACTGATTGCAGGGTTATGACATCTGTATCAATGATCGTTCATATGTATATTGCCTTATGTTTTTCTTAACCCCTTTCTTCTGGACATCTTATCCATCTATGGGGATTTAGTTGATATACACTCAAATTGAATGTTTATTAACAAGGCTTATACTGACTGTATACCTATGATAGTTGGTTATATGACTATTTGTATCCATTGTATTTCAAACATACAGTGGTGTTCATAAGTCCTGCATAGGCATAGGATAAATTGATTTTTCAGGTTTTAAACGTTTTCTGTCGAACATCTTCGATGCTAATATGACATATTATATATGGTTTTGTTCAGAAAACAATTTTGCATTCTCTCCCTGTATTATTTTTAGCTTTTGAAGCAGTTTTGCCTGAAATTATATAACAATATGGGGATTGAAAGCACAACTAAATATTGTACAGCTTCAGATCCAAAATTAGCCAATCACAGATGAGGTTCTTGTGACCAATCATAACCTGGATATGGCAGCCAATCACATTCCATTACATTGCATCACATCTGCTGCTTAGTTTGTTTGTTTTATCTGTAGGTCTATCTAGTGAATCATACTGTAGAGCTTTATGATGGGAGCCTTCAGATTTTTGTCAGCGGAGGATCGTGTGCGAGTTGTGGTGCTACATGAGGAGGGTTATACTGGCCCCCAGATCGCAAGGAAGGTCGGCTGTAATCAGAGTACAGTTGTAAGAATTTTGCAGAAACATAAGCAGCTTGTAATTACCCAGGACAGGCCCAGATCTGGTCGGCCCAGAAAGTCAACTAAAAGGGAGGATAGAGTACTGATAAGAACATCCCTTGCCAATCGAAAGCTCACCTATCCTCAGCTTCTGCGAGAATGGCAAGAAAAGTGCAATATTGAGGTAGGAACATCAACTGTTAGGAAGAGATGTTTGGAAGCAGGATTGAGAGGGTGCAAGGCCCGAAAGAAGGCTCACTGATGAAAGCCATACAAAGCCATACAAAGACAAAGGCGAAAGCTGTGGGCATTGAAATATTCAAAATGGAGGAAGGAGGAGTGGGAAGAAAGGCTATTTAGTGATGACAGCACTTTTTGCATTTTAGGAAATGATGGCAAGTCTTATGTGAGAAGGTTTCCACATGAAGAGTACAAGCCAGAGTGTTTGAGCTTTTCTGTGAAACATCTGATGAAAGTAATGGTCTGGGGCTGTATGGCAGCCAATGGTGTTGGAAGGCGTCATATTGTGGAGGGTATGGTTAATTAAAAAAAAATACATAGACATCCTTAATAAGAAAATGCTGCCTTCTGCTCAACATCTGTTTTCAGGGGATTATATCTTCCAGGATGATATTGCTCCTTGTCACAGAGCTAAGACAGTAACGGAATGAAAAAAAAGAACAAGTTGGCTACTATTGACTGGCCAGCCCAGTCCCCAGACCTCAATCCAATGGAAAATATGTGGCACATGGTATCAATAGAGATATCTAAAAAACAGCCAAGGACCAAGAGAGAGTTGATTGAGGCTGTATGTCATTATCCTGGATATTTGTATATATTATTACTTATGCCTACGTAATTGTTTGCCCTAATCATCTATTGCCGTAAACTTTGCCTTTAGGAAGGAGGAAACAATTTTTGTCTCCTATAAAGACAAAATTTTTGTTTATTGTGGCTATTGGCCTTTTTAAGTGTTTTTAAAAAAAAGTGTGTTCTTATGCCCTATGTGTAATAAAGACCTACTTTTGCTACCTGATATAGGTGTATGCCTCTTTTTTGCCCACTACTGCCTCTCTTGTTTGACTACAGATCCTCCATAACACTGTGTCATCCACAGATCCCCCATAAGAGCGTCATCCACAGATCCCCCAGAAGTGTGCTATCCAGATTGCCCATAACAGTGTGTCATCCATAGATCCCCCATAACGGTGTGCTATCCACAAATTGCCCATAACACTGTGTCATGCATAGATCCCCCATAATGGTGCGTCATCCACATATCCCCATAACAGAATGTCATCCACAGATGAAATAACGGTGCGTCATTCAAAGATCCACCATAATGGTGTGTCATCCACAGATCCCCATAACAGAATGTCATCCACAGATTCCCCATAATGGTGCATCATCCATAGATCCGCCATAACAGTGCGTCATTCGTAGATCCTCCATAACAGAGCATCATCGACAGCTCCCCATAGAAGTGAGTCATGCACAGATCCCCAATAACAGAGCATCATCCACATAGCCCTTATAACAGAGCATCATTCACAGATCCCCAATAACAGTGCGTAATCCCAAATCCCCCATAAAAGCATTATTCACAGATTGCCCATAAAAGTACGTTGATCACAGATCCTCAATGTTAATCATGCATCATAGCTGTAGAAAAACACATTCACTGCACATCTAAAATCATAAGTTGATCTAGTGCCGCTAGGCAAAAATGATTAAAACTGAACATGAGGTTCTTGGTTTAACATTCTGATCAGACTTTATAAAGCCACTGCCACGTCACCGCGAACCTCTGAGTGAGAAAAGTAGGTGGCATCTGTCTTGCGGTACTAGATTGAGTGATCACAACAAAGTGCTGATGTGCAACATAGATTAGACAAACAACATCTCCATAACTAAACAATTTTTTCAAATCTGCAAACCTGTAAATGTAATAGCATTTTTGTTCTTATTCAAAATGATTTTTTTCTGGGGGCATTGACTGTTGTCACCACGCAATCTAGCACTTTAGAGGCCGCATTTGGTGATGGCTACCCTATTGTGAGATAGGGAGGGGCATTGAGGGAGAGCCTACATGGATTGGGGGCACCAAAAAATTTAGGGTGTTAAACCTCCACTGGTAGGTAAATTACAGACCAGGCATAGTAATTTTGCTTCCCTTAGTCCTGGCGGATATTGATCTAACTCTGGGCTCGCATTATCCCGATGCTTCCACCCTTTGCTCCCTACAAAACAGGTATCTGCGTGCTCACCATTCTTTGTTTTGTGTGTCACATTTGTCGACTATGTGTTAGTTTTTAACAATTATTATTATTAATAAAAATGATGGATTTTGGAGGGATTTTTTGATTTTTCGGTTTATATACCTCTACTCTGGTCATTTTGCACCCAAAATTGTAATTAAAGGTAGCATGATTTTTCAATAGCACATGAGGGGGAGATAAATACATTTTTAAAAAAATATTGTAGCTATGCACATAAAAAATTCTTGTGTGCATCCTCATATATGTGCAGATTCATTCATATATATAGTCATGCATTTGCATATATTTTATGTGCACTTACTTGTAGATGTTATATCTGCATATGTATATTTGTGCATTACAATTAATGTCAGAATTTATATACATTCCTAACTTAGTCCAGAAAACTATTGATACCTATTTTGTATTTGTATTTGCATTTTATTTTACATGTAATAACTTTCATGGTAACTTTATTTTTGAATATGTAAAGTGCTTAAGTGATTTAAACATCTGTTCTGCTAATTAGCATTTGCATATAAACTCTGTAGCGCCGTCTCTCCAGCATCATGATTAAGGGTGAGTGTTTTCACCTGAAACGCGTAGTGCTGGTCATGTCATTCTCTGTGTCTGCATGATGAAATAAAGACGTGATTCTTTGCCTGAAGAGCTGGACATCCTCTTTTTTCTGCATGTACACAAAAATATGCTGATATCCTTTTAGACATACTGGGCCGAGCACTTGAAACATGCCTTGTATTCAGGAACGCATTTGATTTTCTCTACCCTGAATATTCAGTCCTTGCCAGTTTTTATGCAATACCAAAAATTCATAAGGGTTTGGCACCCCTGAAAGGTCTCCCAATAGTGTCAGGGGTGGATGCTTTAAGCCAAAATTCAAGTATTTGCCTTGACACAGTACTTCGCTTTTTAGTCACCAATCTACGATTGTATATTAGAGACACTACTGACCTACTCACCAAAGTTGATGGCATTAATGTGGGACCCGATACCATACTAGCTTCCATAGATGTAGAACACCTCTAGAGTAGTACACCACAAACAAGAGGTCTAAAGGCTGTGTAACACTAGTTTGCCACACGGGGCAACCATATGCAACAGCATCATTTTTTCATTATGAATTTACTTCAATATGTCCTGAACCACAACTACTTTGTCTTTAATAATAAGTTCTACCACTAACTCAAGGGCACTGAAATGGGGAGCCCATGTTCCCTCACTCATGCCAACATGTTGTGAATGTTAGTTATGTTTTGGCTGCTGGGAGGCTCCCCCTGGTGGCCAGGAATGGTTTGGACTTGGACCAGGTGTGTTGTGCAATGGGTGTTTCCTTTGCTAACTCTCTGCTTATTTAAATCCTGGCCCGATTGCAGGCTGTTGCCGGATGTCAGTTGTTCTTTGTATCTCCAGCCTGCTTCATCCTGCTCTACACCACATCTATCCCAGATAAGTGCTTGCTCTTTATTTATTGTCTGCTTCTTTTGCTTATCTGGGTTTGTCATTTGCTGTGGTTGTTTTCTGTTTATTTGCATGCAGGGATTTTCCCCCTAAGTGGTTTGTTGGGGAACTCCCTGCAGTTCTGTGTGGAGTATAGCTCCTTTGAGTCCATGTTTGTGGCTTGTTGAATTAGTTATGATTCTTGTTTTCTGTTCAATGGTATGACAAGGGCACCTGGTATAGGACGGAGTTCAGATCGTGCGATCTGAGGGCCTTTTTGTACTATCAGGAAGTTGATATTTTGCAGGGTTTTTCTCTGGCCACCATCAGTCCCTTTCCTGTTCTTTCCTATTTTAGTCAGCGGGGGCCTCACCTTTTGCTAATCCTGTCATCTGTGTATTATGTTTTTCCAATATCACCGCAGTCTTTGAATGTGGGGGGCTTGCTATTCTTGTCTATTTTCTGAGGCAGAGAGTTATTCATCTTTCCTACCTTTAGGATAGTTAGTTCTCCGGCTGGGTTCGCAATGCACAGGATGTTAGTTCACCCCTCGGCTACTTCTAGTTGTGATGGTTAGTAAGGGGATGGCGGCCAGATTAGTTGCCAATGCTCTTGTCACCTTTTGTTAATGATTTGTGGTGGTCTTCCATGGTTCCGGATTATAACACCAACATGTTCCTCATCCTGTGGACAGGGGATGTCTTGACGTTTGAAGCATTCAGTGGATATCTCAATGCCAATGATTATGGACTCCAAGTTCACGCATGAAGTAGGGGAAATAATCTTGCATTCTTGGATTCATATATATCTATAAACAGGGATGGAGGTTGAGATATGCTGTGAAGTGGCAACTGGGCAGATATACAAATGGCTATTTAGATATGCTAAATATCTAATTTTTCTTAGATTTTCCTTAGCAGTAATGCAGGTCCATGTTCACACATTCATGGTTTCCATACTTTAGCATTATCAGAGTGCAAACTGTCTTTTTTTGTATTTTGTCATGTTCAGTTATGCACCTGTTTACACCTCAGTTTGGTGAATGCAATCAGGCTTTTTGTCTATATTAAGAGGGTCATACCGTCTGACCGTGCACCCTTCCCCCATTTTCCACAGGTAATCTTATCCTATATAGTAGGTTCCCATTTGCCCTTACACAGGTGGTTTTTAAACCAGAGAAAGGCTTCAGCATAGAGTAGTTACCCAGTTACGAGATATGACGTGAAGTGGCAAATGGACAGATATACAAATGGCTATTTATATATGCTAAATATCTCATTTTTCTTAGATTTTCCTTAGCAGTAATGCAGGTCCATGTTCTCACATTCACGGTTACCATACTTTAGCATTATCAGAGTTCAAACTGCCTTTTTTTGTATTTTTTGGATATTTTTTTATACCATCTCTATAATAACTGTATTATAATATACGAGCATTTTTTGTAGTTATAGAATTATTATTTTTTTGGGGGGGTGGACTTTGATTTGGTCTAATTTATGTTGTACAGTACATTAGCACATTAAAGTGCTAGATTGCGTGGTCACAACTTAGGTTGGATACCCTATTGTGAGATAGGTAGGGGCATTGAGGGAGAGCCTGCGTGGAGTGAAGGCACCAAAAAAATTTAGGGTGTTGAACCTCAGCTGGTGGGTAGTTTACAGAGCAGTGATATTAATTTTGCTTCCCGTAGTCCTGGCGGGTATTAATTCTAATCCTGGGCTCACATTATCCAGATACTTCCACCAACTGATCTCCACAAAACAGGTATCTGCGTGATCACTGTGCACAACACCATTCTTTGCCTTGTGTGTCGTGTTTGTCGACTGTGAAGGTTTTTAATATTAATAAAAATGATTGATTTTAGAGGGATTTTTTGATTTTTCAGTTTATATATCCATATTCATTTTCCTGTAATAGGTAATTTTCAGAATAGATAGCACACCACAGAAATAATGATTATTTAAAGTCTACAAATATGAACCCTCTAAATATTGATGAGCGACCCAACAAGACTGTTAAGGTAAAGGGTACCAAAACCATAACGGTAAAAACCGCAGTAATGAAAAAAAACATTATGCAGTTGTGTTGTCCTGCGTTGCCGATGGCACGAAAGTGTCACCATTGTTAATATTCAAAAGGAAAAACATGCCAAAAGAATCTATTCCACGAGGAGTTTTTGTGTATGTCCATGAGAAAGGATGGATGAGAATGGAAAGTGAGTGTGGGTTGACAAAGTAAGGTACAAACATCCTGGTGGGCATCTAAAAAACCTTCCCTGTTAGTGCTGGACCAGTTTAGTCCATGCATTAGCGAAACCACAAAAAAGGTCTTACCAGCTACTGCAACCCCTCAATGTTTCAATCAACAAACCATTTAAAGTCTTCATGCGAGAAGAATGGAACAAATAGATGGCTGCTGGCAATCATGATCTCACACCGCCTAGACGAGTGAAGTTGTGAGTGGGTGAAAACATCATGGCAATCAGTGAAGAATGAAACTGTTATAAAGTCATTAAAAATGTTGAATTAGCAATGTCTTAGATGGCACAGAAGATGGCATGCTATATGATGACAGTGATTGAACAGCTGAGCTTCCTAGATGCTGACAGTAGTGATAAATTCCTGGGGTTACCGGACAGCTGAAAGAGTGCAGTACCAAAGAATTCAAGTTTCTCCTCACATGTTATTCACAATCATGGTTCATCTTACAATGCTGCTGTTGAGTCTACATTGTTAAAGTAATAGATTTTCACAAACGTTTCCGACTGTCATGGTTTTGTCAGGTTCTGTTCAGATTCTGACACTCCGCCTGAGAAATTCTCTGGTGTGTGGGATCAACACAAGCAGACTCAGGCGTCGACCTGCTGTGTGCTGATTCATAAGGAGGCTAGGAAAAGATAATATTTACTAGTCTGCTTGTAAAAATATTACCTTTGATATCATAAACCTTTTTAGAAGAACAAAATATAGTGGAATAAGGTTTTCTTAGAAAACTATATCACCAAAAAATTGATTCTTAGGAGACTAAGGGTCAAGATCATACCCTCTTTTCCGACTGAAGACTCAAAATTCATTACGCAGTGGGAGGAAGTATGCAATAAAACCAGTGAAAGTTATGGAATTACTTATAGGTTTAAATGCTTGAGTCATCGACAAACAAATTGGTGAAATTTATGATCTGATGAAGAAAGAACTTGCAGATGATCAAGAAAAATCAACATACGAATAGAAAAACATCAAAAATATCCAGGAGAGACAAATAACAAAATTGGCAAGAGAATAAAAAGATTTCCAAATTAATAAGATCTACCGATGGAGAAAACCACCTGCTAGAAATATAAAAAGGGTTCGTGCACCTTCGACATCATTATTCACATTCACTGGGGAGCAATCTGATGGGTCTTTGGCCTCAACATTTTCTCATTTTTACGCTGGCACCAAACGTTAACAATCTTTGACCCAATCCCAATAAACATACTGTATTTATTCTACTGAGCGTTACAGAATTGGTCTGACGGTAACTAATCTCTGTCTTCATACATTATCTTCATTGGAAATATCTGTGCTTATCCATGGTCTTACTTTTTGTCCAAAAATGAGATATTACCCTTTTATTGCCAACAAAGACTTACATTAGTTCGTAAGGTCGCTAATTGATAGGAAAAAAAAAAAACAACATTTTTGACTTATTTCCCATAGAGGTGGAACAGGAAGTGTTAGCTTCACAGGAATTGGCCTGTGACCATTCAACAGTCAAGCAGGTAAGATACCTCCATCCATCACTCTCCATTCCAAACAATTTCCATCACTTGCTACATGCACAAATGTTGATAGATCAGGTGGTCATCAGTCAAGACCTTAAAAACGTTTCCAATAAAATCAATGATAACTTGAATAGGGAGGATTGAATCTGTCTGAATAATCTGCAAAAATCATTGTAATCAAACCCGTAGACAGGCGGAAATATTCCTTGGTGAAAGACGATCTATGAGGCAGAGGCGTTCAGACAATTACATAACGGGGATTGTTATAAAAAAACTTGCATAAAATCCCTTAGGAGCATTTACCTCCCAATTAAAAAATATTTTATAATTGACAAAAGATGATGACATAACCCAATGAATACAAACCCACAATACCAACATTCACCTCTACCTATCGTCTGCCTAAGGTGCACAAAAACTAGGACATACAACCCGGCAGACCTATTATTTCAGGAAGACGCAACAAATTCATTGATCTTAAGTTACAACCACTGGTTGAATTTCTACCATTTTTCATAAAAGATACAAGGGATTTTCTAAAAAGAATTGATGGCCTACACATTGATGGCGAGTCATTGTTCGTAATGTGATGTTGAGTCACTTTACAACAACATTAGACATAGAGACGGTCTGAGATCCACCAAGTTCTTTCCAAGACATCTAACTCATCACCTGCGATGACTGAATTTCTTCTACAACTATTGGAATGTTCACTTTGCCATCATTTTTGTTATCTTCAAGGGGTCTTTCTATTTGCAGCTGCAGGGGACAGCCATGGTTGCTTTCTTTGCACCATCATATGCCAACCTGTTCCTGGGGCTGTGGGATAGAGGCCACTTCTTGTCAGATGGGCTGCCATCAAAGGACTGCATCTTTTTTGGGCATAGTACATTGATGGCATCTTCTTAATCTGGCATCCTACAGCTGAAGAACTTCATGACTATCCTTAATTCTAAGAACTCCAAAAGCCATCAAGTACCACTGACTCACAATCTAATTATTTTTTTTTTAATATGGTTGTCAGTCAAGATGCCAATAATTACCTTCAAACCAGTTTGTTTAGGAAACTATCATCTACAATCTCTCTTCTCCATGCCTCATCATCACACCCCTGTTCAACCGTCAAAGCCGTACCACTTGGACAATTCCTGAGACTGCCGCATCTGCTCCTTAGATGCTGACTTTGTTAGCCAGGCTCATTATGTAAGAAGATGTTTTATGGTGTGCGGGTATAGTCATCTCTCCATTGAATGTGTATTTAGCTCTGTGATATGCACAAATAGGCAACTGTTTTTATATTCATTGGAAAAAAATCAATGAAATGATGTGCCTGTGAAGCACAGTGTTTGTTTTTCACTTGAGAGGCATATTCCATGCCATCTGAATGATGATGCATTCTGGACTCCGCCCACTTCATGACACTACCCTTGGGATGTCCTACGTCGTGGTCATGTGACTCATCCCGGAAGTTGAGAGTAAAACATGTGACCTTAGGTAGGTGTTACTATCTGTAGAGCACATTCAGCGTGCGGTCCACAGCCATGCTGTGTTTGATCGATTAGCATGCTAATCTCCTCCCCACTGATGCTGCTTTTTGTAATACTTGCAAGTAAACAAGTGAAGATTCATTAGTCACCAGGTGAGTCCTGTTATGTGATGTGAATGGTGATTGGTTTATTTGGGTTTATATAACTCTGTGTGTTAGCTGATCTGGTTCCACAGATTGTTTGTGAGCTGGGATGCAGGACCTCTGCCTCTTTGTAGGACGATATCCCCTGATGAGTCTGTAATGACGAAAGGCGTCGGGATGCTATTAGGAGAGCACAGGGGGTCCATAATAGCTAGCTGTGGTCTGCCTTTGTTAGGGCGGAAGTTTGGGGTGACAGTATATGGTGATCTACCAGTGAGAAATAGGATCAACAACGCCATAGCAACGTCAAGACCTATAGGAGGGAGAGACTGATTCACCCTGCATACCACCCATTCGGTGAGATTATTCCATTTTGTATATATCAATTATACTACTACTATACTTGGGTGCATTTGAACTTCTGACCACTGTCAACACTCTGTATGATTTATGTATATTGTGTTTTTCTATTTTGTTGTGTCCTTTTAGCACTTGGAAACACATTTTTTTGTTTTGTTATGTTTGTTATACTAGTGGCATCTCTGAGCTGTTACTACTATGTGGAGGGAAATTCATGCCTGACATTTTATCTTAGGGTCCGGAGATGCTTTTTGGTTACTTCGACTTATTAAAATAGGTTTTTTTTAATAACTTTGATATTAAAGATTATGTTTTAGCCTCTTATCTGCTTTAATGTAACCACAAAGAGCAAAAAAAAAAAAAAAAATTGTTAAGTTTATAAAAACAAGATTTCACATGAAATAAACAATTGAAAATTTTTTGGTGAAAATAAATGTTAAAAAAAATGTAATATTAAAATCATAATTATAAGTGTTTTTGCATGTAGAAAACTGAAAAATTAACTATAACTTTAAAAACATTACTCTTTTCTAGCAAAAGCTATACAAAGAAGATGGAGGTCGATGAGAGACCGGTTTATCCGTAACTTTACAAATAATATGAAGGCACCTAGTAGATCATCCACACAATGTTCCACAACATACAGTATGTGTACTATATACACACAAACTGATGACAAGAGGTGCTTCCACATATTAATCATAATTAATCAGTATCATGATACGATAATTATCATATTAGTTTTTTGTATGGAATATAGGGACTACATAATGGACAATCGTTAGGTAGTGAACAGGGAGAGGAAGAAGAAATACGATCAAAAGGTCCATATAATATGCAAAAAGTTTATTGATCAAATAAAATAGGAACAACTCACAGTGATAATAAAAACATATAAAGTACTCAGCTGATCATCTGATGTAAATATTGCACAAAAATATATATATATTAGGTAGTGATTACTTGCTGCTTCTCCTGCCTTAGTATAACCCTTCTCGTATGTGAAGGCTCACTAGCTATCATGAGTCCCAATGTGAGGAGCTATCAATACAATTGTCACTATATAACTCAGGGATTCCCAGGTATTCTCAAGCATGAACGGAGGGAGAGAGAGGGAGCAAAGGAACAGTTACCCGTGTAGATATGGGTAAATACTCATATTATAACTACCTGTTGTGGTAATGAAAGCAGCCAGGTACGCAGGACGCCCTACACGTGTTTCGGCAGACGCGTTCGTCCAGGGGCGAAGGCGTGTGCCGAAACACATGTAGGGCGTCCTTCGTTTTCAGGTCCCAGCTTGATCGCTGATCGTAGACAAATGTTGGCGCTGCTCAAAGACCAGCAGGCACTGACGTTTATCTACAGTGGACAATAGGGAAGAGGTTAAACCAAAGAATGAAAGGATGCCTCCCCCTAATAATTTCAGTACTGAGAGATGGCGACTGGCAGCATTGCTAATGGCCGGTATGTACCACATAAGTGGTGTGAACCTGGAGTTCCATGCTGGTACTTGTAGTACCACATGTTTCTGTTAAGGTATTCTCAGGGCAGGTTCACAGGTGGCTAGGGAGGTTGGTTTTTCTGGCCACCTACATACCCCGCCCATGGGTGTGTGTGACATGTCTGACAGGCCAAATGGTTCTTTTATGGAGTCTGTTGTTTGACACATGGCAGACAGTGTGGAGTCTGTGAGCAGTGTGAGGAACAGCACTGCAGGAGAAGCAGCCTCTGAGACTGAGAGGTTGCTAATCTCTGAGAGGCAGGAGCCTCTGGTTTGAACACAGCTGAGGGACGTCAGGCTGTACTGAGAGACTGACAGAAGCCAAACTGAAAGAGACTGCAGAAAGCAAGGATTGTGGAAGGCTGTTGAAGAACACTCACGGAGAGGTGTGTGTGGATTCACTTTAGAGAATGTGTGCAGAAAATGCTAAATCTCCTGAATGGACTGAGAAACTCTACATTAATCCTGACCAGGGTCAGTGTGATCACTGGATGAGTTCACAGTTAGACGGATTGAAAGCCGTGTATGTGACGACTGGACTCATTAGGATACTGGAGGATTGTATCCAAAACCCGTGCGGGTGAACCGTGAAGGTAACGGACTGTATAACGTGATTGTTCTGTTTATTTTGCCAGTAAAGCCAGAAGAGGCTCATCTTATGTTTTGAACTGTGGTTTATAGAAGATGTAATAAACCATTTGGATTTTTAATGTACTGTGTTCTTGTGCGCCTCAGTCTAGCAGCCATGTGAGTGTCCCCCAATACATTCAGTGAGCGCAGCCTCACAGTACTATTGACATTTTTTCCAAACTAGAAACTGAGAGGATATGGAAAATTAATACAAAATATGCACCTATGACTCCAATTTTTCTTTTCAATAACGGGAGGCACTCTCTCGTTTGACCAATAATGTAAAGATTACTATCAAACTGTCTGACAAGGGTGGAAGCTCAGTGATTATAGATATTTGTAAGCATCTGAATACGTCATTACACCCTGAGTGACCATGCAATGTATGAAATTCTTCATAAGGATTGTGGCATACTCCTCTAGACTATTGAATATCTTGACAGATGCATTTTGTCACGTGTATAAGGACAGGTTCAGGTTTTACCTTATTTACCATCTGAGACCATGCACATTTAAATGTTGCTTTTTACTTTGTGCATTTAAGGGTTAACAACTTCTCTGTGCAGCAGCAGACTTGCTCAGCTCTCATTTCCAGCCTGTATATAATCCCTCTTTGTATATAATCCCTCAGCTTCCTGGAGAGGTTGCTGGTTATTCTATTCATTTAGGAGCTAGCCAAGCAGCAGTGAGGACTTGTCGCTTCTGCTGCTGCGATCTGCTGTATAGCTGGTGCTGTAAGTTGTTTCTACTACCCTCATTTTTTTCATACTCTTACCCAAACACCTATGGTTATCCCCTCGTGCAGGATTTGGCGTGTATGTTTTTGTTACCTTGTCTTTTGTTCTGTGTTGGTGGGTTGTTGGGCTTCATCCGGGTCAATCCCCTTGGTGATGGGGACTTAGTTGTTACGGTCTGGACAGGAGACAGGGCCACGTTGGAGGCTTGACCCTGACTACCTCTAAGTCTACCGTCGGGATAAGGGACAGCGCAGGGTCCCTAGTCGCAGGGTCAGCCTAGGAGCTTAGTACCATCAGTTCCTCCCCCCCTTAACACATTTCAGGACGGCTTTCATTTTTTATTTCTTAAGCATCCATTGATTGCAACATTTTATGACCTTACGAAGATCCATAAAAAATGTAACCCTTTTGGGGGATGTCCTATTCTCTCCAGATTTGATGCTCATTGTCAAAATATGTTGGCTTAACCTCCCGGGAATGCTGGAAAAGAGCAAGAGAATACGTTCTTTCAATAATAGCGGCAAAAGAGCAAGACAACCTGACAAAACTTTCTTCATTTTTTACCTTACTTATCTTTCTCTAACCATCTGGTACAATTTTTTGACCTCGTTCTTGTATCTCTGCTGCTATTTCTCTGGTTCCCCGTCGCGGCCACACTGTGCAGAGGTATACACTCTTCTTCGCAAATAAATGTCTCTTTGTATTATATGCTGGGTTACATTATAATAAAATTCATGTCTATTTTTTTAGGCATTTCATTTGTTATATTTGGATCTCCTCTGTGTGGGAACCTTGCATATTTATCCTTTTACCATATAGGTACGTTCTTGCATCTTCCTTTAGGCGGTCTGTTTCTCCTATGATATGTATTATATAATCAAGAAAAACTAACATGTATTTTATGGAATATGTACATTCTTTATTTCATGGCGTGTTCAAATATCCAGATGTATTTTCCGGTGCATATCATGTGAATCGTTCTCACTTATTTTTCATGCTGCAGATGTGTGACATTATGATAATTCTTTTGTGAACATTATTTTTCTTTCTGTATTGTTTCATTGTAGATGTCTCTGACGAAGGCCTATAGATAGGGGCCGAAACGTTAGAAAAAATTGCATCTATTTTTTTGACCTTTGCACCAAAAAATAAAAAATAAGCGGATTGTTTCACCAGCATCATTTTGTCTCAGACTTTCATTCTGTGTGCCCGAGCTCACCTTACTATATGCTGATTTTTCTCGGTGCACCTACTTGACCAGTGAGCCAGACTTTAGCATTTTGAAATTTGGACAATTTTAGTCTGGGCTCCTAAAAAAATTTTTTTCCATATTACGTTCATGATGTCTTTTTCAACACTCTCATTCAATGAGGAAGAGACTTCGACCATATTGGCGAAAGTCACTACTCCCAATACCTTTTTATCTATCCCGGCAGAAGAGACGAAATCCAGGGATTATGAGAAGATTCTCCGCAAGCAAACGGCGTTTGAACTGCATTCTACGACTTTGGCAGAATATCATAAAACTAAGAGAATACCCCGCGGCTTACGGGTCCCCCTTCGTCCTACATTATTCGCCGATAACGCTACATATTGTGACAAATTTGAGGGAATACTGAACAAGTGTTCCATGGATATTATTATTCTGACTATTGATTTTTTGCAACAGGAACTACGAGATGTGGAAGAAAGGATCCGTAGTATTGAGGACCAACTAAGTAACACTCTTCCGGCTACCGAATGGAATAACATGAAGACACGAACACAGGATTCTATTGCGGACTTTAGGAAAACATTACAGGATCGTAAGAGATCTAAGTTCATGCGGGACCAGGAGGATTACTCCAAGAACCGTATTTATAAATGGCGTTTCCAGGATCCTCAGGATCGCAGACAGCCGTATTATGGACCGTACTCTGGTTCTAATAGCTCTGATAGCGACCATAGTCTATCTCGTGGGTCATCGTCTTCTTTTTTAGGACCTCGCCGCCCTCAAAGAGAAAGACGAGGAGGGGCAAAAGGAAATCAAGGGGCCCCCCACAAGGTGACAACTCGCTCTAAGGTAGGACCAACATACTATACAACATTTCATCCTACCACCTCTCACCCACAGAATCGAACATATTACAGAAGGGTCTCTCCTTTTGCCCCACCCCAGCCTTCAATGAGTTCACTCTTGACCAGGAACTCAGACGTTTCTTCCGGTCCCTTAGATTGAAGACGCACTTTTCTACTCTAACCCTTAGTGAGTCTACCTCTCTTACCATGAGCCCAGATGTATTCAGACTTAAGGATCTTAAATTAACAGTTCCGAGTACTTTCCAGCCCCCTAAGACGCACCATCCGGTAGAGACATTTATTGGCTTTGTCACAACAGATACAAAGAAAGTCATTAGTGAAATTAAGAATGGGGATTTGCACATCCGTAATAACCTTACACCTGAAGAGTCCCAGGCTCTTAATAGTCTAAGAATGAATCAGAAATTGGTAATCAAACCTGCTGATAAGGGCGGAGCCATCGTTGTGATGGATAAAGAATATTATATCACTGAGATACTGGGTCAATTGGAGGATGACACTACATATAGACCAATCCCAAGAGATCCTACGAGTAAGATTAAGGAACTCATTAGACATCTTATTGACGAACATTTGGGACTTGGTACTATCGATAAAAAACTATCAGAATTTCTTGTGAAAGATTTTCCAATTACCCCAGTATTTTACACATTGCCAAAAATTCACAAGAATCTTAACCGTCCCCCAGGACGCCCTATCGTGGCCTCTACTGAGTCAGTGCTATCACCTTTGGCTATTACATTGGAGAGAATTCTTAACCCTCTGATACCGTCCATTGTCTCATACATTAAGGACACTAATGACTTTCTGCACTTTCTGAGAACCACTAACAATGTCTCTGCTGACGATATCTTGGTGACACTTGATGTCAGTAACCTCTACACAAGCATTAATCATCAACAGGGGATCGAGGCAGTTTCCTCTTTTCTGGATAGGCATGGGAATATATCCCCCCATCAGAAAGTTTGTGATAGATCTCCTGACAATAGTGTTACATAATAACTTTTTCCTTTTCCAGGACCAATTTTATGTACAGATACAGGGTACTGCCATGGGATCAAATGTAGCACCACCTTATGCCAACATATTTATGTCCCACTTTGAGGAAACTTTTGTCTATACTCACCCAATGTATTCTGCACATGTGATTACATGGCGCAGATACATTGATGATATTTTTATGATTTGGCATGGTGATAGATCCCAATTAGAGACATTCTATTCTGACCTCAATGAATGTTTACCTAAATTGAAGTTTACCCTGAACTGTGACCAACATAAAATGAATTTCTTAGATGTTCTCATCTTGAAATCTACCACTGGTGTCATCTCTACGGACCTATACATTAAACCCACTGACAGGAATAGTTTGCTGCATTACACCAGTGCACATCCTGCTCATATTAAAAAAGCACTACCACTTTCACAAATGATGCGGGTCAATCGCATAGTATCGGATCCGGAGATCCGTGGAAAACGTACAACGGAAATGGGTGAGAAATTTATGGCAAGGGGGTATCCACGGCAGATTGCTACTACAGGGGTTTCACATAGACGAACAGATGCAGTACAAGGCCCACGAGCAACTTTTGTTGCGACATATCATCCTTTTCAGGCACACATTAGGGGTGCCATCCTTAAACACTGGTCATTACTGACAAGGGCCTATCCTGGCATTCCTGAATTCCAGAATAAACCCCTCTTTTGCAATAAACGCCCTAAGAACTTGAGAGACACACTGGTGCGAGCAGACATTGGGTCACAGATTAGAACAGCGCGACAAACTACTTTATTGACGACTCGTACTGGTAATTACCCATGTCTGCATTGTATCCAATGCTCCAACATTACTAAAGGGAATACTTTTTCTCATCCCCGAACTGGCAGGATTTTCCACATCAAAGGCTTCTTTACATGTGATTCGTCATATGTTGTATATCTAATTAAATGTCCATGCGGTCTCGGATATGTTGGGGAGACTACCCAGCATATCCGGGACCGCATTAGTAAACATAAATCAACCATTAGGTGTAAGCAGACTCTCTTACCTATTCCAGCACATTTCCATCAGATGGGTCACACGGTAGCACAATTGAGATACCAAGTTCTTGAACATGTGGCACAACCTAGGAGAGGTAGCAACAGGATACAGAAATTAAAAGAACGGGAGGCCTTTTGGATATATACCCTACAAACATTAGAACCATTGGGTCTTAATCGTGAATACGAGGTCTTTGTCTAGAGTGAATAATTTTTCAACCGGGGATTTATCCTATATGACATTATGGTCTGAATATTTCTTCTTCTTGTTCTCTCTTTCTTTTTCCTATTTTTTCTTTTATTTGTTTTCCTTTTCCTTTTTGTTATTTCCTCTTTTCTCCCCTTTTTTTCTTTTTTCCTTTTTTACTTTTTGTTTTATTTTATTATTTTTGTATTTTATTTATTTTTTATTTTTTCGTTACCTAGATTTACTTTCTATAATTCATTTGTTGTTTTGGTTCTGATTTTTTGATTTAATTCTATTTTTGTTTCCATTAATTTAATTCGCTTTTTATTTATTGTTATTCTTTATTTTTGTTTATTTTCTCTTTTCTCGTTTACTTTTTATTCCATGACCTTTTTATTCCTGCTCCTTGTCCTCCTCCTTTTACCCTATAAGTCTTCTTCATATCTTTCACTACTGTTAATCTGGTCATTTCACCACCTTTTAGTGACTAAATCTAATATTCTTCTCTTCTTTTTTTATAGGCGCTGTGACGGTTGCACGATCACGCATCACAGATGTTATAGGGACTACACGGAATGCCCTGCCGGCCTCATGCACTGGGGAGAAGTGAGCCCGCTCATGCGCGGTCATGTCCTATACCACGGCCAGTCTGCGCGTGCGCCCGGCCCGTTTCTCCTTTTCCTTATGTTTCGGATAATCGCCATTTGCGCATGCGCCGATCGGCCTGTGGGCCCGTCTGCGCATGGGCGAAGGAGCGTTTCACGGTGCGGTTCACTAACAGGATGTCCCGCCCCACCATTATCGTCACATCCTGTCATGCACATGGGCTGTCTGTGGATGCGGCAGGCGCATGCGCCGATGAGCCCCTTTGGCTCCTCCGCGCATGGGCATCCCGCACCACGGCAAGTCCTGACATCACCAATCCTTGTTCACAGCTGATTTGGTCTGTATAAAAAGGCGGGCTTCCCACAGCCTTAGTACACTACGGCGATCCACTGGGAGACAGCGGTCACAACCCATACTTTTGAGATTCTCACGCTCCTCAGGTATAGTTACGTCCATGGCCTCTGACTATCTTTCCATGCATGTTTGTTGATTCCCATCTCTCAACTATCCTTTACTTTCAGGCATGTGACGAGCCCTATTTAAATCTTTCACCTTTATGTTTCAACAGCTGATCAGGTGTGTTGAATTGATTTTGCACTTTCTTTTTTCTTATGCTGCCAATCTGTGATAGATCTCTTTCCATACATCTTGCAGGTAAAACATTGTGGTATAAGGTGGTATTGTAACCCCTCAGGTGACTACTCTTGTAGATACCTATGTGCAATTAGCTCTTTCTCTAGGCGGTATGTATTATCTTTTGAATACCTACGACTCCTTATTTTTGATCGTTGGATGTATACATTTGATATATATACTTTTTTCGGTACATTGTTTCATAGTGTATTCATCAGCCATATCAAGCCTTTCTCGTTGATTGGGTTATTAGGATTGCAGTACCACCAGCAGACCTACATAGATCCATTCCACCCTTATGCGGTTTGTGGTTTTTTACATTATTACAGGGTTGTCCATCTTTGCAGATATATACTTATATATTGGTATTTGTTTATACTGCTAGGCTTCAGTACAAGGATATTGGGTTACCCCTGTAATTGGAGGTGGTTATCGACCTCATGGTATG
The DNA here is from genome assembly GCF_048569485.1 of Anomaloglossus baeobatrachus. Classification (NCBI taxonomy): domain Eukaryota; kingdom Metazoa; phylum Chordata; class Amphibia; order Anura; family Aromobatidae; genus Anomaloglossus; species Anomaloglossus baeobatrachus. The sequence goes on along the minus strand of NC_134355.1, from coordinate 29,918,721 downwards.
AGATACCCTGTGGGTACGTACATTACTTGATGCTATTATTGATGGTCTTTGGAATGGGATCGGATTACATAACTGCTTTTGTTATATACTTTCTATCACAGCATTGACTAGTGGATATCATAATATACATACCTACCTCTGGAACAGGAGTCCTTATCTCCGTTTTCCGATATATTGATATCTGATCAACAGCAAAGGTAGTTTTATTTTTATTTTTATTTTGATTCTTTCTTTTTTGGAACATTTTATCTCTGTTTATTTTTTTCTATTTTTTCTCTCTTTCTACTTTCTTCATTTTTTACCTTACTTATCTTTCTCTAACCATCTGGTACAATTTTTTGACCTCGTTCTTGTATCTCTGCTGCTATTTCTCTGGTTCCCCGTCGCGGCCACACTGTGCAGAGGTATACACTCTTCTTCGCAAATAAATGTCTCTTTGTATTATATGCTGGGTTACATTATAATAAAATTCATGTCTATTTTTTTAGGCATTTCATTTGTTATATTTGGATCTCCTCTGTGTGGGAACCTTGCATATTTATCCTTTTACCATATAGGTACGTTCTTGCATCTTCCTTTAGGCGGTCTGTTTCTCCTATGATATGTATTATATAATCAAGAAAAACTAACATGTATTTTATGGAATATGTACATTCTTTATTTCATGGCGTGTTCAAATATCCAGATGTATTTTCCGGTGCATATCATGTGAATCGTTCTCACTTATTTTTCATGCTGCAGATGTGTGACATTATGATAATTCTTTTGTGAACATTATTTTTCTTTCTGTATTGTTTCATTGTAGATGTCTCTGACGAAGGCCTATAGATAGGGGCCGAAACGTTAGAAAAAATTGCATCTATTTTTTTGACCTTTGCACCAAAAAATAAAAAATAAGCGGATTGTTTCACCAGCATCATTTTGTCTCAGACTTTCATTCTGTGTGCCCGAGCTCACCTTACTATATGCTGATTTTTCTCGGTGCACCTACTTGACCAGTGAGCCAGACTTTAGCATTTTGAAACCTGACAAAACTAACATCCATTGTGCAACACTGAAGCATTTTAATGCTTCACATTTAAGGTAATATCTTTACATCATGGAATTGATCTGCCACATAGACTATGCATTTTTAATAATGATCAATGCCTTTTGAGGGTTGCCTCAATATTTGATAATGGGTCAGATTCTCATTCAGTTTTTATCACCACGATCAATGGACTGGAAATAAAGAAGCTTTGCACTTTGAAACATAACACACCGTTTTCGGATGCACATTCTTCACATGTGCATCCATGGACTGGGCGATACTGGCCCTTTAAAAGTAAACAGTTGAAGTCTGCAACCTGCCGGTCTCCACTAAACTTCGCTCAATGACTTGTATTTACCGAGCAGCCGTGTCCTGATAATAACCAGTCCCTCCTGTTCCCACCCTCGGGGAGGACGGCACAGGAACTGTGTGACTTGTGACTCTTGATTTTCTTGTTTTCCTTAAAGAAGGTGGCACAGGACATGGCAGACGGGGACACAGCTCTGGTGAGTTACACTGGCCTCCCTGATATTTTACATTTAAGTAGAATGATGGGATATTTTATGTGCACAACATGTAGTATTAGGATGGTACTGACTTCAGGTGAGACGATAGATTCTTTTGCAATTGGGATTTGCTACCACTCCCTTGCTCTATCAGGAACTTCAAGGCAAATGATCAGACCTGATCTCATGCAATATGATCTCGTTCTAGTTTGCAAGGGAAAAATTCAATACAGAGCACAACAATGCACATGTAAATTTTTCCATTTCACATACAATCTGTGGAAGTCGCCCTTTTCTTAATCAATAGATGCTCTGTCACAATGAGCTACTGCAATTTTCACATCAAGTAAAAAAAACTATCCTTAAAGTGGTTGTCCTCCTTTAGGGGCCATTATTTATTTATTTTTTTAATTATGTTTTCTTAAAAAATTTCCACTGTTTGTCCCCAATAGCCTTTGAATTACACTTTCTATTGCTTGGTGGCAAAATGAGCTAACTGCAAATCTGTCAGTGATCTAATTCTGAAGAGTGTCTAACTCTTTCTGTCTTTTTTAAAAACTCCTTTCAGATTCATAACCATAGGCCACCTTAAAATCGTGAATGTGCAGCGAAACAAGAAAAACTGTAAAGGACAATCGGTGTAAATTTTTTAATAAAAAATTAAATTGCAAAAATGATTTTTTTACTCTCAATATGTACATTTAAGAATAAAGACAAAAAAACAGAAGTTGTTAACCCATGTAAGGTTGCAGCCAGATGAGAGGTACAGTGGCATGTAAAAAAGTTTGGGTACCCTTGGTCAAAACTACTGTTATTGTGAGCAGTTAAGCAAGTTGAAGAGGAAATGATCTATAAAAGACAAAGTTAAAGATGATACATTTCCTTTTGTATTACAAAAAAAAAATATTTTCATCTTTCACATTTGAAAATTAACAAAAAAGGAAAATGGTCAGATGCAAAAGTTTGTGTACCCTGCATGATTAGTATCTTGTAGCACCTTGGCAAGTATTACAGGTTGTAAACACTTCTAGTAGCAACCGTGAGTCTTTATATTCTTATTTAAAGGATTTTTATCCATCTTCCTTGCAAAAGCCTTCCAGTTCTGTGAGATTCCTGGCTCGTCTTCCAGTTCTGTGAGATTCCTGGCTTGTCTTCCAGTTCTGTGAGATTCCTGTCTCGTCTTCCAGTTCTGTGAGATTCCTGTCTCGTCTTCCAGTTCTGTGAGATTCCTGGCTCGTCTTCCAGTTCTGTGAGATTCCTGGCTTGTCTTCCGGTTCTGTGAGATTCCTGGCTCGTCTTCCAGTTCTGTGAGATTCCTGGCTCGTCTTCAGGTTCTGTGAGATTTCTGGTTCGTCTTCCAGTTCTGTGAGATTCCTGGCTCGTCTTCCAGTTCTGTGAGATTCATGGCTCGTCTTCCAGTTCTGTGAGATTCCTGGCTCGTCTTCCAGTTCTGTGAGATTCCTGGCTCATCTTCCAGTTCTGTGAGATTCCTGGCTTGTCTTCCAGTTTTGAGATTCCTGGCTCGTCTTCTAGTTCTATGAGATTCTAGGCTCGTCTACTAGTTTTGTGAGATTCCTGGGTTGTCTTCAAGTTCTGTGAGATTCCTGACTCATTTTGCATGCGCTGCTCTTTTGAGGTCTGGCCACAGATTTTCAATGATGTTCACATCAGGGGACTGTGAAAGCCATTGTAAAATGTTCAGCTTGCACCATTAAGAGTTCATCTATTGTGGAATTTGAAGTGTGTTTACACTCATTATTTAATTGTAGAAGCCATCCTCTTTTCAACTTCAGGGTTTTTTTTTTTACAGATGATATGTTTCTAGCAAGAATTGTAGAAATGTAATTGAATCTAATCTTACCTCTACCCGAGAAATGTTACCCGTGCCATTGGATGCAATAACCTCAAAGCATGATTGATCCACCTCAATGCTTAATGGTTGGCGGATGTTCTTTTTTTTATAAAATTCTGTGCTCTTTTTTTTCTCCACACATACCTTTGAACATTGTGGCTAGAGTTCTATCTTAACCTCATCGGTACACAGGACTTGTTTCCAAACTGCATCAGGCTTGTTTAGATGTTCTGAAGTATTGCAGACTTCAGATGATGAATTTTTTTGGGTGAGGGCGCAAGAAGGATTTTCTTCCGATGACACTTCTATGAAGGCCAAATTTGTGCAGTTGTCTCTAAACAGTAGAACAATGTACCACAACTCCAGAGTCCACTAAATCTTCCTGAAGCTCTTTTGCAGTCAAACAGGGGTTCTGATCTCTAGCAATCCTACAAGCAAGCTCACAGAAATTTTGCTTGGTGTATTAGAACTTATCTTGACCTCCTCTGTTCCAGGTAACTGCCATTTCTGAATTACATTTCGAACTGAGAAAAGTGCAATTTGAAAACACTTTGATGTCTTCTTCGAACCTTTCCTTGCTTTGTGGGCCTTCACAATTATTGTTTATTTTCAGCTTCAGACCCCAGGTGTTAATTTTTATATAAATGGTGCCGTTACTTTGTAGAGAACTTCTGATGCCGGGGCTACACCATTTTGGGAGCACGCTTCATTCCTACTATAATGTTTAGCACCAGCTCCTTGCTTTGAGGTCATTAGCCTTTCCAGTATATATCGGGCTCTTACCCTCGTACCGCACTTGCACAGTATTTTGCTGCTGAACTCGTTTGCAGCACATTTGAAGCTCATGCCAAATCCGAGTGACTTCCTCGCCTGCATACACAAGGGCTAATTATGCTGGAGGCCTTTTTTGGCTCCAGTCCCCAGAACCTGGCCAGCGCCTGCACAGACTATGTGGAACGCAATCTGCTTTCCACTGCAGGCTTGGGATAACATGGGTCACCACTACAGGATACCATGGCGACTATACTGGTGCTTTCAGCTAATTTTGGGTAACTTTAACAGATGTCTCAGATGGGCTAATTAAGACTCTTTCTGAATCTATGCCTGGCTTTAATTAGAGGCTATCTAGGTTTACATTCAGGTATTGTCCTCAAGTATTTCAGGCCTGAGATGTGGTGTCCTTCTTTCTGGATTTCCCTTAAGATTATCCCCTGATGAAACCCCAAAAACTATGGGGGGAAATGCGATGGGACCAACACCTGGGAATGATTCATACTTGAGCAAAGTTGCTATTTTATATTATTGTTATTTTGTGTATGTATCACTTTTTGGTGTATTACCTAGATTTAAGGGTCTCTTAGAGATTCCTGACGTTGAGTGGGGGCACCAGAAATCTTAAGGCATTATACCATCCACTGCTAGGTAGGGAGTTATAAGGGTTTATTAGGGCTAGATCCCTACCACTCTCCCAACCATTGTCTACATTTGATCTTGCCTCTCATTTTTTACTAGGTTTGGGTTTGTATTTCTATGTGCTTTTTAATACACATATTAAAAGGTAATTTTATTAAGGGTTTTTTTACTCTGGGTATTCATACACTATTTCAACCAATGTTTTTGACATTTGTAAACAGGTTAGTCTTTGATCTAATGTTATGCCTGGCTTCTTGTTTGGACTGGTTGAAACAAGCAAATGGCTGGATGATGCCAAAAACGTTTTTTGGGAGACAAAGTGAGTGCCCATCAGTGACTGAGCACCCTCTGAGACTGTTATCTTCAAAATTATTGGAAACTTATAAAGTCCTGGTGGCAGGTACAGTCACTTAATATTGTCCCTAAGGATTTAGGTTCCTGTTGTCACCGACAATCAACTAATTGATAATAATATGGGAATGATCCTAGTAGTAACATAAAAGCAATTTAGTGAATCTACCAAAACTCACAATAATAGTATTGAAAGTGTTATTAAGTTTAAGGGTGATCCTGACTTTATCAAACGAGAGAGTGGTTTCCGGACATGTATTGAATGTTATCAAGCTACACTTAAAGAGCGCAAACATTCTCAGTTTGTCAGGGATCTAACTGAATTTAAAAATAACAAGGCATACCAATTTTTTTAAAAACGCCAATCAGAGGCGTCATCATCTGAGGTTGATACTTCTGATTCAGAAAGACCATAAGGGGCCAGTGGAAATTCTACTGGTTATCTTACTCATATGCCGAAATTATGGCGGGGTTAAAGAAAGCAGGGCAGACATAGGGAAGCAAATCAAAACCAACAAAGACCCTCTTTCTCCTTCTTGGATTCTTCTACTTTTTTTTTTAAGAAACGAGAACCATGGGAAATAACATCCTACGGAAACGAACTCCACAGTTCAGAGGCAGGTTCTAAACCTATCAGGATGGGGTTCCCTCACGGGACAAGTATGATATTTTACTAAAGGGCTTGGACTTTGTACCAACTACTCACTTTGATCGGCTTAGATGGACTAAAGATATCCATTTATTTGGGTGCAAACTCAAATGGAAATTATTCTTCCAACAACATAATGTAGAACAGTGTAAGACATTGAGTGTTATCAAACCCCCACTGAACTTATCAAACAAAATGCTAAAGCTGGTGTCACACACAGCGACAACGACGACGTCGCTGCTACGTCACCATTTTCTGTGACGTTGCAGCGACGTCCCGTCGCTGTCGCTGTGTGTGACATCCAGCAACGACCTGGCCCCTGCTGTGAGGTCGCCGGTCGTTGCTGAATGTCCAGCTTCATTTTTTGGTCGTCACTCTCCCGCTGTGACACACACATCGCTGTGTGTGACAGCGAGAGAGCGAAGAAATGAAGCGAGCAGGGAGCAGGAGCCGGCGTCTGGCAGCTGCGGTAAGCTGTAACCAGCGTAAACATCGGATAACCAAGGGAAGACCTTTCCCTGGTTACCCGATATTTACCTTCGTTACCAGCCTCCGCCCTTGCTGCTAGTGCCGGCTCCTGCACTGTGCACATGTGGCTGCAGTACACATCGGGTAATTAACCCGATGTGTACTGTAGCAAGGAGAGCAAGGAGCCAGCGCTAAGCAGTGTGAGCGGCTCCCTGCACTGTGACATGTAGCTGCAGTACACATCGGGTTAATTAACCCGATGTGTACTGTACCTAGGAGAGCAAGGAGCCAGCGCTAAGCGCGGCTCCCTGCTCTCTGCACATGTAGCACAGCGACGTTATGATCGCTGCTTCTGCTGTGTTTGACAGCTAAGCAGCGATCATAACAGCGACTTACAAGGTCGCTGTTACGTCACAGAAAATGGTGACGTAACAGCGACGTCGTTGTCGCTGTCGCTTAGTGTGAACCCAGCTTTAGGATAGGGGTTTGAACCTGTTTACAGATTTAAAACACCAAGTAAAAAGTCCCCCCCCCCCCAAATCAAGGATGTACCAGTGTCGACATTTTTCTAAAATTAGTTGAAAGTGATTTAACTAGGATTCCACTTTCTAACCTGGAGGTTATATCTAATCTATCCAGGGAAGAAAGATTGGCTCTTAACTGTCTGGAGTGTGAGAAAAATATCATCATAAAACCCTCTGACATAACCTTGTCATCTTGGACCACCCTAGATATCTGAATATGTGATTCTGTTGGACCCTGACCCTTATGAGGTCATACTGGCTGACCCAACCAAAGCCTATACAGATGTCCTCCTCTCAATCTTGGAAAAGGCTAAATTAGATAGGCTTTTATCTAAACATGAACATGAATTTTTCGTCCCTCATTCACCCGTCATCGCTGTGTTCTATGCACGTCCCAAAGTGCATAAGTGCATAAGGGCCTACAACCACTTAAGGGGAGTGTAAAGGGTGCTTTACACGCTGCGACATCGCTAACGATATATTGTCAAGGTCACGTCGTTAGTGATGCACATCCGGCGCCATTAGCGACAACGCAGCATGTGACATCAAGGAGCGACGATCAACGATCGCAAAAACGGCAAAAATCGATGATCGTTCACACGTCGCTCCTTTTCAAAATATCGTTGGTGGGGCATGCCGCTGGTTGTTCATCGTTCCTGCGACGTCACACATCGTTATGTGTGACACCGCAGGAACGACGAAAATCTCCTTGCCTGCGTCCACCGGCAATGAGGAAGGAAGGAGGTGGGCGGCATGTTCCGGCCACTCATCTCCGCCCCTTCTGTGCTATTGGGCGGCAGCTTAATGACACCGCAGTGACGTCGCTATGACGCCAAACGCACCTCCCCTTGAAGGAGGGATTGTTCGGTGGTCACAGCGACGTCGCTGAAAAGGTTTGTGCATGTGACGCTGCCGTAGCGATAATGTTCGCTACGGCAGCGATCACCAAATTTTGCAGGAACGACGGGGGCAGGTGCTATCGCGCACGACATCGCTAGCAATCGCTAGCGATTTCTCAGCGTGTAAAGCACCATTAACAGTGTGTCCCTCCCTGGCCTATGTGTCTGGACTTTAATGAAATCAGGCCTAGGTCAACATCTAGTGGGCGACTGTGTCATTGTTCTTATCGTGGGACTCATCCAATACAAGCCTGTAGTTTCTGGAAACTTCATATATAGCCACATACTCAAAAGTGGGCGTGAACCCTTCCCCCTCACGGGGTGAATCTAAGGAGAGGTTGTAGAATCAGCCACATGTTTTGTTAGTTAGTTAATGCTCTTCCTGGTAAAGGGCTGGGATCTGTTGCTGAGGCTAGGTCCTGGTGCCCATGTATGAACTATTGAATAGTGAAGATCGGCTGGTTCGTGGGATTGTGTGGTCTCGGTCACGCTGCTGAATTTAAGGAACTCATCTAAGGACTGTTGTTGCATTTTCCTTGGCGTTGGATTACCGGGTGGCGCCCCCGAATCTGTTTCCTTTGTGTGGACTCTAAAGAACCATTTTGATATTGGATGTTCTATTCTCCCTGCCTCAATAAAACTTTTTGGATTGTTCATCGGCCAGGTCTCCCTGCCTGCTCTGTTGCATACTTTGTTAGAGGGAGGCCCACAGTAGCAGGTATTGATTCCATCTCACAAAAATGCGGCATCTATATTGATAGGATATTACCATCTTATGTGCGAGATATACTCAATCTCCTTCAAATTCTGGGGGATATATTTATTGAACTGAATACTATACTTGCCGCCATTGAGGTGGAGGCGTTATATAGTTCTATCCTCCACAAACATGGGATCATGGCGGTTTGACATTTTTTGCGATCTAGAGAATGCATTAAGCATAATGTTTTTGTTGAGGACATATTGCATTTTGTGCTAAATTATAACTACTTCCTCTTTAAAACTAAGTACTTCCACCTGCTATGGGGTACAGCTATGGGGAGCCCAAGTGCTGTCATCAATGTGTCAGACTTTGAGTCCGATACTTTGATGACATCCTCATGCTCTGGTCTGGTTCTGCATCTGAGTTTGGTCATTTTGTTGAGTCCCTTAACTGTAACATTTGGGCCTCAGGTTAACATATACTTGTGACCCACATTTCATCTCTTTCTTGGATTTAACTATCAGCGAAGGTGAAAATGCTAGGCTTCAATCCCATACCTTCCGGAAAACAACGCCAACCAACTCGCTACTTTAATGGGATAGCCATCATCCCCTACTCCTGAAAAAAGGTATTCCGAAGGGGCAGTTCCTCTGGTTACGGAGGAACTGTACCAGGAAATGTGATTTTAGAAATCAGGCCACAGACCTCCTTGGGAGATTCCTGGATAGGGGTTACCCTAAATGAGTTCTTGATGAATCTATTGGGCTTGCTAGAAGTAGAACTAGGCAATCCTTATTGGCTTCAAGACAGAAGGGAATTGGAGCAGGGTGTCATGCGTATCATTGACACCTTTGATTCACAATCAGAGCGAGTCAATTGCATTATAAAAAAACACTGGGGGATCCTGACTTCTCTAAGATTATCCCAGATAAACCTAGCATCATTTACAGGCGAGGGCAAACCATAGGAGATAGATTGGTTCATAGCATCTATTAGGGACCACGACTTATTGGTACATGGCTTGATAAGAGGACCTGTGGTTTTTCCAGATGCGGGGATTTCTATATATGTGCAGCTATGGATCAATATAACACCTTTGTTAGTTCTGCTACGGCTAAAATCTTTTACCTTAGGGACTTTGGGAATTTCAGATCTTCTGGTGTGATCTATAGAGTAACATGCTAATACCCTATGGATTACAAAGGTAAGACTCTGCATGAACTTAAGAGACGGGTGGGAGAACACCTTTCACATATTCACAATGGTAGGGAAACCCCCATTGCAGGCAATATGAATACTGTACATAACGGTGACATCAGAGACATTCGTTTATCTATGATACAGCTGGTCAAACCAAGTTTGAGAGGAGATGTTGATAGGACCTTGCTTCAAAAAGAGGCAGGAAGGATTTATAGAATGGCATCTGTGAATCCAGCTGGATTAAATGTGCAACTTTATTTTGCCTGCTTTCTCCCCATTTAGTGTGTAAAAAAAAAACCCTGTACCATAATACCTGATATACTCATAGCTACTTCCACTGTTTCGAGATTTACCCATATGAGGTGTATTATTATTATTATGTTTATTCTCTGTATTACTGTATTTGCATAGACATTACCTTTGTTTGTACCCTTCATTTCTGTAATTTTTGTGTATCACCTATGCTGTATTTATGTATATATCTTCTGGATGCATGTAATTTGTTTCATAGTCAGTTCTGATACAATGTCTGCATTGGATATTACACTGTGTGCAGAATTATTAGGCAAATTAGTATTTTGATCACATGATACTTTTTATACATGTTGTCCTACTCCAAGCTGTATAGGCTTGAGAGCCAACTATCAAGTAAGTAAATCAGGTGATGTGCATCTCTGTAATGAGGAGGGGTGCGGTGTAATGACATCAACACCCTATATAAGGTGTGCTTAATTATTAGGCAACTTCCTTTCCTTTGGCAAAATGGGTCAGACGAGAGATTTGACGGGCTCTGAAAAGTCCAAAATTGTGAGATGTCTTGCAGAGGGATGCAATTGCCAAACCTTTGAAGCGTGATCACCGAACAATCAAGCTTTTCATGGCAAATAGCCAACAGGGTCGCAAGAAGCGTGTTGGGCAAAAAAGGCGCAAAATAACTGCCTATGAATTGAGGAAAATCAAGCGTGAAGCTGCCAAGATGCCATTTGCCACCAGTTTGGCCATATTTCAGAGCTGCAACGTTACTGGAGTATCAAAAAGCACAAGGTGTGCCATACTCAGGGACATGGCCAAGGTAAGGAAGGCTGAAAAACCACCACCTCTGAACAAGAAACATTAGATAAAACGTCAAGACTGGGCCAAGAAATATCTTAAGACTGATTTTTCAAAGGTTTTATGGACAGATGAAATGAGAGTGACTCTTGATGGGCCAGATGGATGGGCCAGAGGCTGGATCAGTAAAGGGCAGAGAGCTCCACTCAGACACCTGCAAGGTGGAGGTGGGGTACTGGTATGGGCTATCATCAAAAATGAACTTGTGGGACCTTTTCGGGTTGAGGATGGAGTGAAGCTCAACTCCCAGACCTACTGCCAGTTTCTGGAAGACAACTTCTTCAAGCAGTGGTACAGGAAGAAATCAGTATCGTTCAAGAAAAACATGATTTTCATGCAGAACAATTCTCCATCACATGCATCCAACTACTCCATAGCGTGGCTGGCCAGTAAAGGTCTAAAAGATGAAAAAATAATGATATGGCCCCCTTGTTCACCTAATGTGAACCCCATAGAGAACCTGTGGTCCCTCATAAAATGTAAGAACTATAGGAAGGGAAAACAGTACACCTCTCGGAACAGTGTCTGGAGGCTGTGGTGGCTGCTGCATGCAATGTTGATCGTAAACAGATCAAGCAATGACAAAATCTATGTATGGTAGGCTGCTGAGTGTCATCAGAAAGAAAGGTGGCTATATTAGTCACTAATTTTTTGGGGTTTTGTTTTTGCATGTCAGAAATGTTTATTTCTATATTTTGTGCAGTTATATTGGTTTACCTGGTGAAAAAAAAATAAGTGAGATGGGAATATATTTGGTTTTTATTAAGTTGCCTAATAATTCTGCACAGTAGTAGTTACCTGCACAAACAGATAGCCTCCGAAGATAGCCAAATCTAAAAAAAAACAAAAACACTCCAACTTCCAAAAATATTAAGCTTTGATATTTATGAGTCTTTTGGGTTGATTGAGAACATTGTTGTTGATCAATAATAAAAAAAAATCCTCTAAAATACAACTTGTCTAATAATTCTGCACATGGTGTATTATCTGTTATGCTGTACTTCTGTATATCATCTGCACTGGATATTATCATTCGTTATAATATACTTTGATACTATATTTTTTTATTAACAAGTAATTGATCAAACTGATTTTCTTGATACATTTTCATCTATGCATCATATTTAGTGTCTTTGCCCCAAAACTATTATGTCCAAATATTGTTGTCCATGTATTATATCTATCTATGATAATCTTACTGTGTGTATCTGGCATTTCGTTCTGGCACCTCTGCATTGGTAACAGCATGTTAGGCGTTTCCTATTGCATGGTGCATTTACTGCGCAAGTGCTGTTTTAACTTCATGTGTGTAGAGCCCCTCTGTTAGGCACACTTTTCTGTGCATGGGTATACATTACATTGTGGAACGCACCCAATGCGCAAGCACCGTACGTCAACTATGGCGTTAAGTTCGGATGCAGTCTCTGTTAGCGTTCCAAGCTGGAGTGTATGCATCTGCGCACGTGCCATCATGGAACTGGCTTGTCTTTTGTTGTATCCATGTGCAGCGCTGTGTTTTACTGTGGTAGGTGGATTTTTTTTATCAGCATAATTAATTACTTCACCTGCCATGTGGGTATTTAGTCAGATAGGGGCGGGGGCACTCTCCATATTATCTTTTGGCTCCCTGATGCACCGTACGGTACCAGGATTTCTGGATCTCCAGTGTGCTGCCCTGAATTTGTGGTGTGGGGGATCTCTGAGGGCCTCCATCTATGGCACTTCTGATCAAGTTGGACTATTACTTTTATAGGACCAAGTATTACCACTATCTTTATTAGTATGGAGGGTAGATTGAGGTATAGCTTTTTTCATGACTAGGTAACTCTGTTATAATATCTTATGGGGTATATATTTTCTCTTAAATCTGTAACCTACTAATGATCCGTAATCAATTTTTTGAAACTCGTCGAGGCATGTGTTGGGACATATATTGACTGCTCTTCATCTGGAAGACTATTGCACATCTCTATCTATATTACAGCAGCAGAGATTGCTCCAAGCTACAATAAAAGAAAAGACCTCGCATCACCTTTCATATGTGCTCAGGAGAAAAATAGAGTCAATGAAGAAAGATAACTCCGGCACACTATATGTTTCCCAAGGGGGTTAAAGTAAACACAAAAGTAGTTGATTTCAAATCCTTGTCTTTTATTCAATGTGCAAAAAGGTGAGCAAAAACGTGCTGTACAAAACAGTAAATCCGACAGGTCGCAACGTTTCAGGCAAAGGCCTTCTTCAGGTCGGACAGACTAGAATCAACAGGAAACACTGGTAGGTGAAGATATAGGATACCCGTATGCGCTATCGACCATAAAGTATACAGCCACAGACAAAGTGAATGATGGCATGTATAAACACCTCATATGGGGATGTAGTGGATTAAGCTCTGGGCTTGTGAGGGAGGGTATCAGGACATGAGATCAAACGTAAATTTCTGTACGCTGTGACTGAAGCGCAAGCGGGTGGGGGATCCCAGGATAGTAGTAACTCAAACAGCATGTACGGTCCAAGTACAAACTAACACTGCATAACGTATATAGGTCGCAGTAGAAAATACGGCTAAAGTTGCTCCATAAACAAAGAATGGAGGAGACGCTATGTAGTCCAAAGGTAAAGCAGGTAATCAGAGACTGCAGGAAACTAGCCTGGCAGAGTATCCATGTAAATCCAGGTGGCTTAATGAGCAGTAACTTCAAAGGATTAGCCTAAGGAAAGGTCCATTAAGTGTGGCTAGTGAAGTCCGGGGAAAATACCAGGCATGTGCCTCTGGTGCAGCGTTAGCAGACCGCGCGTCCTGTGTGGGACATATATTGACTGCTCTTCATCTGGAGGACTATTGCACATCTCTATCTATATTACAGCAGCAGAGATTGCTCCAAGCGGCTCCCTGAATATACCAGCTCAGGATGAGACCCTTATATAAGGACTCTTGAAACATCTATTTTGGGGCAGCTCAGCATATAGGTTTGGAGTTAATTGAATTGTCCGGCTGCATTTATAGTTGTTGTCCTCTAGCAGTTATGTATATGTTCCGTTGTCCCTTCCCACCTCTATATTCATTCTGGGTCCTTGTGAGGGAAGAAGTAGTACGGGTTATTATAATTTATTATTATTATAGCGCCATTTATTCCATGGCGCTTTACATGTGAAAAAGGTATACATAATAGGGACAAATACAATAATCATAAACAATACAAGGCACAGAGTGGTACAAGAGGAGAGAGGTCCCTGCCCGTGATGGCTCACAGTCTACAAGGGATAGGTGAGGATACAGTAGGTTAGGGTAGAGCTGGTCGTGCTGAGCTGCTTCAGACATCAGGGTTACGGCAGCTTGTAGGCTTGTCGGAAGAGGTGGGTCTTCAGGTTCCTTTTGAAGCTTGTCAAGGTAGGCGAGAGTCTGATATGTTGTGGCAGAGTATTCCAAAGTATGGGGGAGCCACGTGAGACATCTTGGAAGTGATGGTGGGAATAGGAGATGAGAGTGGCGTAGAGAAGATGTTGTGAGGATCGAAGGTTACGTGCAGGTAAGTACCGGGAGACTAGGTCACAGATGTAGGGCGGAGACAGGTTGTGGATGGCTTTGTAGGTCATGGTTAGGGTTTTGAACTAGAGTCGTTGGGCAATGGGAAGCCAGTGAAGGGATTGGCAGAGAGGAGAGGTCGGGGAGTAGCGGGAGACAGGTGGATTAGCCGGGCAGCATAGTTTGGAATACATTGTAGGGTTGTGAAACTGTTAGGACGAAGGCCACAGAGCAGGAGGTTGCAATAATCTAGGCAGGAGATAATAAGAGCATGCACTAGGGTTTTTGCAAGCTTCTTGGGAAAGGAATGAATGGATCCGGGAAATATTTTTGAGTTGGAGGCGGCAGGAGGTGAAGAGGGCTTGGATGTGTGGCTTGAAAGAGAGATCAGAGTCTAGAGTTACTCCCAGGCAGCGAGGACATGGTACTGGGGAAAAAGAGCAGCCATTGACATTGATGGATATGTTAGGTGGGGGGGTTGAGTGAGGAAGAGGAAATATGATGAATTATGTTTTGTCCATGTTCAGTTTTAGGAATCGAACAGAGAAAAAAGATGAAATAGCAGACAGGCATTGTGGGATTCTGGTTAGTAGGGAGGTGATGTCAGGGCAAGAGAGGTAGATCTGCGTATCATCAGTTTAGAGGTGATACCGAAAGCCGAGGGACTCTATGAGCTGTCCTAGGCTGAAGGTGTAGATGGCGAACAGCAGAGGTCCTAGAACTGAACCTTGGGGGACACCGACAGATAGGGGGCGAGATGAGGAAGTGGTGTGAGAGTAAGAGACGCTGAAAGTTCGGTTGGTTAAGTATGAGGAGATCCAGAATAGGGCCAAGTCTGTGATGCCAAGAGATGAGAGAATTTGTAGTAGAAGGGAATGGTCTACTGTGTCAAAGGCAGAGGACAGGTCCAGGAGGAGGAGGACAGAGTAGTGTCGCTTGGCTTTGGCGGTTAGTAGGTCATTAGTGACTTTAGTTAGGGCAGTTTCAGTAGAGTGATGCGGTCGGAAGCCAGATTATAAACAAAGAGGGAGCAGGAAGAGAGGTGCGAGGAAAGTTCAATATGGACATGCTGTTCTAGTAGTTTTGAGGCATAGGGGAGAAGTAATATGGGGCGATAGTTTGACACAGAGAAAGGGACAAGGGAGCGGTTTTTGGGGATGGGTGTAATTGAGGCATGTTTAAAGCATGAAGGGAATAAACCAGTTGATAGTGATAGGTTGGAGATGGGTTAGGGTTGGGATGAAGACTGTGGCGAGATTGGGGATGAAATGGGATGAGAGTGGATCAAGCAGGCAGGTTGTGAGATGTGATCTTGAGAGTAGAGTGGAAAGATGATCGGTTATGGTAGGGAAGCTGGATTTAGAGGAAGAGTAGTTGTGAGAAGGGGCTGTGGTGATTGTGGGCCAAAGCTTGCTCTGATGTTGTCAATCTTCTGCTTGGAAAAAAGAGGCAAAGTCTTCAGCTGAGATGAGAGGTGGTGAGTCGAGAATTGAAAGTGTTGAATAGCTGTTTAGGTTTGTGGGATAGAGAGGCTATGAGAGATGAGAAGTAGGTTTGTTTTGCAGCAGTAAGTGCAGACTTGAAAGTGGTGAGGGCTGTTTGTATGCGACGAAGTGCCTGGCGGAATGAGACCTCTTCCACCTGTGCTCAGCGATTCTAGAACGCCGTCTCAATTCTTTAATCTGTTTCGTGTGCCAGGGTTGCCTGTTGATTGTACGAGTTTTGGTATGTGTGAGGGGGCACATGATTTGAGAGCTGCTGAGATGGTGGTGTATAAAGTGGCAGCAGCATCTGCATCTTGTAAAGAAGCAATGTCTGCAAGAGGGACAAGGAACTGAGAAAGTGCGTGTAAATCAAGGTGTTTGATATTTCTGCGAGGGTGTGAAAGTTTGTGGAGGGGGCCTGCATTAACACTGCGTCCCTGTGGCTAATTTTAGCCTTTTTTGTCCTAAATGTTGTGACTAAAGCTATCGAACTGGCCAAAACCGGGACCGGCGGATTAAAAAAACCTCCAAACTGAGTAAATGTTAACCATCCTTGGCGACGTGGTGTTTGTGACCCAGCTACGTTGGTGACTTGCTCCTCTTCCTCTGCCTTGTGCTTCCACTGAGCCTTTAGTCTCAGGTGGAAACGCCGTCATTAGTGCTTTTACCAGGGTGTGCTTGTATTGATGCCTTCTGTTATTCTCCTGCAAGGGCAGAAGAAGCAATGGTACGCTGTCCTTGTAAAGAGGATCCAGCATGGTGGCCATCCAGTAATACTCACTAGTATGAATCTGGGTGACTCGGCAGTCATTGTGCAGGTGTTACGCCACTGCACTAATCAGGGTGTCATAGGGAACGGCACTACGGTCCTTATAGTGCAGAACCCACCCTCCTTGGTTCCAGGTGCCACCTAATGATATTGCTAACATCAGCATGTAAATCCTAGTCACACACACACCAGTGGGTAGGTCTAGTGGAGAAAGGGCCGCCCACCTAAGAGTCAGGCAGACTGGTGGGAGGTGACAGGGCAGTCAGCTTCAGGGGAGCAAAAAAAGAGGAGACAAGTAGTAGCTCTCAGGGGGATAGAAAGCTGGGGAGTTGGAGCTCCCAGGACAGCGAAGCAGCAGCCCTCATAGTGTGAGGGGCTGAGGGGTAGAAACTCCCGGTAAGGCGGACTAGAGTGGAACACAGCAAAGCAATATCATTGGGAGCGGACACCTGGATGGGCTCCCCTCCTGAGCGGCAGTGGTACTCCAGGACTTTTGGTTTAACTACAGTCTGTGTGTGTAATGGTCTTCCAAAACCCGACCAACCTCATCCAGCACCACGACTACCAACCGTGAGTTCCCTGCTCCCTGCCTTCTAACCTCACAAACCTACATCTCACGGCATACCCCTACACTGAGTTCCGGGGCATTCCCCCTTACCTGTAGAGGGTCACAACACCTGGCTGCCCCCGTCATCACCCGAGGTAGTCCCCAACGGCAGCGGCGGTATTCACCCAAGTTACCGCGCACCACTGGTGGCATCACGAACTCTATAATCCTCAGTAAAAATCCCCTTTCATTTGAGTGGCCGCACGACCCCCGGGTCCGGAGACCCTCGAGCCACCGCGGATCCGGATCCGAGCAGCTTAGTTGCTGGCACGGGGGCAGCACACAGGCACTGCAGCATATATTGGCTTATGTGTGGCAGCCTGCCCACAGGCAACAAACTGTCCTTGCTAGAGGGTGTATTGTTTGTGTCCTCTGAATCCCCCCAGCCACGCTGTGCTGATGTGCCCGTGAGCTGCTTTGAGTGCCACTCTGCAGTTCACACGGTTCCTCATCATCCTCCTCCCATCCTGTTTACTGACTGGACACTTGTGTATGTATTTGCTGTTGGTACATGAAGAAAACCTGTGAGCCATGTGTTGACGACAGGCCTAAAATTGGTGTAAATGGTATTGGTGCCTCGTGGTTCTCTTCCTCCCGTGGCAGCACGTAATGCATCATTTGCTGAAGCGTTTGTTCAAACAGGCAGTTAATTGGTATAGTCAGGCTGATGATGGCATCTTCTGCCCTGACCATCTTGGTGCAGTATTCAAAGCAGTGCAACACAGCACACAAGTCCCGCATGGAAGCCCACTCGTTGGTGGTAAAGTGTTGTTGATCCAAGGAGCGATTCTGCCGTGTGTGCTGCAGCTGAAACTCCACTTTTGTCTGCTGCTGCTCGAACAGTCTCTGCAGCAAATGGAAGCTGGAGTTCCATCTTGTAGGCACATCACATCAGGCGGTGAGTGGGAAGGCCGAAGCGACGCTGCAGCAGACAGGTGAGCAGCAGCAGGTTGTTAACGCCGAAAATGAGAAGAGACTACACATACTTTCACCAACAGATCTGGCTCCGTTTTATTGATGATATTTTGATTTTTTGGAAGGGCACTTTTTCTGAATTTTCTTTGTTCATACATGATTTAAATTTGAATGATTTCAATATTAAACTTACTTTCAAATGTGATAAAAAGTTAATTGATTTTCTGGATATTCGTATCATGGTGCATCCCGACTGCATGTCGAAAAGAGACATCAGTAAACAGTCTCTTTCACGCCTCCTCGGCGCACACTCCCTCTACGATCTCTGCAATCCCGGTAGGACAATATTTAAGGGCAAGGAGGGTATGTTCTACCGAAACCCTCTTTAAAGAACAAGCCCAGGACCTCCGGGAGAGGTCTATGTCAAGGGGTTATAGTGGGAGGAGTGTGCGCCGCGGTTTTGGACGTGCTTGAAGGACAGTGGGAACCGATCTTTTGGTTCACAAGTCCAAACTGAGGGAAGAATCTTTTCTGCCTGTGCGTTTCATCTTTACTTTTAATGATCACTGGCAGGAGATGTGCACAATTTTAAGATGTCATTGGGGTTTCCTGAAAATGGATCCATCCATTGGGGCTCTGTTACCCCCTAAGTCACTTGATGACATCTCGCCGTGCATCCAACTTGCGTGATACACTGGTTCAGAGCCATTATGTGGCCAAGGTGCCCCGCATTTTTGGTGGGGGTGAACCCCTAAAAGGGTTCTTCCCATGCGGCTCCTGTATTGCCTGTCACAATATGGTCAAGGCAACTTCTTTTTTGTCGGCAGACGGTAATATCGCATTTTTGATTCAACATCATATCACCTGCCGTACAAATAACGTCATATGTTCTGCCACATGCGGTTGTGGCAAACTATATATTGCCCTCACCACTCGCGAATTAAGGCTCCGCACACGTGAACATGTGAGGGGGATCTTGGCTGCAGTGGACATTGACCTCGATGATCCCCAGATGAAGACTCTGCCCCGACATCATAAATTAGAACATGGATGTGATCCAAAAAAATTCAGAGTGAGAGGCATTGATGTTGTTCATCTGGGGACAAGGGGTGGTGACTACACCAAGATGCTATCTCAGCGCGAATGTAGTTGGATAGTACGTTTGGGTACTTTGACACCAACTGGTCTAAACGAGAAAATGAGTTTTTCCTCATTTTTATAAACTAGCATCTGTCTCTCTGGTGGCGGTTCACCTTTTTTGTGTCCCGCTTGTTTTTAATGATTTGTTTGTCATTTTAATCCCTTTCCTTTTCTCTTTTTTCTGAGATGTGACCCGCACTTTGGATTCCTATTGACTGAATATGCCGGATACTTTTGTTATATCTGTCAAGCCCGACATGGATGCACTAATACACTCGTCAGCATCATCTGCTATCAAGCTTTTGGATGTATTCTCCCAAACCGCGTTGTTTATTATTGTTACATCATATGTCTTGTGCTTATATTAAATATATGGTACACATCGTGGTGGGGGGATACCCTGGACTCTGCATTGAATCATTGTTTAAGCAATGCAGCTTTTTACTATTACCTCCTTTTTCCCCTTCCCGTTCTTTTGCATGGCTGATTATGCATTAATTCCTGCTTTATATGAGGAGATTGTGTATGTCCTTTTGGTGGTCTGCCTTCATCCTGGTCTTAAAATGGGACTATTGGCATTTTCCCTATGGTTATGGACTATTTATTGCCCTACGTAATCTATATGGGGGTGACTGTAGGTCCAAATGCCTTTATGGCGTTAAATCTATGATTACCCGTCCCCTTGAAAATGATGTCTGTGACCATGATGAATACACACCACCTATTTGGCGATCCTTTTTGATCTTTATATTGTCCCTGGATTGGCGCTATAATTTGGGGACTTTCCCTTTTACCTTCATCCCTTGGATATTCTACTATGGGCAGCTTTATGTTTAATGATCGATCTGCCAGCATTTAAGATGGCCGGGCTGTGTTTTCATTGGTCCCGGTGCGTTGGACTCTGTGTTATGGGCAACCTAGTACTTACCTATAGGACTTTTGCCAGCATCTAAGATGGCCGCGCGTGTCTCGCATGCCCTGTGCTGCTTGTGGTCTCGCGCGCGCTGAGGAGCTCCGACCGACGGGAGATGACGTTCCCTTTGTGAGCGTCACTTCCGCCGGGAGACCCTGAAGTGACGCGGGACGCAGGTACTGTCACAGTGCATGCGGCACTCAAACAGCGGCAATTACAAATGATTACTGTGGGTATATATATATATGGGGTCCGCTATGCTGGGTCACACTGCCCCCTGAGGAAGCACTCTAGCGAAACGCGTCGGGGCTTCCCCCTCTTTCTCACCGGACCGTTGATACGGCGACTGCACTAGCATCTAATATGGGTAAGCACTTGTTCTAATTTGTACACAGGGAATGGATTTTGTCCTTGACATACCTTGTAGAATTCTACTTTTGAATTAACCCTTTGTACTGTGCATTAATACTGCGTAAACACTCTATAATATATGTGCTGTTGAGGTCCTTGGATGGGATATCTCTGATGTTCTGTACTCCAACCACTGTTATATTTTTATAATTCATCCATATGACAGTGCCCCTATTTGTATGATTACTGTTTACAATAAATATTTATATACATTATTGGGTGCACCATTTATTTCTTCATTATTATGTACGGCCATATGAAACTCAGTCCTTTCTATTTTTGTATTGCTATATTGAGTGGCCTTTTACATATTATTGAACTTCCATCTGTTATCCCTTTTAACTGTGCACTTTCACCAACAGATCGGACATATCTAGACAATTTTTAAGGAAGCTCTGCACCACCAAATTAAGGGCATGTGCCATGCAAGGGATGTGCGTCAAACCGGCTACACCCAGAGCTGCTACCAGATTTCGACCATTATCACACCACCAGGCCGGGCCTCGGGTTCAGTAGCAACAATCATTTGTCTGTCTGTTTGATCCCTGCCCACAGCTCCTGTGCGGTGTGAGATTTGTACCCCAGACAGATGAGTTTAAGGGCGGCTTGCTGGCGTTTCCCCCTAGCTGTGGTGAAGTTACATAAAATCTGCAGTGGAAAAATATCAGGTTAACATGAAGGATAGGAAACATGAAGGCTAGGCAACACAAAAGATTCCAAAGGAATCTGTCTGAATTTAGGGAAAAACAGCCTACCTTCCACCTTTGTCAGGACAAGACTCCAGTGACAAACGTTTTCTCATCAGATCCTGAGGCTTCAAACTTTGAAACCCCACGGGATTATAGGGAAACAAACTCTGGTAGAGCTAGGGGACATGGTAAGAGAAAGTACAAAAAAGCATGGCAGGAACCACATAAAATGGATCTAAGGCTACTTTCACACATCAGTTTTCTGTATTCAGGTACAGTCCTTTTTTTTTCCGTATCCAACGTTTCCGGTTTTGTTGTGCAAACCGGACCGACCGGATCCGGTTTTAAGCGGATCCGTTGGGAACGGATCCGGAATAAAACGGATCCGGTGGGTCCGGTTTGCATCCGTTTTGCATCCGTTCTGTCCGTTTTTTTACGGATCCGTTTTTTAAACACTAAAACAATTAACGCGTTCCGTATTCTGATTGGCTATTGGGAAAATATGGTATATATACAGTATTTTGAAGCATATATTACAGAATGAAGACAGAGACAAGCAGAAACCATGGATGTTATTCTTGCAAATATCACAAAGATCACTGCAGATTTTATATTTGAGGCAAATCGCTTGGCTATCATCGTCAGAGAAAAGGAGCGACAGCGACTGAGGCGTCAGCGACATCGACGCTTTTGGATCCATCCCCTGACTGCCCAGAGACTGACACGTGGGGTGTTTTCAACCCTATATCTGGAGCTCCGTGGAAACAATGAAAAATTCACAAGCTATGTCCGGATGGCAGTGAATAATTTTGACGTCCTCCTTGGCCTTGTTGCGGACAACATACGTAAAACGGACACCTACAGCCGGTTCTCTATAACACCCGAGGAGCGTTTGCTGGTTACGCTTAGGTAAGTTTTTTTTTTTAATTGTATCCTCCTGTTAAATTGACTTTTAACTGTAATGTGTTTGCTATTATTTTTTTATAATTATTGTCTTTCCTTTACAGATTCCTTGCAACTGGAGAGTCGCTTTCGTCCCTTCACTACCAGTTTCGACTAGGAATTTCCACCATCTCGGGAATCATTAGAGACACTTGCCAAGCCTTGTGGGATTGCCTCCATGAGGATTTCATCCCCCAGCCCACCAGGGACAGATGGCTTGCAATTGCCGAACAATACTACAACATTTGTCAGTTTCCAAATTGCCTTGGCTCAGTGGACGGCAAACATATAAGAATTGTGAAACCTGCAGCTTCGGGGTCTGAATACTACAATTATAAAAAGTATTTCTCAATTGTCCTAATGGCAATAACGGATGCGGACTACAAATTTATCTCAGTGGACATTGGCGCATATGGGAGATCCAATGACTCTCAGGTCTTTAAAATGTCCCCAATGGGGCGGCGAATCTATGGAAATACTTTTGATTTCCCTCCTGCAAGACCTCTTCCTGGCACATGTGAGCCCCCAATGCCCTTTGTTTTTGTGGCCGACGAAGCCTTTCAACTCTCCCAACATCTATTAAAGCCATATGCAAGCCGTGGATTGACGCAAACACAAAAAATATATAATTACCGATTATCCAGAGCCAGAAGAATGGTGGAATGCTCCTTTGGGATACTAACCAGCAAATGGCGAGTGTTGTTAACAGCGATTAATTTAAACATTGAAACTGTTGATGAAATAGTGAAAGCATGTGTGGTACTACACAATTTTGTTTTAACAAAGGAACCTTTGTCCTTGGATGACCAGAGTTTGGAATCCACCTCTTTGACTGACTACACCAGTCCTGGATTTAGGAGTAGTGTTGCCTGTTCAACAATACGTGACAAATATGCTGACTATTTTGTGTCCCCAGAAGGTAGAGTAGATTGGCAAGATCAAATAGTATAAGATTTTTCTTTAGTTTTATAACAAATAAAAATAGTTAAAAATAAATTAAAAAATATCTTGTTAACCTTGTTAATTTTAATCTTTGAATCTCTTTAAAAATTTGTAATTTTTACACCGTCAAATTAGAACATGTTATGTTTTTGTATTACCTTATTATTAACTTAACTTGCAAAATAATATTCCCCCCCCAAAAAAAACAAGAACAAATAAATACTTTTCAACAAAAATCTTTTATTTTTTATTACATAGATAAATAAATTATAAATTTGTATATCTTGGGCTTGGGGTGGAGATAGTACTGGAGGGGCTGACAGATGGGAACACACGCACAGTGGGAGTATGGAGGGTGGAAAGTGGTGTTGGTGGTGGTGGTGGGGAAGTAACAGAAGGTGAAGGTGTGGTTGAGAAACCAAGAGGGAAACCAGGAGATGGGATGGGATTTGGTAAGGATTGAGGGGTGGAGTGGAGGGATTGGGAGACAGAAGAGGTGGCGGGTGAATTAGTGGCTTGAGTTGGGGTCATGATGGGTGTGGAAGGCGAGATGTGGTAGTGGGTAGGAAGTGTAGGGGCAGATGTGGTTGGGAGCTGGTACTGGGCAGCAGGCTGGTACTGGGCAGAAGGCTGGTACTGGGCAGCAGGCTGGTACTGGGCAGCAGGCTGGTACTGGGCAGCAGGCTGGTACTGGGCAGCAGGGGGAGTAGGGACAATGGCTGGAGGGGGGGGCAGGTGCTGGAGGAGGGGTGGGTGGAGGTGGTTGGGAGGAAACCTGCGCCAGAGCCTGCTGTGTGGCTTGCATTACATGCATCTGCTGGTCAGGAGATAGCTTTTCCATGCGCTCGAGTACCTGTAAAAAAAAAAAAAATGTCTAAGTACATGTACGCAGCTCCGAACAGTGATCTGTGGACAGTACTGTGGACATTACCTCAGGAACGATGTACTCCCCAGAAACGCACACCAGGACAGAACAGAACGTACACAGCAACTGGCTGGACCAAACTATTTGCTGACCGCAACACTGCACCTGTAAAAAAAAAAAAAAAAAAATGTCTAAGTACATGTATGCAGCTCCGAACAGTGATCTGTGGACAGTACTGTGGACATTACCTCAGGAACGATGTACTCCCCAGAAACGCACACCAGGACAGAACAGAACGTACACAGCAACTGGCTGGACCAAACTATTTGCTGACAGCAACACTGCACCTGTAAAAAAAAAAAAAAAAAAATGTCTAAGTACATGTACGCAGCTCAGAACAGTGATCTGTGGACAGTACTGTGGACATTACCTCTTCCCTGGAGCACTGGACTGGAGGACAGCAGAACTTGAAGTCAGGAACGAACAGCAGGAGGTGTGTAGAATGTGCTGGATCCTTTTATAAGTTTTGTGATGATGAAAAAAAAATTTGCGCATGCTCTGTTTACCAAACCGGATGCGGTCACCGCATCCGGTTTAAACCGCATTGCGCCGGATCCGGCATGCATAGACAACCATTGTATACAATGCCGCATTGTACCGGATTCGGCAGAATGCGGTTTTTTTAAGGGGCAAAAAAACGTTACATGACACGTTCTATCCGGCCGCCGCATTTAATTATTTTGCCGCATCCGTAAAAAACCGGATGCACCGCAAAGCAATCAGGTACAATCCGGTTACAATGCAAGTCTATGGGGATAAACCGGATGCGATACCGGATCCGGTTTATCCTTTTTTTTCCGGATTGTACCTGATGGCAAAAAACTGATGTGTGAAAGTAGCCTAAGACAGTCGATCAAAAATGCAGCATCAGACAACTGTACTGCAACTTCTGCCTCCTCTTCTTGTTGAGAGAATCAGGAACATTTTGTTTACAATCAAGGAGGCCGAGATATCCCACATCATAGTCGGTCAAAATATTAACTGGGGGACATACAGTAGAAGCAGCAGTAATGAGGATGATAATCAGATTATTAATTAATACTCAAATATACTAACAAATGTCAAAAGGTCTGTACTACTTGCGAGCCTATTATTTGCTCCAACAACAAGATTTCATCATTTAACTTGGATAAAAGATCTGAACCTGTTCTCAAGAAATCTTAAATTGAAAAGGTTCTTTAGCATTACTGACAGAAAAATCAAAACAAATGAGAATCTCACCTGAGGATCTCTCTGATCTTAGACTAATGACCTCTATGAAGAGGGATAGAGAAATATTGGCTAAGGCGTTTGTCATATCTAAAAGCGAAGAGTACCAAGATGCCACCAAAGGGGGTGGAAATAGGTAATATCGATATTGTTCTAAAATTTGTACTCAAAGTGGGTACATTAAGACCAAATGGCCCTGGAGGATCTTGGAAAAAAAATCTCTTAATAGTGATTAAACAATTAGACAAGGGACGAAATAGTCAAAATGGACAGACAAGTACGTCTATGTGTCTATCCATGTTATCAGAAAAAACATACAAATGAGGTGTTGGCAACGGACCCTTCAAGTGACCATTATAATAACCTGATGAACATCCTAATAAGGTCACTGGTTGATAGCTTAATTTTAAAAAATAAATATGATTTCATGCTAATTAAATATCTAGCCACATTTTACACTCTTCCAAAGATTCATAAAGGACTTAACCCCCTTAAGGTCTGACCAATAGTCTCTGGGATCAAAGCGCATTGCCAAAACTCCATCATTTACGTTGATAAAATCCTGAGGCCCTTTGTTTTAGCCCTACGCTCATTTATCAAAGACACTACAAATTTGTTGAATAAATTAGGGGCACTCACTATTCATTCTGATACTAACCTCAATAATAGACGATGCATTGCTCTATAGCAGTATGTTCCATCAATCTGGCCTAAGAGCGGTACAACATTGGTACTCACCTGAGACCACATAACCACTTTACCCTCAAATTGTTAAATTTTATCTTACAACACAATTTTTTCTAGTTTAATTACAAGGTTTTCCACCAGCTCTGGGGCAGCAATGGGGAGCCCCTGTGCTTCCACTTATGCTAATTTGCTCCTGGGCTGGTAGGAGAATAGAGTGGTTTTCAGGGACAACAATGTCATCTGGACCCCTCATATTACTTTGTGGGGATGCTACAGTAATGACATCCTCATCTTTTGGTCACGGGGTCGTGCCTCCTTTGAAAATTTTGTGGAACATCTAAAAATCTATTACATAGGTCTTACCTTAACATAAAAAAAATGAAAAGTCAAATGCTAGGGCTCTGGACTGCCGGGGGGCCCACTCGCTGTCAGCAGAGGCGGTGATATATTCTACGGTCCCTGGGCTGTTTTCAGGAGAACGCCAAGCACAATTTAATGAAATACAGTTAATTCTATGTACTTAGTGTTACATCTCGTGGCTCTCCTGAGGCAAGGACTGAGGCAGTCTCCCATTCCTTGCCTGCCACGAGCACTCCTGCTCATCAGCGCCGAAGGTCTGCCAGACTGCGCAGTGTGCAGGAGATACCTTCTCAGAGAGGCAGCAGAAGGGTGACACCTAGTGGTTCTCCTGTTACAAGGAGTGAAGCGGTCTCCCATTCCTGGCCTGCCGCAGACTCTCCTGCTCAGCGGCCCCGAAGGTCTGCGAGGCTGCGCAATGTGCAGAGGTTTACTGCTCAGGGAAGCAGTGAGATTCCCGTTATCTCTGCACATTGTGAGACCGAGGATCCCGCCTCTATTTCCCAGAGGCAGGAGGGTGAGCATGTGCAATGCGTGGTGGGTCCTGATTCGCTCACTGACGTCACACGGCTTGATGACAAGGCTGGTGACGTGGTGAATCCTGACTGGCCAGGCTGGGACGTCGTGGACCCTGATTGGGTCAAGTCCGTCATCTCCGCCTCGCGCCCGCCCTCGGGTGGAGCTGCACCTCCTTAAAAGCTCCCCCTGCCATCATGGCAGCGCGCGACCGTCCTTCTATGTTTGGATGTCTGGCAGCGTGCTGCCACGCCACTGCTCAGGCATTTCTGTCTCTTGTGGGCTTGGCCCTTGCTGCTCCGGCAGTACCTCGTTTGCAGGCCGTGTTCCTGCCTTGCTGCTCCAGCAGTACCCCCGTCAACAGGCCGTGTTCCTGTCCCAGGTGAGCTCCTCAAGTCTCCATTGGACTCACCTGGTTATTGAAAGCACACGTGCGTGGGCACCTCTGTGCTACCCTCGTGCCATATTCTCGTGACTTCCACTGGCACACGTGCGTGGGCACCTCTGTGCTTCCCCGTGCAACAGGTACACCGAGCCGTGAGATCTGTGCCATACAACCCTCAGGGGTTAGGGCAGATCGGTGTACATAGATCGTCTGTGACATTCCAGACGATCGCTAGCAGCAACCCGCTCACTCTTCACCCACCATAGCGGCGGTCCCTTACATCGCACAGTGGACCTTGACCGGCGGAAGCAGTCCATTTCCCATCTTGGCACGCTTCCCCGGGTCCACCTCGTAACATTACGGTCGCGCCAAAGGTCTGGCTATGGCTGAAGAGCAGCAGCAGTTGCTGCGTTATGTGCAGCAGTTGGAGTCACGATTGGCAGCAGTGGAGCAGTCTTCCTCCGATAAGACTACTCTGACGACAGTCGCCACCCAGGCGGCTACCCAGGCTGTGCTATTGGGCGGAAGGTCTCCTCGCCTTGCGCTTCCAGAGCGCTTTAGCGGCAACAGCTCTGAGTGCCGTGGGTTTATAAACCAGGTTACCACCTACTTAGAGCTGTCCGCGACTCTTTACGCTACCAAGAAGGCGAAGGTAGCCTTCGTCCAGTCCCTGCTCACAGGGAGAGCGCTGAAGTGGTCCACGCCGTTGTGGGAGCGCGGAGATCGTGTGGTGAATAACTTAGCAGCTTATCTTGGGGCCATGAGAATGGTGTTCCTCGGGCCTCAAGTCACCCACGATTCCGCGCTGCACCTCCTACGACTTCGGCAAGGGTCTGCTTCAGTCGGGGACTTTGCTGTACACTTTAGGACACTGGCCGCAGAGCTGGACTGGCCGGATAAGGTCCTTGTCCCTGTGTTTTGGGAGGGCCTGGCAGGGTTTGTCAAAGACGCACTGGCCACACGTGAGGTGCCTGCCACTTTAGAGTCCTTGATTCAGGTTGCCTCTCGCATAGACATCCGCCAGGCGGAGCGAAGGCTCGAGGTCTCTTCAGCACCCACGTCTTCTCGGCCTAAAAAGCGTCTGACTCCCGTCTTCCATCAGACAGGTCCCCCAGCCAGTCCTGTAGGCGACTCCGTGGAGTCAATGGAAGTGTCCAAGGTGGTCTCCTCTGCCCCAGGTTCTCGGTCTTGTGTCATCTGCTCTTCCTGTGGGCAGAGGGGACACATAGCTACCCTATGTCCCAAACCGTCGGGAAAAGACAGCGTCTAGTTTCTATCAGAGGGGGGACTCTAGACGCTACTTCTCCCTCTAGGTTGACTATCAGCGCCCAGTTGCAGTTCGGCACTACTCTCTTCTCTGCCCTGGCTTGCTTGGACTCAGGCGCTGAAGGCAATTTCATCTCGACCTCCCTGGCAACCCGATACTCAGTTCCCCTGGTTCTGTTGCCCAAGCCAGTCAGGGTCCGGGTAGTCGACGGGTCCATACTACTCGATCCTATCACCCAGATCACCATCCCTCTCAGGATGGATGTACCACCGGGACACCATGAGCAGGTGTCCTTCCTGGTGCTTCCAGGGGGGACGGATGAGATCCTACTGGGTCTTCCCTGGTTGAGACAGCATGCTCCTATACTCAACTGGGCAACAGGGGAGATCTCATCCTGGGCAGGATCCTGTAGAGAGCACCTCGTGACTACCGAACCACCCGCTACCATTAGGTCGGTTGGGTCCTCAGGGAATACTGAGGGGCCGGGTTTACCGACACCTTATGAGGCCTACAGGGATGTCTTTTCCAAAAGGGCCGCAGATACTCTTCCTCCCCACCGGCCATATGATTGCCGAATAGACCTGAAGCCAGGCTCCGAGCCCCCTAGGGGCAGAGTGTATCCACTCTCTGCTCCAGAGACGGAGGCTATGTCCAAATATATTCAGGACAGCCTGGCGAAGGGGTTCATTCGCAAGTCTATTTCACCGGCTGGTGCAGGGTTCTTTTTTGTGCAGAAGAAGGAAGGGGATCTGCGCCCCTGTATCGATTACAGGGGATTAAATGCAATCACAATCAAGAACAAATACCCTTTGCCCCTCATTACTGAGCTATTTGATCGATTCCGCGGGGCAAAGGTCTTCACAAAGCTGGATCTACGCGGGGCGTATAATCTAGTGCGAGTCCGAAAGGGCGATGAGTGGAAGACCGCCTTTAACACCAGGGACGGTCACTACGAGTATCTAGTAATGCCCTTCGGACTCTGCAATGCCCCCGCCGTATTTCAAGACTTTGTGAATGACATTTTCCGGGATTTGTATCTTTCCGTGGTTGCATACCTGGATGACATTCTTATCTTCTCCCCCGATCTTACCACCCATCGGAGGGATGTCATCCGAGTACTTAAGAGGCTCCGCACCCATTCGTTATATGCTAAGCTGGAAAAGTGCGTTTTTGAACAGGAATCCTTGCCGTTCCTGGGGTACATAGTGTCCAGTCAGGGGTTAGCAATGGATCCGGGGAAGTTGGAGACAGTGATGAACTAGCCTGAGCCCCGCTCGCTGAAGGCGATCCAGCGATTCTTGGGGTTTATCAATTATTATCGCCAGTTCATTCCCAACTTCTCGACGGTGGCAGCACCCATCATTGCCCTTACCCGCAAGGGCGCTAATCCCAAAGCATGGACACGGGAAACGGTAGAGGCATTTCACACCCTCAAAACTCACTTCTCCAGAGCTCCCATCCTTCATCGTCCAGACATCTCCAAACCCTTCCTACTGGAGGTAGACGCCTCTTCGGTCGGTGCAGGTGCAGTCCTGTACCAGAAAAACGAACGAGGAAGGAAACATCCGTGTTTCTTTTTCTCCAAGACCTTTTCTCCGGCCGAGAGGAACTACTCCATAGGGGATAGGGAGTTACTGGCGATGAAACTAGCATTCCAGGAATGGCGGCATCTCCTGGAGGGTGCGAAGCATCCATTTGAGGTTTTTTCTGACCACAAAAACCTCACATACCTCCAGACAGCACAACGCCTGAACCCAAGGCAGGCCCGTTGGTCTTTATTCTTCTCCCGGTTCCGCTTTATTATCCGCCACCTGGCCGGTGAGAAGAACGTACGGGCCGATGCCTTGTCACGTTGTATGGTTGTGTTGGAGGAGGACGAGGAGGAGCCTCGTCTTATACTACCCCCGGACAGCTTGAGGATGGTCACTCCCACTTCTTTGGACCAGGTGCCACCTGGCAAAACCCTCGTTCCCCCTGAACTACGGAACGAGGTGCTATCGTGGGCCCATTCCTCCAAGGTCGGGGGTCACTTCGGGGTCAAAAGGACCAGAGACCTGGTGACCAGGCATTATTGGTGGCCGAGACTACCCCAGGACATACAGGAATATGTGGGAGCCTGTATGTCGTGTGCTCGGAATAAGCCGTCCCGGCAGAGACCGGCAGGTCTTCTTCACCCACTGCCAGTGCCGGATCGTCCCTGGGAAGTGGTAGGGATGGACTTCCTGGGAGATCTGCCCAAGTCAGCAGGGCACAGGGTCGTATGGGTCATCACGGACCACTTCTCTAAAATGGTCCACTTGGTGCCTCTCCCACGACTCCCGACGTCACGTGCTCTCGCCACCTTGTTCATTCGGCATGTATTTAGGTTGCATGGCATGCCTGACAAGGTGGTGAGCGACCGGGGTCCCCAGTTCGCGTCTCGCTTCTGGAGAGAGCTCTGTAAGCTCCTGCAGATAGAGCTGAACATCTCCTCCGCATACCATCCCGAGACCAATGGACTAGTGGAGAGGACTAATCAGACCTTGGTAACTTACCTCCGCCATTTTATATCCGCGCACCACGACAAATGGGCTAACCTCCTTCCTTGGGCCGAATTTGCCATTAACAATTCGGTCCATGAATCCTCTGGCCAGACTCCGTTCCTACTCAATAACGGACAACATCCCAGAATCCCGGTTCCGATGCCCATTACGTCACCCGATACTAGAGTGGAGGATTGGGCGACCAAGGCCCGGGAGATCTGGGATGACACCCAAGAGGCTCTTAAAAGGGCCAAAGACCGGATGGTGACAACGGCTGATGTTCGCCGCCGCTCTGCACCATCCTTCGCCCCTGGTGACCTAGTATGGCTGTCCTCTAAGAATGTTAACCTACGGGTACAGGCAGCCAAATTCGCCCCTAGGTATCTGGGTCCGTTTAAAGTACTACAGCAGGTAAACCCAGTGGCATATTGACTCCAGCTCCCTCCACGCTGGGCTATAGCCAACACCTTTCACGTGTCCCTCCTGAAACCCGTACGACTTAATAAATTCTCGGGGTCCCTGCCGGCTCAAACCGACTCCCCGTCCGACGACCCTGAGGTGGCAAAACTTGTGGAGACAAAAGTCATACAGGGCAAGAGGTACTACCTCGTGGAGGGGGCCGGTCGTGGTCCGGAGCATAGATCCTGGGAGTTGGAGGATCATATCCGCGCCCCGGGTTTGATAGCGGCCTTCGAGCACGGACGGGGGGGGGGCCTAGACGGGGGGGTAATGTTACATCTCGTGGCTCTCCTGAGGCAAGGACTGAGGCAGTCTCCCATTCCTTGCCTGCCACGAGCACTCCTGCTCAGCAGCGCCGAAGGTCTGCCAGACGTCGCAGTGTGCAGGAGATACCTTCTCAGAGAGGCAGCAGAAGGGTGACACCTAGTGGTTCTCCTGTTACAAGGAGTGAAGCGGTCTCCCATTCCTGGCCTGCCGCAGACTCTCCTGCTCAGCGGCCCCGAAGGTCTGCGAGGCTGCGCAATGTGCAGAGGTTTACTGCTCAGGGAAGCAGTGAGATTCCAGTTATCTCTGCACATTGTGAGACCGAGGATCCCGCCTCTATTTCCCAGAGGCAGGAGGGTGAGCATGTGCAATGCGTGGTGGGTCCTGATTCGCTCACTGACGTCACACGGCTTGATGACAAGGCTGGTGACGTGGTGAATCCTGACTGGCCAGGCTGGGACGTCGTGGACCCTGATTGGGTCAAGTCCGTCATCTCCGCCTCGCGCCCGCCCTCGGGTGGAGCTGCACCTCCTTAAAAGCTCCCCCTGCCATCATGGCAGCGCGCGACCGTCCTTCTATGTTTGGATGTCTGGCAGCGTGCTGCCACGCCACTGCTCAGGCATTTCTGTCTCTTGTGGGCTTGGCCCTTGCTGCTCCGGCAGTACCTCGTTTGCAGGCCGTGTTCCTGCCTTGCTGCTCCAGCAGTACCCCCGTCAACAGGCCGTGTTCCTGTCCCAGGTGAGCTCCTCAAGTCTCCATTGGACTCACCTGGTTATTGAAAGCACACGTGCGTGGGCACCTCTGTGCTACCCTCGTGCCATATTCTCGTGACTTCCACTGGCACACGTGCGTGGGCACCTCTGTGCTTCCCTGTGCAACAGGTACACCGAGCCGTGAGATCTGTGCCATACAACCCTCAGGGGTTAGGGCAGATCGGTGTACATAGATAGTCTGTGACATTCCAGACGATCGCTAGCAGCAACCCGCTCA
This sequence comes from Anomaloglossus baeobatrachus, assembly GCF_048569485.1. NCBI lineage: Eukaryota > Metazoa > Chordata > Amphibia > Anura > Aromobatidae > Anomaloglossus > Anomaloglossus baeobatrachus. The sequence continues at coordinate 29,886,100 of NC_134355.1, read as the reverse complement.
CTCTTCACCCACCATAGCGGCGGTCCCTTACACCGCACAGTGGACCTTGACCGGCGGAAGCAGTCCATTTCCCATCTTGGCACGCTTCCCCGGGTCCCCCTCGTAACACTTAGGCACTTTCTTTTTTTTTTTTTTTTTTTAAACCATAACTTTTTATTAGTAATAATGTCAGATGTTACATCATACATCATATTGTCATCACATTATCAACAAAAATCACAATAATATGGGTATTAGAAAGGAAAATAAACAAGGGAGAGGGGGGAGGGGGAGAAGGGAATGGGGGAATGGTGATATCACATCAATTTCCGGGTCACATTCTCCATATATACATCTGTAGATTTATTTGATAACAGTATTTAAACGGAAAGATAACCAGTTCCATTTATTATAAAATAGCGCTATGTTATTGTTAGATGAAGCGAGTATCTTCTCGGATAGGCAGTTCTCATTGATCAGGGAGATGACTTCGGTTAGTGCGGGGCATTGGGGGGGTTTTCCAATAACTTGCGATTTTGAGTCTTGTTGCCACAATGATATGTACAATCACTGTGTGGATCTCGTAGGGGAGTGAGTCCAGATCGATCGTGAGCAGCGCCTGCTGTGCAGATAGCGTTATTCGTACACCACAAATCTGAAATATTAAATGATTTATTGCTTCCCACAGACGTCTGACATTACTACATTTCCACCATATGTGTAATATGTCTGCGCTGGGGTCTCCACATCTCCAGCACGTGTCCGGGGAATTGCGGGACATCTTAGATAGTCTATGGGGGGTGAGATACCACCTATATAATAGTTTCCTTGCGTTTTCTATGTGGTTAGTGCATTTAGATTGGCTTCCAATAATTAAGAAGGATGCTCGCCATTGATCCGGTGTGAACGTACAGTTAAAGTCTCTTTCCCATTTTTGTAGGTACGTGGTTAGCGAGGGCAGGGTATTCTCTAGCATACAATCATAGCTTATAGACAATGCTTTAATCTGTGAGGTCGGGTTCAGTAACATAAGAGTACAGCTTAGATGGCGGTGCAGTCATCTGCTCCTTCCCTCCATATAGGAAATGTCGGATCTGCAGATATTTGTAGAAGTCTCTTTGTGGTATATTGTATCTATCTCGCAATGATGAGAAGGTGATTAATTCCTCCCCTCATACAGATTCCCAATACATGTGATTTGGCATATTTTCCAGTTTTTAAGCTTTAGGTCAGGGATACAATACTCCAGTGTCTCTATGGGGGCCTTAAGGAGTGCAATTTGTATAAGGCCTAATTTATTAGTTAACATCTTACATAGCTCCAGGATCGCATCTATGGTTGGGGATATGTTAAAATTCCTACCAGGGATTAAAGTGTGGTGTGCATGGAAAAAGGCTGAGACACTGGTGGCTCCAATCAAATATTTCTCAATGGTTATCCAGTGCCGGTCATCGTCATTGTTCCACATGAAACGTAGCTGCTTGAATAATGCGGCTCTGTAGTAGTGGACCACTGAGGGATATCCCAGGCCTCCCTTACTCATAGGGGTGTAGAGTGTGTCCGCCTGGACTCTGGGCTGTTTTCCCTGCCAAATATGTTTGGAAAGGATCGCTTGTATCTCTTTTAGTATTTTCATTGGGAATATGATGGGGAGATTACGGAACAGATACAATATCTGCGGGAGAATGAACATCTTTACTGATACTATCCTGCCCATCCACGATAGCTCGTGTTTCTTCATTCTTAATATGTCAGCTTGGATTTTCCTCCTCAGGGACTCATAATTCAGAGATAACATTTTATCTGCCGAGAGTGTTAGCCGGATACCTAAATACTCAATACTATCGTTATTCCAATTGAAGGGGTACTTGTTCTTGAATTTTTTGGGGGATGTTGTGGATGGGGTTAGGTTTAATACCTGACATTTAGACGTGTTTAGTTTATAATATGAGATTCTAGAGAACAGATCAATTATTTGCATTGCTGCCGGTAATGACTCTGTGGGGTTTGTTATCGCTAGAATGATGTTGTCCGCAAACAGACCTATTTTGTGCTCTGTCCTGTCCACCTGGATTCCTGATATTACTGGGTGAGATCTGATTTTTTCCGCTAAAGGTTCAATCGCCAAGGCAAATATGAGTGGCGATAGCGGACACCCTTGTTTCGTCCCATTTGTGACAGGGAACTTGTCCGATATCATTCCAGAGACAAAAACTGACGATGATGGATGAGAGTATAATAAAGTAATTGCATTAAAAATGCTGCCGGCACTTTCTATATTAGTCTGTGATAGTATCTATTGTATTTAAACAGTGATCTCTACATTTATATATACACTGATGCACTTTCTATGTTTATGAGCTTGTTGCAAATGCACTTTATATGTTTATATGTATTCTGTAGTTAGGACAGCAAAGTTATATGAGAGCCCAATGGTAATTCCCAGAGTTTAGTGATGTGAAAAAAATTGCATTTTAGTTGAAGACATTTAGTTGATCAATAATCTGCAATACGTGTATACCATTTTTAAAATCTCAACGACTTGTCTTCTAAAGAAAATCTGCTACGGGACTTGTGAATAAATTGTCTATAAAACAATGTTTAATGTGATTTTATCAGATTGAGGCTTAAGTCCTGGACAGAAATGTCCCGAAATCTGATCTCCGATTGTTCGTCCTGTTTGGTTATTCGATTAGTTTTTATTATCAAGAGGTGGATGAGTTACGCTGAATATTCCAATCTCACACTCACTCCAGCCATGAGATGTCAGTAGTAGATGGAATATAATACACAAAAGTCAAACACACATTTCACATCATAGACTAAATGTAAAGGTCTTCAGTTTTCCAGAGCAGGAGATTCTAAATATGAGGATTATGTAAAGTTTTTTTTACACATCTATCATCCCTCCAGAAAGAAGTTGAGCTCGGGGAAGTGGAGAAGAAGGTCCCCAGAAAGATAATCCACTTTGTCAGTGGAGAAACCATGGAGGAGTACAGTACAGAAGAAGAGGATGAAGAAGACGACCATAGAGTGGACTTTCATAATGTTGACACGGTAGGAATCCCTTCTACCTCTTTCCCGTGAAGCTAAATATTAAATGTGACAGTGACCCAGTGACTGTACAATGACACAAGACATAGGGAAGACTTGAAGAGTACATCTGGCTCAAGAGGCTGCAGAAATGAGACGCATGCATAAACGAGATTTCCACAAGCCGGCGGTGACTTTGTGTTACGGGGGGCTGTCTGATAATAACCGAAAGGAGTATCAGACAGTCAGGGTCCACCGTGCAAAGACTTTGCTGCAGACTATGGCAGAGTGCAATACCTCTGTTAACTCACAGAAGGATATAATAAGTAAGTAAATATAATAAGTAAGTAAAGCAATTCCTCCCTTACTTGGAGGGTGTGTGGAATGATCTCTGTTAATAATCACAGAGACAAAGGCAATGTGTGCGAAATGGCACCTACCTAGGTCCGCTCTTCTAGTGGTGCAAAAGAGACGAACAGCAGCATAAGCCGCACAAAGCTCCTACCTGCGTTCGCTCCACTAGTGTGCGAGGACACGAACCACTAGATATGGCACCTGCCTAGGTCCGCTCTTCTAGTGGTGCAAAAGAGACGAACAGCAGCGTAAGCCGCACAAAGCTCCTACCTCTGTTCGCTCCCCTAGTGTGCGAGGATACGAACAACTGCCAGACGCAGTATAAGGAACGTTACCCTAGCGGCAACGTCCACCTACGAGTAGAATCACAAGGCCCAGCCAGACCATGTGCCTCAGGCACCTGCCTATGTCCGCTCCCCTAAGAGGTAAGGATACGGACAGCAGCCGAAGCTGTAAGGTATAAGAACGCTACCCTGCCGGTAGCGCTCACCTAGCATAGACAGAGGAATGCCTAGAGGAACGCGCACAGAGCGTCTACTCATATGCATGAACCAAGAGGACTGAGCACCATGCGGCGTGTGTCAGGGTCTTATATAGACTCTGTGCCTCATCCAAGATGGAGGACACCAGAGCCAATCCGCTGCCAGAACGACAGGAGTGACGTCATGCTGGCCTATCACCGAGCAAGACGTCACAAGCACATGACCAGCGACCAATCGGCATAGAAGGTGTCAGAGACATGTGACCTCGTGTCAGCGATGATGTCACCCGCACATGTGCAATGGCTCCAAGATTGGACTTAGTCTCCGGCGCTCGCACATGTGCAGTAGCAAGAAATCTGGACTTAGTCTCCAGCGCTCGCACATGTGCAGTAGCAAGAAATCTGGACTTAGTCTCCAGCGCTCGCACATGTGCAGTAGCAAGAAATCTGGACTTAGTCTCCAGCACTCGCACATGTGCAGTAGCAAGAAATCTGGACATAGTCTCCAGTGCTCGCAGCAACCGTAACAGTACCTCCCCCTCAAGGGCCCCCCTCCCGGCGACGCAGGTAATCGGCAACTAAGTCGGGAGCATGGACAGCCTCCTCAGGCTCCCAAGAGCGATGTTCCGGGCCATAGCCCTCCCAATCTATCAAGAAGAACCTGCGCCCTCTAACCATCTTAGAACCAACTATGGCTCGGACCTCATAGCTAGAGCAAGAGGAATCAGAGGCAGGAGAGTGCACTTCACGAGCGTGAGGTAAAATAGCCGGCTTTAGCAGTGAGACATGGAATTTGTCATGAATCCTAAGATGGACAGGTAACTTCAATTGATAGACTACAGGATTTACCTGTCGAAGAACCTCATAAGGACCAAGGAAGCGAGGAGCAAATTTGACAGAGCTCACTCTAAGTCTCACGTGTTTTGCAGAGAGCCACACAAAGTCCCCTGGAGAAAAGACAGGAGCCGGGCGACGAAACCGATCGGACACCGTCTTCATACGGTCCTTAGCTGCTTGGATCGACTCTTGAGTCCGATCCCAAACCTCTCTGGCATTAGTTGCCCAGTCGGCCACAAGAGGAGGAGGTGCAGCAGCGGGAAACGGTACCGGTACCCTAGGGTGTTGCCCATTATTGAGTACGAACGGTGTCTGCCCAGTGGCCTCAGCCAGCGAATTGTTAAGGGCAAATTCTGCCCAGGGTAGGAGGGAGGACCAGTTATCGTGGTTCTCAGCAACAAAGTGTCGAAGGTATATAATCATAGATTGATTGGTACGTTCAACCAAACCATTGGTCTCCGGATGGTATGCCGAAGAGAGATTCAACTCAATTTGCAGAAGGCTACAAAGATCTCGCCAGAAACGGGAAGTAAATTGCGGGCCTCTATCACAAATGATACGATCTGGCATCCCGTGAAGCCTAAAGACATGCTTGAGGAATAGTTTGGCTAGTACCCTGGAAGATGGGATTCTCGATAACGGTACGAGATGAACCATCCGGGAGAAATGGTCCGTAATGACCCACACAAATCTATGTCCCTGTGAACATGGAAGATCACCCACAAAGTCCATGCCTACCACCTCCCATGGTCTATCTGGCACTGGTAAAGGATGCAAGAGCCCAGCCGGTCTCTGCCGTAATGGACGGTTGCGAGCACACGAGTAGCAGGAACCGACATATCTCTTGACGTGGCTGGCTAAGTGTGGCCACCAATACCACCTCTCCAGTAACTCTCGTGTCCGCCTAATACCAAAATGCCCACCCACCTTTGAGGTGTGGGCCCATGACAGTATATCATTCTGTCGATCAGGCGGAACAAAGGTCTTGCCCGGTGGGATTTGGTCTAACGTCACAGGGGAGAGCGTATGAAAAACCCTGGAGGGAAGGATAAGACGAGGTTCGTCAATCTCTTCCTGGGTAGAAAGCATAGAGCGAGACAGGGCGTCTGCCTTATTATTCTTACTCCCAGACAGATAGTTGATGGAGAAGTTAAAGCGGGAGAAAAACAAGGACCAGCGGGCTTGGCGAGGATTCAGACGCTGAGCGGTTTGTAAGTACGTCAGATTCTTATGGTCTGTATAGACCTGGAAAGGATGTTTCGCTCCTTCCAGCAAGTGACGCCACTCCTCCAAGGCTAATCTCAAGGCGAGCAGTTCCCTATCCCCAATGGTATAGTTTCTCTCTGCCGGTGAAAAGGTTTTAGCAAAGAAGAAACACGGCCTTTTTCTACCTGCACCGTTCTTTTGATACAAGACCGCACCAGCACCCACTGAAGAGGCATCAACCTCTAAGAGGAAGGGCTTATTCTCATCGGGTCTTTGAAGAACGGGAGCAGTTGAAAAGTGTCTTTTTACTGCCTCAAAAGCCTGAGATGTCTCAGTAGACCAGGCTTTGGGATTAGCACCTTTCTTAGTCAAGGCCACCAAAGGGGCCACAAAAGTAGAAAAATGGGGTTCGGACCATTGCAGGACAGCAGAGAGCTTCGCAGGATCCATAGCCAGACCCTCTTGTGAGATAATGTAACCCAAAAAAGGCAATGAGGACTGCTCGAATACACATTTCTCGAGTTTAGCAAACAATGAGTGCTCCCTTAAACGGGAAAGGACACGAACGACATCCTGACGATGAGTCTCCAGATCAGGAGAAAAAATCAGGATGTCGTCTAGATACACCACTACTGAGGATAACAGTAAATCCCTGAACACATCGTTTACGAAGTCCTGAAATACTGCGGGTGCATTACATAACCCAAAAGGCATGACGAGGTATTCATAGTGACCGTCTCGGGTGTTAAAAGCGGTCTTCCATTCGTCACCCTTTCGAATTCGTACCAAGTTATACGCACCCCGCAGATCCAACTTCGTAAAAACTTGAGCTCCTCTCAGTCTGTCAAAGAGCTCCGAAATTAAAGGTAATGGGTATTTGTTCTTTATTGTGATTGCGTTGAGACCCCTGTAATCTATGCAGGGACGCAAATCACCCTCTTTCTTCCGAACAAAGAAAAACCCAGCTCCCGCGGGAGAGACAGACTTACGAATGAACCCCTTCTCTAAACTCTCTCTTATATAGGTCGACATGGCCTACGACTCAGGTATCGACAGGGGGTAAACCCTGCCTTTAGGTGGAACCGAACCTGGGATAAGGTCTATGGCACAGTCATACGGCCTATGGGGTGGAAGAACCTCAGCACCCTGTTTGGAGAACACATCAGCGAAATCCAAATAGGGTGTAGGTATGGGAGAGAGATCAGTTGATGCAACCGCAACGACCTTAGGTGGTAAGGGAAGACATCGGGACTGACATTTCGAACCCCAACTAATAATACTGTCAGACTCCCAGTCAATGTGAGGAGCATGAGTCCGAAGCCATGGAAGACCCAGAAGGACGTCGTCTATACCCTCAGGCAAAACAAGAAAAGAAATCTCCTCTATGTGACCCTGAGACAGGGAAAGGCGCAAGGGAACTGTCCTCAATGTAATGGAGTCAGACAACATAGTTCCATTAACAACACGGACAGGAATAGGCGCCTCTAACATGATAGAGGGAATATTGTGTCCCTTTACAAATCCTGAGGACACAAAAATCCCGTCAGCTCCGGAATCCACAAAAGCCATAATAGGCCATGTATTCTCAGATAACGAGAGCTGACCTGGGATACAACACTTAGAGGGTGCAGAAGACGTCTCTAGTAACCCCCCTCTAATGGTTACTAGGCCAGGGAGTTTCCCTGACGACTAGGACACTTGTTGGCATAGTGCCCAGCCTGACGACATACGTAACATATAGGAGGACCAGACTTGCGTAGTCTGGAGAACGTATGACCTAACTCCATAGGAGTGGGAGATGTTTCAGATGCTGAGGAAGATGGTAGTGGACCCTCAACAACTGGAATAGCCCGATGCTTAGGGCGTGAGGAAGAGACCTCGAGTCTACGTTCCTTATGGCGTACATCGATCCTCGTTGCTACTGTGATCAAGTCCTCCAGAGAAGCAGGGACCTCACGAGTAGCAAGGGCATCCTTGACATAGCCTGCCAACCCTCTCCAGAAGATAGGAATCAACACCTTCTCTGGCCAATCTAGTTCTGCCACCAGAGTTCTAAAAGCAATGGCATAAGAACTAGTGGATAACGAACCCTGAGATAGATCTAACAGTCTCAGGGCCGCATCATGGGTAACCTGCGGACCCATGAATACCGCCTTAAGAGCATCAAGAAAGTCTTGATGTCTCAGAGTAACCACATCAGAGCGCTCCCATAGGGGAGTCGCCCATTCTAAGGCTTTGTCCTGAAGTAAGGAGATGATAAAGCCTACTCTGGACCTCTCCGTAGAGAAGCGAGAAGAGTTGACCTCTAGGTGTATCTGACACTGACTAATGAAACCACGACATGATCTGGCATCGCCAGAATATCTGTTTGGCAGAGCAAGTCGAGGATCATGTGCAGATGTCACCATGGTCTGAGGTTTATCCTCTATACTCTTGAGCCGTGACTCAAGTACTTGTATGTAACGGTGTAACTGCTGATATTCTGCCATAACTGCCAGACCCTTGGCTCAGTCCTAATGTTACGGGGGGCTGTCTGATAATAACCGAAAGGAGTATCAGACAGTCAGGGTCCACCGTGCAAAGACTTTGCTGCAGACTATGGCAGAGTGCAATACCTCTGTTAACTCACAGAAGGATATAATAAGTAAGTAAATATAATAAGTAAGTAAAGCAATTCCTCCCTTACTTGGAGGGTGTGTGGAATGATCTCTGTTAATAATCACAGAGACAAAGGCAATGTGTGCGAAATGGCACCTACCTAGGTCCGCTCTTCTAGTGGTGCAAAAGAGACGAACAGCAGCATAAGCCGCACAAAGCTCCTACCTGCGTTCGCTCCACTAGTGTGCGAGGACACGAACCACTAGATATGGCACCTGCCTAGGTCCGCTCTTCTAGTGGTGCAAAAGAGACGAACAGCAGCGTAAGCCGCACAAAGCTCCTACCTCTGTTCGCTCCCCTAGTGTGCGAGGATACGAACAACTGCCAGACGCAGTATAAGGAACGTTACCCTAGCGGCAACGTCCACCTACGAGTAGAATCACAAGGCCCAGCCAGACCATGTGCCTCAGGCACCTGCCTATGTCCGCTCCCCTAAGAGGTAAGGATACGGACAGCAGCCGAAGCTGTAAGGTATAAGAACGCTACCCTGCCGGTAGCGCTCACCTAGCATAGACAGAGGAATGCCTAGAGGAACGCGCACAGAGCGTCTACTCATATGCATGAACCAAGAGGACTGAGCACCATGCGGCGTGTGTCAGGGTCTTATATAGACTCTGTGCCTCATCCAAGATGGAGGACACCAGAGCCAATCCGCTGCCAGAACGACAGGAGTGACGTCATGCTGGCCTATCACCGAGCAAGACGTCACAAGCACATGACCAGCGACCAATCGGCATAGAAGGTGTCAGAGACATGTGACCTCGTGTCAGCGATGATGTCACCCGCACATGTGCAATGGCTCCAAGATTGGACTTAGTCTCCGGCGCTCGCACATGTGCAGTAGCAAGAAATCTGGACTTAGTCTCCAGCGCTCGCACATGTGCAGTAGCAAGAAATCTGGACTTAGTCTCCAGCGCTCGCACATGTGCAGTAGCAAGAAATCTGGACTTAGTCTCCAGCGCTCGCACATGTGCAGTAGCAAGAAATCTGGACATAGTCTCCAGTGCTCGCAGCAACCGTAACACTTTGGCTCATGGAAACCATGGTATCACGCCACAGGGGCGTGATACCACAGAAAAAGGTCAGACTAGTCGGGGCGAAACAACCCCCTTGTGACTAGTCCCAGCGCTAATTAGCATAGGAATAATGTAAGTTATAAACTCTTTTTTAATACTCTGATTCTACACACTAAAATCACACAGGGATGGTTTATTTTGTAGCCCACATGTTGCTGCTTCTAGTTTAGAAAGCATTTCGGACCTGACAGGTTCACTTTAAAGAAGCACTCCCATCAAAGGATTTATCCTCAATATATGCAGACACCATATTATAAATTCTTCCGTTTTCTATTGGTTCTCTGACATCACATGATTAAAAATGGACTAGATGAATCATTTTAAGCTCTATATAAAAACAGGAAGTCTCTTTACTCTGCATGAGTCGTCATTAGAACTGAAAAGAGGGTGGACTGCTGCTTCCTACTGTGAGCTCTGTTCCTTCTGGTGACGTCATCCCACACATGGGCCGCTCTATTCTGGATAGACGATGATGGCGTTTTAAATCATGAGTAACTTGGACAGCTACCAGTCCCAAAGGAAACCCATAGAAGTAGCCTGCAGGTTTAATTCAATCCCCCAAAATGGAATCAACTTCTTGATTTTCCCAAAGCCAAAAGTCTGCAATTTTTCATTCTTTCTAGAGAAAGTCATCAGAAAGAAAGAAAACAGCAAAAACTATCGGTCTGGAAAGCAAACACTGAAAGACACTAGAGATCTACAAATCTGTTCATCAGGAAAGTCCCTTTTGTCAGACTGAAGTGTGAGAAGTCTGCATGGAGTATTCCCGCACCTTTTCATACTCCTGACAAAGCACAGCCATTATAGTGCTACATGAGGAAGCTGAGACATTTCTGGTTCAGCTCTTTGAGGCGTCTACATCTGCAAGCCCCCATGCTAAGAAAGTCACACAACTTATGCACTATGCCAAAAAAAAAAAACACACCACCAGCATTTCTTGGGACTCATGCAGAGAAAAATATTAAATGTGACACTGGTTGCATCAGTGGCCGTGTAATGACAAAAGTCACTTCTGTGAACTTCTGCAGGCTTTGTATGTTTATGTAGGCAGAATGATATATGATATATCTAGAAGACTGTAATCTTCTGCTTTAAAGCCACAGCAAAATAAATAATAGCTGAGAAAAAACTTTGCAGATTTCACTGTGACTGATCTGAAGTCTCCTGCGCTTTCAATCATGTGCAGTGCGCTTGTGAAGATGTGAAGCCTACACCCGCCTCAGGAAGCTGCGGGCATGAGACACACACATGAGCAGGTGGTGATTTCGGCTCATGGAAACCATGATATCATGCGTGATACCACAGAAAGAGGGCAGACTAGATGGGGCGAAACAACGCCATTACAACTAGTCCCAGCGATAATTAGGATAGGAATAATATAAGTTATATACCTATTTTTACACTTTCATTTTACACAGTCATCACACTGGAATGGTTAGGGAGGGATTTTAAGCCCACACGTTGCTGCTTCTAGTTTAGAAGTCATTTTGGACCTGACAGGTTTACTTTAAAGAAGCACTCCCATCAAAGGATTTATCCTCAATATATTGCAGTCACCAAATTATAAATTATTAATGCTTGTGTTTTACATTTGTTCCTTGATATTGTATTTAAAAACAGACTAGCTGTATGTAGGCTAGCTCTATGTAGAAACAGAAAATCTCTTCCCTGTATGAGTCATCATTAGAACTCAAGTGTTGAGTCTGCGGTGCTGCTTCCTGCTCTGAGCTCTGCATGGAGGTTTTACTCCCGGTGACGTCATCCCACACGAGCCGCTCCATTCTGGACAGATGATGATAGCGTTATAAAACATGTGTATCTCGGACAGCCACCAATCCCAAAAGAAACCCACAGAAGTGGCCTGAAGGTATAAATCAATCCCTCCCAAAATGGAATCAACTTCTTGATTTCCACAAAGCAAAAAGTCTTCAATTTCTCAGTTTTCCCAGAAAAGACACCAGAAAGAAAGAAAACAGCAAAAATTAACAGTCTGAAAAACAAGCATTGAAAGAAATAATACAGTACTAGAGATCTACAAATGTGTTCATCAGGAAAAACGGATTTTTGTGTACTCACCATAAAATCGTTTTCTCTTAGCCATCATTGGGGGACACAGGACCTTGGGTGTTATGCTGCTTATCCATAAGAGGACACTAAGTAGATGCAAAAGACTCCTCTGCAGTATACACCCCCTGGCCGAACCAGGCAACCTCAGTTTTATAGTGCACAAACAGTAGGAGAAAAAGTAGTAAGAACGTATCCTAACGGAGGAACATGAGTAAAAGAATCATAACAAAATAAGGTACTGAGAGAACCAAGGTCCAACAGGGCAACAGGGAGGGTCCTGTGTCCCCCAATGATGGCTAAGAGAAAACGATTTTACGGTGAGTACATAAAAATCCGTTTTTCTCTTGACGCCTCATTGGGGGACACAGGACCATGGGACGTCCTAAAGCAGTCCATGGGTGGGCAAAATAAAAGAAAGACAACACAACCCAAGGACTAGGAACCAGTCCCAGACAGCCCGGAGCGCCTACTGAGAGAGGTGCTCTACTGCCGTTTGCAGAATTTTTCTACCCAGGTTTGCCTCAGCTGAAGCCTGGGTATGGACTCTGTAATGCTTTAAAAAAGTATGTAGGCTAGACCAGGTTACAGCCTTACACACCTGTTCCACTGAAACCTGATGCCTAATGGCCCAAGAAGCGCCAACTGCTCGCGTGGAATGAGCCCGCAGCCCACTAGGAATGGGCTTGAGTTGCAAGCGGTAGACTTCCTGGATCGCAGAACGAATCCAGCAAGCCAGAGTTGCCTTTGGAGCTGCCTGTCCCTTCCTATACCCCTCAGGAATGACGAACAAAGAGTCAGTTTTCCTAAAGGGGGCTGTCCTAGATACGTAATACCGGAGGGCCCTCACGAGGTCTAACGAATGCAGACACCTTTCCACCCTATGAACTGGGTGTGGACAAAAGGAAGGCAGAACAATGTCCTCGTTCAAATTTAACGGGTAAAGAACCTTCGGAAGAAAATCCAGAAGGGGGCGTAGAACCACCTTGTCCTGGTGAAAGATCAAAAAAGGCTCACGGCAGGAGAGTGTTGCCAATTCCAAAACCCGTCTGATGGACGTAATCGCCACCAGGAATGTTACCTTCCAGGACAGAAGACCAAGAGAGGATTCCTTAAGAGGTTCAAAGGGGGACCTCTGGAGACAGTCCAGAACGAGATTGAGGTCCCATGGGTCCAGCGGCCGTTTGTACGGGGGAACTACAGTTAGGTCCAGAAATATTTGGACAGTGACACAATTTTCGTGAGTTGGGCTCTGCATGCCACCACATTGGATTTGAAATGAAACCTCTACAACAGAATTCAAGTGCAGATTGTAACGTTTAATTTGAAGGTTTGAACAAAAATATCTGATAGAAATTGTAGGAATTGTACACATTTCTTTACAAACACTCCACATTTTAGGAGGTCAAAAGTAATTGGACAAATAAACCAAACCCAAACAAAATATTTATATTTTCAATATTTTGTTGCGAATCCTTTGGAGGCAATCACTGCCTTAAGTCTGGAACCCATGGACATCACCAAACGCTGGGTTTCCTCCTTAATGCTTTGCCAGGCCTTTACAGCCGCAGCCTTCAGGTCTTGCTTGTTTGTGGGTCTTTCCGTCTTAAGTCTGGATTTGAGCAAGTGAAATGCATGCTCAATTGGGTTAAGATCTGGTTATTGACTTGGCCATTGCAGAAGGTTCCACTTTTTTGCACTCATGAACTCCTGGGTAGCTTTGGCTGTATGCTTGGGGTCATTGTCCATCTGTACTATGAAGCGCCGTCCGATCAACTTTGCGGCATTTGGCTGAATCTGGGGTGAAAGTATATCCCGGTACATTTCAGAATTCATCCGGCTACTCTTGTCTGCTGTTATGTCATCAATAAACACAAGTGACCCAGTGCCATTGAAAGCCATGCATGCCCATGCCATCACGTTGCATCCACCATGTTTTACAGAGGATGTGGTGTGCCTTGGATCATGTGCCGTTCCCTTTCTTCTCCAAACTTTTTTCTTCCCATCATTCTGGTACAGGTTGATCTTTGTCTCATCTGTCCATAGAATACTTTTCCAGAACTGAGCTGGCTTCATGAGGTGTTTTTCAGCAAATTTAATTCTGGCCTGTTTATTTTTGGAATTGATGAATGGTTTGCATCTAGATGTGAACCCTTTGTATTTACTTTCATGGAGTCTTCTCTTTACTGTTGACTTAGAGACAGATACACCTACTTCACTGAGTGTTCTGGACTTCAGTTGATGTTGTGAACGGGTTCTTCTTCACCAAAGAAAGTATGCGGCGATCATCCACCACTGTTGTCATTCGTGGACGCCCAGGCCTTTTTGAGTTCCCAAGCTCACCAGTCAATTCCTTTTTTCTCAGAATGTACCCGACTGTTGATTTTGCTACTCCAAGCATGTCTGCTATCTCTCTGATGGATTTTTTCTTTTTTTTCAGCCTCAGGATGTTCTGCTTCACCTCAATTGAGAGTTCCATAGACCGCATGTTGTCTGGTCACAGCAACAGCTTCCAAATGCAAAACCACACACCTGTAATCAACCCCAGACCTTTTAACTACTTCATTGATTACAGGTTAACGAGGGAGACACCTTCAGAGTTAATTGCAGCCCTTAGAGTCACTTGTCCAATTATTTTTGGTCCCTTGAAAAAGAGGAGGCAATGCATTACAGAGCTATGATTCCTGAACCCTTTCTCCGATTTGGATGTGAAAACTCTCATATTGCAGCTGGGAGTGTGCACTTTCAGCCCATATTATATATATAATTGTATTTCTGAACATGTTTTTGTAAACAGCTAAAATAACAAAACTTGTGTCACTGTCCAAATATTTCTGGCCCTGACTGTAGATGGGAAACGCCCTGGAGGAAAGTCTTGACTTGCGGTTTTCAAGCTAGGCGGCATTGATAGATTGAGAGCACTGAGACCTGCCCCTTAAGGGAGCTGAGAGCCAACCCCGCTTGCAAGCCTGACTGCAGAAAATCGAGAATTCTGGGGATCGCCAGAGGCATAGGCTGGACGTTAGTTTTCCTGCACCATGAAAGGAAGGTCTTCCACGTACGGTGGTAAATACGGGCTGAAGCAGGCTTTCGGGCGCTGATCATGGTGGAAAAAAACGCGGGGGAGAATCCCGCTCTTGTTAATACCCAGGTCTCAATGGCCATGCCGTCAGCTTCAGGGCTCTGGAGTTCTGATGGGAAATGGGCCCTTGGGTCAGCAAGTCTGGAATGTCTGGAAGGCGCCACGGTGCGTCTGTGAGCCTTTGTAATAATTCGGCGTACCAGGCGCGCCTGGGCCAGTCCGGTAATATCAGTATCACCTGGACTCCCTCTGCCTTGATCTTCCTGATTACTCGTGGCAGCAGGGGCAGAGGTGGAAATATGTAAGGCAGGTGGAAATATGTAAGGCAGGCGGAAGTGGCGCCAGGAGCAGACTAGAGCGTCCGCGCCGATAGGACTGCGGGTCGCGGGAGCAGACTAGAGCGTCCGCGCCGATAGGACTGCGGGTCGCGTGACCTGGCTATGAACGCGGGTACCTTTGCGTTCAACCGTGAGGCCATTAGATCCACGTCTGGTGTACCCCAGCGAGTGCAGATGTGTAGGAACACTTCTGGGTGGAGAGACCACTCTCCGGCGGCCAGGCCTTGGCGACTTAGAAAGTCCGCCGCCCAGTTCCCTACTCCCGGTATGTGTACTGCTGATATCACTGACCCTGTCGATTCGGCCCAGCTTAGGATCCTGTGGGCCTCGAGATAAGCTGCTTTGCTGCGGGTGCCCCCCTGCCGATTGATCTAGGCTACAACTGTCGCATTGTCTGATTGGACTCGAATCTGACGATCCGCTAGCAGAGGGTGGAACGCCCTGAGCGCAAGGAAGATCGCGCGGATTTCCAGGATGTTTATGGGTAGGGAAGACTCCTGGGGCGTCCAACGTTCTTGAGCAGTGTGGTGCCGGTACACTGCTCCCCAGCCTAGGAGGCTGGTGTCAATGGTCAGGACCAGCCAGTTCACTGGAAGAAAAGATCTCCCCTTTGATAGGGATGAGGGTCAAAGCCACCAGCGGAGTGCATACCTGACTGAAGGCGTCAGGTGAAGATGTTTGTCCAGGGAGAAGGGGCTCTTGTCCCAGGCAGCTAGAAGTGCTAGCTGCAGTGGGCGGAGGTGCAGGTGAGCAAAGGGCACTGCCTCCATAGCCGCCACCATCCTGCCTAGTACCCTCATACTGAATCGAATAGAGCGAGACGGAGGACGTAGAAGGCAGCGTACTGCTTGTCGTAGACCAATCGCCTTGTCCTGAGAGATATCAAGCACCGGCGGGTGTCCAGGGACATGCCCAGGAAGGTGATGGATTGTGACGGGACCGGGGATGATTTGTCCAGGATGGGTCGAACTGACCCATCCTTTTTGGGGACAACAAGGAGGTTGGAATAAAAGCCCCTAAACTTCTCGTCTTCCGGAACAGGTATTATCACCCCTGCCGTTTGGAGCTAATGGATTGCTTAGAAGAAGGCTTTGCATTGTTTTGGAGTCTTTGGGGGGTTTGAGAGAAAGAACCGACCCGGGGGTCGGGTCCGGAATTCCATGTGGTAACTGGAACACACAAGGTCTCGCACCCATTTGTCGTCTGAGGCGGCAGCCCAGATGTGCCGAAAGAAACGCAGTCGACCCCCGACAATGAGTGTGTCTTCCGGGGCACTGAAGGAGTCAGGAGGGGGTGAATCGTTGAGGACTAGACTCCCTAGTCTTGGACTGTTTCTGTCTAGGCTGCCATGACGAGGTGGGCTTCGGGGAGGGCTGAGAAGGTCGGTCCCTGCGTAGCCCGCGGCTAGTGGCGAGGGGAGAGCGGGATGTCAACCAACCAAATGAGTTCCGAAAGGAGCGGAACGAGGACTGTGGAAGTCTGGCAAATATCGTCCTGGGTTTCAGCTGGGGGAGGGAGGTACTCTTTCCTCCCGTGGTGTCAGAAATAAGCTTGTCCAGGCGTTCGCCAAACAATCGGTCTGGAAAAAAAGGGAGGCCTGTGAGAGACTTCTTGGAGGCAGAGTCCGCTCGCCATTGTCGGAGCCAGAGGGCTCTACGGATGGCTATGGTATTTGAGGCGGCAAACGCTGCGCAGGTAGCAGCGTCAAGGGAGGCCTGCATGAGGTACTCCGCCGCCGCGGCAATTTGAGCTGTTACATCTGTGAAGGTATGAGGAACCTGGGTTTCCTCAAGCGAAATGTTAAGAGATTCTGCCCAGACCGTGATCGCCTTTGCAACCCACACAGAGGAAAATGACGAGGGAGGAACCCGTGGCCTCAAAGGCAGAGCGAGCGAGCTGCTCCACCTGTCGGGTCCTTGATGGAGGAGCCATCGGGTAAAGACAGGAGAATCTTTGCGGCAAGGCGGGAGACCGGGGGGGTCGACCGAGGGTGGATCGGCCCAGCCCTTAGGGGCAGCTAAGCCAAAGGGGTACCAGGACTCCATGAGTTTACAGATACCGAAGCGCCTGTCAGGTTTCCCCCTTTGCCTTGTGAGGATATCTTGAAACTCTGGGTGGTCAGCAAAAACTTTTTGAGGTTTCTTTGCCCTCTTAAAGGAGACCGCATGGTCAGTAGTAGTGGATGGGGGATCCTCCACATGCAAAGTTTGGTTGATTGCTGCAATAAGGGAGTCTATCGCAGCTTGATCATCTGGGGAGGTTGAAACCAAGGAATCATCCTGGTACAAACAGCATTTCCCCTCCTCCGGCTTCTCAGAAGCCATGAAGCGTGTGGGAGAACCTGATCTGTGTAACCTCGAGGGAGAGCCATAGGGGCCATGAGACACCTGGCCGTGTGCCCTTTTTCTGATCCCTGCAACCGGTGAAGCATGGGCCCGGATTTCCTCAGAAGGACCCTCTATAGAGATGTCATCAGGCTGCGTTCCGGCCAAGGGCCCAGAAGGGTGTGGAGGACAACATTGCATAACCAGTACCAGGTTCTGGGAAAGTTTTTCCATGGATTGGGACAGAAACTGTGCCCATTCCGGTGGGCTGGGAGCCCTAGGCTCTGGGCTGGTAGCGGTTGCAGCGGTGGTGGCGGGGGTTCTTGGGGGGCTACAGGGGTACAGGACTCACAGAAGGAAGAGGTGTGTTTTTGTGGTAGCTTAGCGTGGCAGGTAGTGCAGGCTGAATAATAGACTATGTGAACCTTAGAATTTGTAGTACCCTTTGAATTAAGCATGTTCCTGTGCAAAGAGTATGCAAGAGAGAGGGAGCAATGATCTGCAGAGCTACAAGTGAAGCAGAGTATGGGAAGCAAGGGGTGTATCTCACCCAATTCAGCCGATGACCCTGTGTTCCTTGTTCCTACAGCAAGGAGGAAGCCCACTCTGAGGAACACACTGAGGAGATCTTTGTGCGCTTTTCTGAGGGGGCGTGACTTATCACGGGCCCGAGGGGTGGGGCTTATCGTGCCTCAGAGGGGGCGGGGCTTAGCGCTAAAAAGAGCGCCGAGAAGGGAATCAGTTGAAAATAAGATAAATAAAACGACGGGAAAGGGACCTCCCCCTCCCCCCAGCCAGCACACAGCTATGGTGACCCTGGGAATAAAGATTGTCAGTTCATTGCAGGTGAACTCTGAGTCCTGGAAGCCCTCCCCCGCCACCGGTGGATTGTTTCTTCAGGGGGCCCTGTAATCAGGGGTATTGCATAGCCAACAACCAGTCAGGGAGGATCTCACCTTGGCACTGCCTCAGTCCAGGCTAGTGGAGATGGCAGAGTCAGCCTGCTGTGCCCAGTCACGCCAATGCAGTGTATCAACTCAGAGCCTGCAAGAGGGGCTGAGGAAGTTTTCATCTGCCCTGGGCTCTGGAAAATCGGTGCCTGTAAGACCCGTCATCCAGTGAGATGCAGCCCAGGATCCAGCGTCGCAGGAGGGGGTACGTGGAGGCGACACTCCGCATTCCCGCCTGTTGATGGTATTGGGAGATTGGTCCCTAGGGGAAACCGTCGCCCTCTAAAAATAAAAAACCTTGAAGAGATGAGCCTCCTACAGACACTAAGCTAAAACTGGGGTTGCCTGGCTCGGCCAGGGGGTGTATACTGCAGAGGAGGAGCTAATGTCTTTTGCATCTACTTAGTGTCCTCCTATGGATAAGCAGCATAACACCCATGGTCCTGTGTCCCCCAATGAGGCGTCAGAGAAAGTCCCATTTCTCAGGCTGAAGTGTGAAAAGTCTGCATGGAGTATTCCCTCACCTTTCCATACTCCTGATAAAGCACAGCCATTATGGTGCTACATGAGGCAGCTGAGACCTTTCTTGTTCGGCTCTTTGAGGATTCCACATCTGCAGTCCCCATGCTAAGCGAGTCACACAACTTATGCACTATACCAAAAAAGCCCCACGCCACCAGCATTTCTTGGGACTCATGCAGAGAAAAATATTAAATGTGACAGTGGTCGCATCAGTGGCCGTGTAACGACAAAAGTCCCTTCTGTGAACTTCTGCAGGCTCTGTATGTTTATGTAGGCAAAAGGATACATGATATATCTAGAAGATTGTAATCTTCTGCAGAAAAGCCACAGCAAAATAAATAATATCTGAGAAAAAACATTGCAGATTTTACTGTGACCGATCTGAAGTCTCCTGCGCTTTCAATCATATGCAGTGCGCTTGTGAACACGTGAAGCGTACACCCGGCTCATGAGGCTGTGGGAACGAGACGCACACATGTGCGAGATTTCCATGAGCAGTTGGTTGACTTTGGCTCATGGAAACCATGATGTCACGCGTGATACCACAGAAAGAGGGCAGACTAGATGTGGCGAAACGCTCTTGCAACTAGTCCCAGCGATAATTAGCATAGGATTAAACTAAGTTATATACCTATTTTTATACTTTCATTTTACACACTGTCATCACAATGGAATGGTTAGGGAGGGATTATAAGCCTGGACGTTGCTGCTTCTAGTTTAGAAGGCATTTTGGACCTGACAGGGTTACTTTAAAGAAGCACTTCTATCAAAGGATTTATGCTCAATATATTGCAGTCACCATATTTAAATGATTAATTCTTATGTTTTACATTTGTTCCTTGACAACGTGATTAAAAAACAGACTAGCTGTATCTAGGCTAGCTCTATGTAGAAACAGAAAATCTCTTCCCTGCATGAGTCATCATTAAAACTCAAGTGTTGAGTCTGCGCTGCTGCTTCCTGCTCTGAGCTCTGCACGGAGGTTCTGCTTCTTCTGGTGACGTCATCCCACACAGGACCCGTTCCATTCTGGACAGATGATGATAGAGTTTTAAATTATGAGTATCCTGGACAGCCACCAATCCCAAAAGAAACCCACAGAAGTGGCCTGAAAATTTAAATCGATCCGTCCCAAAATGGAATCAACTTCTTGATTTCCTCAAAGCAAAAAGTCTTCGATTTCTCATTCTTCCCAGGAAAAGACACCAGAAAGAAAGAAAAAAGCAAAAATTAACAATCTGAAAAACAAGCATTGAAAGAAATAAGACAGTACTAGAGATCTACAAATCTTTTCATCAGGAAAGTCCCATTTGTCAGACTAAAGTGGGAGAAGTCTGCATGGAGTATTCCACCTCCTTTACATACTCCTGACAAAGCACAGCCATTATGGCACTACATGAGGCAGCTGAGATGTTCCTCGTGTGGCTCTTTGGAGGCGTCTACATGTGCAGCAAACATAGAAAGCGAGTAACACTATGAAAAGGAAGGAAAATGTAATATTTACAGTCATACAACTTATACACTGCCCAAAAAACTTCCACACCACTAACATTTCTTGTAACTGAAGATGATAATATTAAATGTGACAGAGGTCGCATCAGTGACCGTACAATGACACAAGCACCTTCTGCAAACTCCTGCAGGCTCTGTATGATTATGCAGACAATACAATATATCTTAAAGGTCTAATCTGCCCCAGAAAAGCCTCAGCAAAATAATAGAAAAAAAAAACTTTGCAGATTCTACTTTGTCATTACTTTACATGCAGTAGATTTTTCACATGCAGATCTCTGGTGGAAATACTGCAGCAGATCAGTCTCACAAAACTTCTGCTGTTAGATATGGCAGTATAAATTATTCATTGAATCCTCTGTATTTTTCTAATATACTCTTATTGAAACACTCCCACCACAGGATTTATCCTCAATATAATGCAGTCATCGTATTATAAATTATTAATTCTTCTGTTTACCATTTGTTCTATAAAATTATCCGATTTAAGACAGACTGAATACTTCGAAGCTCCATTTTTTAAACAGGAATTTTTTAGCACTGCATGAATCATCATTAGAATGAAAAAGTGTTGTTTCTGCATGACGCTTTCCTGCTGTGAGGACTGTTCTGAAGCTCTGCACCTTCCCATGGTGGCACCTTAAACAGGAGCCACTCCATTCTAGACAGATGATGATAGTGTTTTACATCATAACTAACCTGGACAGCCTCCAAACCCCCAAAAAACAGCCACAAAAGAAGCCTGCAGCTTTTTATCGATCCCCCAAAATGTAAGTCCTTTAACTTCTTGATTTGCAATTTCTCATTCAGTCCCGGAAGAGTCACAAGAAGGAAAGGAAACAACAAAAACTATCAGTCTCCAAATCTGCTCATCCAAAGAGTCCCATTTGCAAGACTCATCGGAGAGCTGTGTATGAAGTACACTAGTAACGATTCCATATTCCTGACTAAAGACAGCAATCATGGTGCTACATGAGGCACCTGAGATGTCACTCGTGAGGTTCTTTGGAGGCGTTTACCTCTGCAGTCCCCATGAAAAAAGGGTTACCCTTTATGTAAAGGGAGGGAAGTATACAACTTATATACTATCAATAAAAAACTTCCACACCACTAGCATTTCTTGGGACTGACGCAGAGAAAGCCTTCAATCTTGTTTATTGGATATTTATGCAATAAAGCTGTTTTCTCTATGTATAGCAATCCATCAATGTGTGTCCTAGTGATCGATCACCTTTCTATTTCCTTCATTATCACCAATGGCAGTCAGCAGCGATGACCCCTCTAGCCTCTCTTATTTATCATCCAAGTGGAAACGTTGTTACATAAATAAGAGTAGATGAGAGGAAATGGGGGAAAAATGTGGGAGATGGGGGGGGATAAAGCGGCATCATATGCAGACTTTTTGCTCCTGCTTAACAAATCCCACTATTACTCTCCCAACAAATATTAGAAACTCTAAAAAATATTAGGAGCCTATCGACCTTCAAGGTAAAGAGGAGTAAATCACAAGTACTAAGCATTAATCTCTCTTATCATACTAAGTCACAGCTGGCAGCGAACTCTCCACTTGAGATTGTTCTTTCTCCAAAAAACGCTCTCTTTGTGTTTATATAATCTTTATTTTAACAGATTTCTACAATCTTCCACATCTGAATGTGCATATATCTATATTAGGCTATGTGCGCAAAGTGCGTTTTTCGCGGAGTTTTTGCGCGTTTTTGGCCTCAAAACTGCATGACTTTGCTTCCCCAGCAAAGTCTATGAGTTTTCATTTTTGCTGTCCGCACACAACTGTTTTTTTAAGCTGCGTTTTTGAGCTTGAAAAAAAAAATGGACATGTCAATTCTTTCCTGCGTTTTTCTGCGTTTTCCGCCCATGCAATGCATTGGAAAAACGCAGCAAAACGCAGAGATCAAAAACGCAGCAAAACGCAGCCAAAAACGCACCAAATCGCGGTAAAAACGCATGCGTTTTTTTGACCCAGGTGCGTTTTTGTGCGTTTTTAGCGGCCAAAAACGCACAAAAACGCAGCGTCAAAAAAAACGCAGCATGCGCACATAGCCTTAATCTCCTGGTCAATCTCATATATTTCATGGTTAGGCAAGAAAAATCTGCTGAAGTATATTATCTATCCCAAAATTACATAAATGCTGCAATTGCTTCCGATTAATTTCTTTAGGTCCTTTTTTAAGAACATTAATTTAATCTTTTCACAATTTCTAAGGCATTAATCCCAGAATCATGCACCCCTTACCACAGAATAAAGGAGACATTGACCTACCGGCTCCACTCCAGTTCCAACAAGCAATACACCCCCAAAGACTTATAGCATGGATCAATTCCCCCCCTCATAAGATTTGGGTTCAATTTAAAGAAAATTTATACTTCTTAAATCTTTCATTTACAGGAAACATTCATTGCTCCCAAATTATGGACCAATTCACAGCAGCTAGACTTATAACCAGATTTTAAGGGAAGTTTGAGAACTAAACCTCTTTCTCTCCAAGATACCTACAGAATGAAACACTTTATCACTAGTTCCAGTATTCCATTGTATGGATTTTATGCCTCCTCCTAGCTGTGTGTATACTGTATCAAGTTGGTAATATGACCCTCCTTTCTCTGCTTAGAGAAAGAGGCGAACGCATCAAATCGTTTTTACATAATGCTCTTCTAGCACAATCCACCAATAATAAAAAGCAAGAAAACTAATTAAAACGGTGGAAAAAGCGCTATTTACGGAAGTCATGGATCTCTGGGAAATCACCTTAGTGGAAAAAAAAATAGCAAAGGGAATTGTACCCAAAGGTCTAACTAAGTACAAAACCACGGCTAGCGACTACGGGAACCCTCAGATACACACAAAATGGACCAACATATTCAAGGGGTTCTCAGAGTAAGCATCCACTTTATCATTGAGCCAAGCCAACCTCATTAAACGGAAGAGATATCTAGTATCTGTAATTAGAACCGCCGGTACGGACACAGAGAATCGACCCAGAAACCGTAGCACAAAGGCGGGTACTCGAACCCTGAAGCCAGAAACCGGAATCAAGCCGGGAGCTGGATGGGAGGCCACATCCAGCCGGGAGCGGACTCCTGAAGTTCCAGACTCAGACAGTCCACCTTACAACAACAGTGCAGGAGGAAGATAGAGACCACCAGCCGGGTGGGGGACCATAACGCAACCGGCTGCGGGCACCGACCACCATCACATTGGTTTACCAGAGACTCGTGTGTTTTACTAATAGTGAGTACACCAGCATCCTCTGCGGTCGCTATTCCCCTGCACCAACCCAACGGGTCCCGGGGCCACCATCCCTGCCCACGGAGGGCTTAACAACTTGCTGCACAACATCTTCCCCGGGTGTCCCACAACAGCACCGGTGGTGCCCCACTTCACCATACACCGTGGGTGGCGTCACGAACCTACTACGGCCTAGCCCGTACATCTACGTCCTTATTTATTTCCGGCGTGCCCATGAGGCCCCTGGGTCCGGAGGACCTCGAGCCACCTCCCCCTGTAGGCCCGGACCCGAGCAGCGTCGGTGTCTGGCGCGGGGCGGCACAATACCGCAAACAAGCTCCAGCCCCAATGCCATCTGAGTGAAGATATTACTTCTTCTGTAATAGAATTAGCATAAATAAAAGATAGGGGGAGGACAGACAGGCAAAGGCGGAATCAATACCAAAACTCAACCCATGTATTAGCTATTCGGAAGCTCCAGCCAATTAAAAAGCTGCTCATTTCCCAAACTTAACTTGCTTCTATTTCAAAACCTGTACATCCGAGCTGAGCACTACAGGTAAGTACAGAATCAACATCATAGCGCCAGTATAGCACTGGCTACAATTTGTATTGGAAAATCCTGGTGATTGGTCGTCTTTAAAACAGTCTCATTATTCTGGTATTTGGCAAATATAAATAATTTTGGTTCCTGATAGAAGTAAAATAGGAAAGGTTTATTTTGATTCACAACAGATAGTGAGAAAAAAATCCAATTGTGTCTTTATAGAGAGTGGAGGAAAAAACCTGCAGATGTGTCTTTATAGAGAGCGGAGGGAAAAACCTGCAAATGTGTCTGTATAGAAAGCGGAGGGGGAAATCCTGCAGATGTGTCTGTATAGAGAGCGGAGAATAAAACCTCCATATGTGTCTTTATAGAGAGCGGATGGAAAAACTTGCAGTTGTGTCTTTATAGAGCAGAGGGAAAACCCTGCAGATGTGTCTGTATAGAGAGCAGAAGGAAAAACCTGCAGATGTGTCTTTATAGAGAGCAGAGGGAAACACCTGCAGATGTGTCTTTAAAAAGTGCGGCGGAAAAACCTGCAGAATTGTCTGTATAGAGTGCGGAGGAAAAACCTGCAGATTTCTCTTTATAGAAAGCGGAGGGAAAAACCTGCAGATGTGTCTTTATAGCGAGTGGATGGAATCGTCTGGTTTCGACCTTATACATGATTTTGTCTTCCTTCTGGATTTACGATACCAAGCCCTTTGCAACATTTCACCTATTTTCTTTTGTTTTATTAACAGCCACAATAACGTCTTTTTTACTACAGAAGCATTCTCCATGACAAAAAGTAGACCACGAATGCGCGGTGGCTTTATCCTGCACGTTTGCCCTCTTGTTACTTTTGGGGGCATGCGCTGTGAGTTTATTCTTATGCTCTTGCCCTTGTTACCTTTGGAAGCACGTATGGTGGCTATTTTCACAAGTCTTTACCATCTTCTTACCTTTGAGAGCATGTGCCGAGTTGTTTCCCATGCTCTTACCCTGATGTTACCTTTGGGAGCATGCGCTGTGAGCCTATTCCCACGTTCTTACCCTGATGTTACATTTGGGGCGATGCGCAGCTGACACTGCCCGACAAGTTTTGTACGCAGGCTCCCTTCTCCTCCTATGTCATCTCTCTTTCATGGTTCCGCTTTTCCTCCATGTAATAATTTTTTTCATAATTTGTTTATTTCATTTTAGAATTGTTTTTTCACTTTATTCCTTTTTACATTGAGTAAAGATAAATATAAATATATTATGCTTCTTGTTCCGTTAGTGGTTTCCCCGTCCTTCACTTACTTTATGACATTGTGGCCCCTCATTCTATATCGTTCCGGATCCTCTACATCACTTTCTTTCCGATTCACTGACAGTAATACACTTATCCACCACCTCCTCGCTCCTATCCTAATGATTCACTTATAATTTTTACTACAACGTCCTCTTCACCTTTTGTTACTCTGAGTCTTTATATTTTTATTCTAATACAAGTTTGTCCATCTTCCCTGGTGGCTTCCAATGTTTGATGAGTTATCACACTTTCCACACTTTTGATTAAGTATTTTAATTACATTGATGTCCTTTTCGTTAGCACACCCCTATTCAAGTCGGTAAATCTTATTGACCTTCTTTATATCAATTTTTTGTGGATTATAATTGTCACTGCGAGGTCATCTTAAGCCTTTTTTATTCTTTTTTGCACCATATTATTATTCTAATAGAGTATTTTCCGTCTTCCCTAGTAGGATGATAGTCATCACATTTTCGGCACTCTTGGTCATGCCATGTTCACGTCCTTTAGCACAATCCTATTCCTTTATCCCTTTTCCATCTCTATTCACTATTTTCTGACATTGTCAAACACAATGTCACTTAATGACCTGTTGGTCTTCTGATGGTTCACCCCACTAAATCAGTCTTCTCTTCTTACAGATAAAAAATGATTTTACCACTCACGACATTTAAGAGTTCGATTCTTTTTATTATAAACTTTTCTTTATTTCTTTTTTTACTTTTACAATTTGAATGAAACGTTAAAATGAATTAAACATTATTATCACATTTTATTTTATTAATTGCATTTCTATTGTCCACCGCTGTGGAATGGACATTCTGTCATCTGACCTGTTCAACATTCAAGTTGTGGTTGCCTCTATATATACAGTGCCTACAAGTAGTATTCAACCCCCTGCAGATTTAGCAGGTTTACACATTCGGAATTAACTTGGCATTGTGACATTTGGACTGTAGATCAGCCTGGAAGTGTGAAATGCACTGCAGCAAAAAAGAATGTTATTTCTTTTTTTTTTTTTTTTTTTTTTTTAAATTGTGAAAAGTTTATTCAGAGGGTCATTTATTATTCAACCCCTCAATCCACAAGAATTCTGTTTGGTTCCCCTAAAGTATTAAGAAGTATTTCAGGCACAAAGAACAATGAGCTTCACATGTTTGGATTAATTATCTCTTTTTCCAGCCTTTTCTGACTAATTAAGACCCTCCCCAAACTTGTGAACAGCACTCATACTTGGTCAACATGGGAAAGACAAAGGAGCATTCCAAGGCCATCAGAGACAAGATCGTGGAGGGTCACAAGGCTGGCAAGGGGTACAAAACCCTTTCCAAGGAGTTGGGCCTACCCATCGCCACTGTTGGGAGCATCATCCGGAAGTGGAAGGCTTATGGAACTACTGTTAGCCTTCCACGGCCTGGACAGCCTTTGAAAGTCTCCACCCGTGCCGAGGCCAGGCTTGTCCGAAGAGTCAAGGCTAACCCAAGGACAACAAGGAAGGAGCTCCGGGAAGATCTCATGGCAGTGGGGACATTGGTTTCAGCCAATACCGTAAGTAACATACTCCACCGCAATGGTCTCCGTTCCAGACGAGCCCATAAGGTACCTTTACTTTCAAGCGTCAAGTCAAGGCTCGTCTACAGTCTGCTCATGATCACTTGGAGGACTCTGAGACAGACTTGTTCAAGGTTCTCTGGTCTGATGAGACCAAGATCGAGATCTTTGGTGCCAACCAGACACGTGACGTTTGGAGACTGGATGGCACTGCATACGACCCCAAGAATACCATCCCTACAGTCAAGCATGGTGGTGGCAGCATCATGCTGTGGGGCTGTTTCTCAGCCAAGGGGCCTGGCCATCTGGTCCCTATCCATGGGAAGATGGATAGCACGGCCTACCTGGAGATTTTGGCCAAGAACCTCCGCTCCTCCATCAAGGATCTTAAGATGGGTCGTCATTTCATCTTCCAACAAGACAACGACCCAAAGCACACAACCAAGAAAACCAAGGCCTGGTTCAAGAGGGAAAAAATCAAGGTGTTGCAGTGGCCTAGTCAGTCTCCTGACCTTAACCCAATTGAAAACCTGTGGAAGGAGCTCAAGATTAAAGTCCACATGAGACACCCAAAGAACCTAGATAACTTGGAGAAGATCTGCATGGAGGAGTGGGCCAAGATAACTCCAGAGACCTGTGTCGGCCTGATCAGGTCTTATAAAAGACGATTATTAGCTGTAATTGCAAACAAGGGTTATTCCACAAAATATTAAACCTAGGGGTTGAATAATAATTGACCCACACTTTTATGTTGAAAATTTATTAAAATTTAACTGAGCAACATAACTTGTTGGTTTGTAAGATTTATGCATCTGTTAATAAATCCTGCTCTTGTTTGAAGTTTGCAGGCTCTAACTTATTTGCATCTTATCAAACCTGCTAAATCTGCAGGGGGTTGAAAACTACTTGTAGGCACTGTACATGCCGTACCACTGTTGCTCGATGTACATCTGTGATCAGATTCCTGAACAAGGAGATTCTAGCTCCAAAATGCATTCAATAAAAAGATCACCATCAAGGATAATTTGTGTGTTCCTAATTTCTCCAAGGCACCGCAGTGTTAACCCATTCCTTCTGACCTTTATGAGAAAGTCCCTTTTTTCAGACTTAACTGTGAGAAGTCTGCTTTCAGTCACAAGAAGGAAAGGAAACAGAAAATACTATCAATCTGGAAAACAAGCACTAAAGGAAATCAGAAAGTACTAGAAGTCTAAAAATCTGCTAATCAGGAAAGCCCCATTTGTCAGACTGAAGTGGGAGATATCTCCATGGAGTATTCATGCGTCTTCCCATACGCCTGACAAAGCACAGCTATTATGGCGCTACATGAGGCAGCTGAGATGTTCCTCGTGTGGCTCTTTGAAGACGTCTACCTGTGCAGCATACATGCAAAGCGAGTGACACTGTATGAAAAGGAAGGGAAGTATAATATATATGTGGCGCCCCAGCGGTCTGGTTGCAACAGCAGTGTTGCCCTCCTCAATAGGGTTAATGCTGAGCCTGGAGGTAGTTGGGGAAGTCCATTGGCCAGGAAGTACCATCATTCAACACAGTTTCTCCGCAGGGCCAGCGAGGGAGCTCTAAACCTTGAGTTCCAGGGAGATTCCCTAAGCTCTGACCTGGGGGAGGAGTTAGTCAGTTTGTGAGGAGAGTTCAGTGAGAAAAGAACTCGAGTAGTATGGTGTGTGAGCTGGGAGCTGAGCGGATCGCTCAGCCCAGGAAAACACAGTCCACAGAGAGGCAAAAGAGGAGAAGGACCTTGGGGAGTGGAGCACAGCCAGCTCACCCCGACGTCATCGCTGAAAAATCGAATACCGGAGTTCGGGGCCATTCGAGTACTCGAGTGCCGGTGGTCGCATGCGGAGGACGAGAGGACTGCAGATCTCCGTCCACCCCGCACCCGGAGGCGCAGCTGTAGAGCCAGGATTAGGAGCGAGGATAAAAAGAGCGGCACCTGTGACAGTCCACGCAGCCCGCCATACGGGGGAGGTAATAAATTACCTCAGAGAGCAACAGAACGGGTCTCAGAATTGCTGAAACAGTGGGACCCCGTTTACCTAGACAGAGCGTAGGGAGCCAGCCTCATTACTCACCTGGCCAGTGTGCGTTCCCTGACTGCTTCCAGGCTACCGGATCGCCGCTACCATCTGTAAGACTCCCTGGAGGTTACAGACTGAGGACAAGTAAAGAAGAAGGTAAAAGAAATCATTGTCTGTGTCTGTTCCTTTCCACTGCCCTGTCGGCCCTGCATCTCGTCCACAAACACCATAGACTTTTCCAAAGGTTGCCCCGGGGTACCGGCTCCACCAGTGGGGAGCAAGAAACTCCTCAGCTGCCACATCAGCCCCAGAGGTCCCTCCAGCAGCCGCGGTTCCAAAGCCGCCCAATTCCACAGGTGGCGTCACAAATTTAATAAACTACAACTCCCATCATCATCTCCCCCATCAGCCACATTTAATTGACTCCGCCAGGGTCACGGAGCCGGACCCCGCCACCACTGAGTACCCCAGACTAGTCCAGCCCGACACCGAGTAACCTAAGGCCCTGGGGCGGGCGAGTCATATACAGTCATACAACTTATACACTGCCCAAAGAACTTCCACACCACTAGTATTTCTTGTAACTGAAGCAGAGGATAATATTAAATGAGACAGAGGTCGCATCAGTGACCGTACAATGACACAAGCACCTTCTGCAAACTCTTGCAGCCTCTGTGTGATAAGATATAAGATATATCTAAAAGTTTTTATTCTGCTGAAGAAAATCCACAGCTAAACAAATAGAAAAAAAAAAACAGTTTGCAGATTCCATTTTGTCATTACTTTCCATGCAGTAGCTTCTTCACATGCAGATCTCTGGTGGAAATACTGCAGCAGAACAATTTCACAAAATTTCTGGTATTAGACTTGGCAGCAATTATTATTCATTAGAAATTCTGCATTTTTGTAATATACTTAATGAAACACTCCCATCAGAGGTTTTATCCTCAATATACTGCAGTCATCGTATTATAAATTATTAATTCTTCTGTTTACCATTTGTTCTATAACATTATCCGATTAAAGACAGACTGAATACTTCTAAGCTCTATTTCAAAACAGGATTTTTTTGGCACTGCATAAGTCATCATTAGAACGAAAACGTGTTATTTTTGCATGACGCTTTCCTGCTGTGAGGACTGTTCTGCACCTTCCCATGATGGCACCTTAAACAGGAGCCACTCCATTCTAGACAGATGATAGTGTTTTACATTATGAGTAACCTGGACAGCCACCAAACCCCCAAAAAACAGCCATAAAAGAAGCCTGCAGCTTTTTATCGATCCCCCAAAATGTAAGTCCTTCAACTTCTTGATTTGCAATTTCTCATTCAATCCCGGAAGTCACAAGAAGGAAAGGAAACAAAAACTATTAGTCTCCAAATCTGCTCATCCAAAAAGTCCTTTTTTCAAGACTCATAAGAGAGCTGTGTATGAAGTACACTAGAACTTTTCCATATTCCTGACTAAAGACAGCAATCATGGCACTACATAATGCAACTGAGATGTCTATCGTGAGGTTCTTTGGAGGCGCTTACCTCTGCAGTCCCCATGAAAAAAGGGTTACCCTATATGTAAAGGAAGGGAAGTATAATATATAGTCCTACAACTTAAACACTTTGCCGAAAAAACTTCCACGTCACTAGCATTTCTTGGCACTGATGCAGAGGAAGCCTTCTATCCTGTTTATTGGATTTTTATGTAAGAAAGCTGTTTTCTCGAAGTATGGCATTACAATAACGTTTGTCCTAGTGATCGATCACCTTTCTATGTCCTTCAACATCACCAATATCAGTCAGCAGGGATTCCACCTCTAGCCTCTCTTCTTCATCTCCTTGGAAAAAATATTACATAAATTAAGAGTAGATGAGAGGCAACGGGGGATAAAATGTCGGAGAAGAGATAAAGCTGCATTTTTGCTCCCATTCAATAAATCCCACTATTACTCTCCCAACAAATAGTAGATACAGGAACATTTTAAGAGTAAATCACAAGTACTGAACATTAATGTCGCTTACCATAATAAGTCACAGGTGGCAGCGAACTCTCTGCTCGAAGATTCATCTCTGTCTAAAATTCGCTCTCTTAATGTAACTCCTATTTTAAGAGATTTATACAATTTTCTGCACCTGATTGTGCATTTATCTAAATTGATCTCCTGGTCAATCTCATATATTTCATAGTTAGGCAAGAAAAATCTGCTTAAGTGTATAATCTAGCCCCAAAGTACATATATGCTGCAATTACTTTCAATTCATTTTCCTAGCTCCTTTTTTAAGAACATTCATTCAATCTTCTCACAAGTTTTAAGGAATTTCAATAATCCCAGAATCGTGCACCCCTTACTCACCTTACTACACAATAAAGGAGACATTGACCTATTGGCTCCACTCCAGTTCCAACAGTCAATACAAATCCAAAGTGTTATGGCATGAATAAAATGCTCCTTCTTATAAGATCTGAGTTCAAATTATCTTTTCTAAATATTTTCATTCACAGAAACACTCTTTTCTCCCAAATTATGGACCAATTCACAGCAGCTACACTTAAAATATGGTTATGAGGAAAGTTTATGCACTAAACCACTTTCTCTCCAATATACCTAGAGAATGAAACACTAGCTCCCGTATTCCATTGTATTGATTTTATTCCTTACTTTAACTGTGAAAACTGTATCATGCTGGTAACTTGACCCTCCTTTCCCTGATTAGAGAGAGGCGAACGCATCAACCACATCAAATCATTTTTACATAATACTCTTATTCCACCATCCACCAATCAACCAAGCAAGAAAACTAATTAAAACAGTGGAAAAAGCACTATTTCCGGAAATTATGGATCTCTAGTAAATCGCCTCAGTGGAAAAATATCCAGCAGAGGGAATTAAAGGTCTATTTCTGTACAAAACCCCGGCCAGCGACTTCGGGAACCCTCAGATACATACAGATTGCAACAACATACTAAAGCAGTTAGTGGAGCAAACACTCCAATGTATCATTGAGACCTGTCAAGCCAACGTCATTAAACTTAACATATACTATATATCTGCAATAAGTTAAACCATACAATCTACTTTAAATAACAGAATCTGAAGGAGGACTCGGATAAGAATTCAAAGGGGTTATTATTAAAAAAAAAAAACAGGGGCCCTTGTGGGCGTGATACCATGGATTTACATGAGCAACTGTCACGTGTGCTCCTTCAGAATCTCGCGTGCACGCGCTTACCATTCTCGCCGCCGCCTCATCTTGGTATTTACATGTCGGCTTCTGACGCGCACTGCGCATGCTCAGAAGCCTCCTGCGGTTCCGGTCAGCATTTTTCCTTACATTTGTATTTACACTCTGGGCGATAAATTGTGGTTTTCTTTTTTGGGTATATGTATGCAAATCTGGATTACGTATTCGCTAACATAACTGTACCAATATTTTATATATACGCTATTATATTAATGAGTATCTTCTATCATATCGTATAGAGACTTGATTTCTACCAAACACAGTTGGTGTTTCATCTATATACCCACATCCGCTTACTCGGGGTTCATTCTTTAGAAGAAGAGCGGTATTCTTCCCTTTTTTGAACTATTTATCTGTATTATAAATATGCCGTCACACATGGTTTATATGAATACCTGCGGCATTACCCATACAGGGGTACGGTTCACTTTGTGCCCGCCGTCATTTTGTCAATAGTCTAGTATTCCATTGTATTGATTTTAGAATGAAACACTACCTCCTGTATTACAAAATTCTAATAAAGCTTTAGACAACTTGCTAGATTCAGAAATACTGTGGTCTCCACAGTAGACAACTTAAAAAAAATGTTAAATTCTGATTTATTAAACCCAATTTATCTCCACAGATCCTAAGTTCTTTTAAAATCCATTGTTACAGAGATGTCAATAGACAACTGACTTGGTTTGACACATTATTAGCGGAGTCTAAACCATAGAAAAAGACAATCTCTACTGTATATAAACAAATCACCTCTCTCCATAAACCAAAAAAAGCTACCATTTATTAATAAATGGGAACAGGATCTAAACAAGATATTCTCAACTAGCAGTAGACAAGTTATTAGTAGCTCCAAAAGTTTTATCTACATATGTTTGTATGCATGAAAATGGATATAAAATGCTTACAAGGTGGAAAACTACTTCAACTATAACTCCATAGTTTTTATAATAATTACAATTTAGTATGTTGGAGATGTCAATCGGAAAGTGGGACATATTTTTATGTTGTGGCTTTGCACCAAAATTAAGAATTACTGGTCAGAGAATTTGAATGCCATAAAGAAAATTCTTGAAAATTAGTCTGAACCTATATCCAGAAATGTCTACCACACTAATCCCAGGAGATAACCCCTGAAAACAAAGTTCCCCTACTTAGACACTGACTAGAATCAGCTAGAATTCTGGTCCAAACATTGTGGAAGTCTGATGCAGATCCTTCAATTAGTCAATGGAAACACAAAGTTGAATAAATATATAAAACTTGAAAAACTATCAAGCTGGGAATTCAGAAGACATATGTTTCAAATAAATCTGACCCACATAGTGATTTTACATAGAATCCCCTACAGAATTAAACATCCGCATGAGAATTCCAATGCAGACAGATGCTTTAATCCAGGTCTGGGAAATCTTTTAGGAGAACATCTTCTGCCTCATCAAGAAGCATGCCCAAGCATTGTAGGGAGGTGTCTTGCTAAATTCTACTAAAAAGGGGGCTGAAAGCCCGTACTTACGAAGCGCTCACTGATATCCTAATCAGGCACGAATACTAACATTCTTTATAGCAAGATACTATTTATTTTAATAGCACATGAATAGGTAATGGTACATAGGCATTTAGAACTATAGTCATAGAATCTTATACAATAACAGAAATATGCATCAACATTACCGTTTGTTGTAGCAATCCTTTCACATCGGAGGGAACTCGATTTAATGATAAGGAAACAACATGGCATTTTGCATCACAGGAGCAGTGCGTACACTTCAATGTCCTGGAAGGTTTCCCTAACATTAAGCGAGTCCGGTGTATTTTTATAGGAAAACTTTGTAGGTTGTGTTTAAATGGTCACCAGCATGTGACAGCTGAGTCATGTTCATGTAACTTGACCACAAACTGCTGTGGGCACCAGCAGCTTCCTGCACATTTACTTGTACATCCTGCCAGTTGACAACTGACCGACTACAGTTGACCATAGTGTTAGTGAAATATTGCAAAAATTGCAATGAGCCGTAAATTTCATATGCAAGTTTCCTTACACCTGTCTTTAAGCCAACCACAAGTTTCCGGTAAGTGGAACTGTAAATGTTACTTCCTCATTATCTTAAAATCTGTTTGACATGTATTCTTTGGTCATCATAGTGAAATTGGTTATCCAGAGGACATCTCTTTGATACTGAATTATTGATAGGTCAAATAATATCTGGGATTACTCTTATCTTTTGATTATGATCCCTATCTAAATCACATTCAGTCTTCAGTCATATCACATTGGTATCACAATCGGTCCTTGATCCCAGGGATTATTTTCCATCATCAGTATTCCACTAGAGGAAGATCACTCGGAAAACACCATACCATGACCAAGAAATATCGTTTGCCACAAATTTTGTTTTCTTGGTTTGTTTAAATAAACATTGAATCACAAATATAATCACTTTCACTACTTTGTACAGTATATTAAAACTAAAAGCAATATTATCTGAAAAGCTCCCTTGAATATCATGTGTTTTGGCATTTGCTCAATATTCAAAGGAATCATTACACATTACATTTTCCGATATGTTACTACAAGTTTCGAGGAAGATCACTCGGAATATACCATACCATGACCAAGAAATATCGCTTTTAATAGGACACTAACATTGACTTTGCCACAGATTTTGATTTCTTGGTTTGTTTGGATAAACGTTGAATCACAACTATGTATATTAAAACTAAAAGCAATATTATCTGAAAAGCTCCCTTGAACATCATGTGTTTTGGCATTTGCTCGATATTCAAAGGAATCATTACACATTACATTTCCCGATATGTTATTACAAGTTTCACTAGACCCATTTATGAACATATTGGCATAAGGCCATAACATATCATGAATTGTCCTTTCCACTAAGCTGAGTTTAAAAGCATCTACAGTATTTATAGCTGTCCCAAAACTTATTTTTATATTCCCCATAGGGATGAATCCCAAGTTAGTCAGTCCAGTCTTTTTTCTTGGTACCCAAATTCCTCCCTTAAAAGCCAGATATTGCAAATTGGTGACTGTTGCATTCAAATTGCCTTGCCACCATGGAAGATTGATCCATCCCACTACGGAAATGGGTACTGTGGTATTCTATAGACGAACATTTTAAGTGTCTTTGAACATTTTAAGTGTCTTTATCAGCAAGATGATCAGAACAACTTTTCCACTTTAAGATTTCCTCCATCGATACCAGGACATCCAGATAAGGGATACTGGTGGCTCTAACCGAAGAATGTGTACAGATCCAGCAATCTGTGTGTTGAAAATGTGATGGTGCATCAGAAATTTATTCGCCATAGGTTCCTCCTGATGTAGACTTGTCCATCCAACGACCAAAGAGGCAAACATCAAACACAGGAATTTCTCCATCTCATCACTATCGAGCTCTTCCCAGTAACCGATACCATGAATTCCGCTTATTTACAACACCTTCTGCAAATAAAGATACACTATTATTCCTGTAAATAACATTTTTCTTGTGGGACATATTCCCACTTCTCCACTCCTGGTCTCATTATCAGGAGAGTACGATCTTTTCCGACCGCTATTACCTCTGTCTCTGAGGGCGGTCCTTGGAGGTTTTGAATCCATATTTTTGCTCCTACATTTGTAATATTAGAGGATCCAAAACCTTTAGTACCCCGTATTGTTAATTCTGCCGGGGCAGTTCCTTCTCTTATTTCAGACAAGTTTATTGGAATTAACATCTGAGCCACCTTCTGGTGTTTCACCAAGATCAAAGGTTAATTTCCCAAATTTAGCATTAGTACCTTGATTTCTCCCTGATAATCTGCATCTATTACCCCTCCCACCACTATGGCTCCTTTTAACGCTAAACTAGAACGAGTGGCTATTTGACCATAATGATCCTTTGGTATCTGGCAACCCAATCCTGTTGAAATTGGTTTTACCTTACCTGGGGGTACCACGACAGTTTCCAATGTACTGAGGTCTAAACCTGCTGAATAAGGTGGCGCTCTTTCTTGTGTGCCCAAACAGCTGTACCTTGCCTTGTCAACTGTTGGACTGACTTGTCTGATGGCTGCTGCTTTATCTGCTTCTGAATTAAACAAACGTTCAAGTGAGTTAGTAGGGACATGAGCATCGACATGAAATACAGTGGTCTTGGTAGATTGAATAATCCCTTCACTGTCTTGCCACACTTCCTTGACTATCTCAAACGCATTTTGCTGTTCCTCTCCCCAGTGGAACTCATATTTTTTCCTCGTTACTTTGTACAAATGAGCCAACATTTGTCCCAAATGAAAGATATGTTGTCTCCAAAAATCAAACAATCCAATATAAGACTGAGTCTCCTGTTTGGATTTAGGGACCGGAAAATTAATAATTTTCTGTCTGGCATTGGGCAAGATCTCTCTGTGCCCCTTGTTCCACTGAATCCCTAGACATGTAACCACCTGAGACGGTCCTTGATCCTTGGCATCATTGATTTCCCATCCTTTACCCCTCATATGAGCAACCAGTTTTGTCAATTGATCTTTCCCACTTTGCTCATCTTGTCCTTGTATCATTATATCATTGATATAATGTGAGATCTGCATTTCCTTATGACAAGACATAACCCCAAAAGAGAATTTTCCTTCGGTTAGATTAAGAGTCATCTCTATAGGGACATCAATTCCCAAAATATATTCTGGTATAGGAACTACCAGCACCGTATACTGCTTGATAGGTAAATTAACTATCTTCAAAGCTACCTGTGTCTGAACCCCGGTGATCACTTGACCACCTAGTCCAGCAATTTTTACTCGAGGTCCTTTTATTTTTTCTGGGTTTCCATGAATTAAAGTAGCCTCCGCCCCCGTGTCAATCAAAGCTGGGACTCTTTGAACATTTCCCCCTTTCCAATGTATGCTAAGATTGACGTAGAGACGTTCGTCCCTTTTTATTAATAGGGGGGCTTAGCTGGCTACCTATGGTAAATCACTTCCTTCTGAACTTTCATTTACACAGACTTCAGTCTGTGTATAAGCCCTTCTTTCCGTGACCTTTGTGGCCACGGCTGCAGCCAGTTTTTCCCATGGATAAACTGACTGAAAATCTTCCCAAGACACTTTCTTTTTGGGTTTTCCCCTTTTCCCTCTGATTTCTTTACCTTGGGGGTTTTTGAGCCCCCTTCCACATTTGTAGTGGTCACATTCTTTGCGGATTTAACTTTCTGTTTGTACAACTTCCATAATTCTCCTGTCTCCTTTCCATCAATCCTTTCCTTATTGATCCCGGCTTTAAGCAAAGCCTGGAACATGTCTTTGTGAGACACTCGTGGGGCCTCCCCTACTGATTTCTCTTTCCAATCAGGATTGTTTGGCTTACTGTTACCAACATGGCCTCCAGGGGACGATTTATCCCACTGTCCCATATCCTGTAACTCCCTCATCCTCCCTAGAACTACACCGTTTGATTCTCCAGTCAGCGCTACAGTTAAGGTTAAAATAACT
Organism: Anomaloglossus baeobatrachus; assembly: GCF_048569485.1. NCBI lineage: Eukaryota > Metazoa > Chordata > Amphibia > Anura > Aromobatidae > Anomaloglossus > Anomaloglossus baeobatrachus. The sequence continues at coordinate 29,848,302 of NC_134355.1, read as the reverse complement.
GTTTTGTATGCTGGAGGAGCATGTTTAACCAGCTTATTTCTTATGCTGGCTGTCAATGGGTACTGGAGATAATCATCATCCATTCTCAAAAGAGGAAGAGAATTCCTCATGGCTTCTTTTTTCAGCCTTTCCATACCATCTTTTAAGGTATACCAAGGTTTATCATTGATAGGAAAGGCTGCTTCTGATGGGTATTTGTCCAGAAAAGCATGGGCTAAGATCATGATTAAGTTTTGAGTACCATGCTTATTTTGATTAACAAAATAATTTTTTATTGATCTCTGAATTACTGGGTCCTGAGACATGGTGACAAATTTTGCCACGTCTCCGGCATCAAAGTGCACTCCACCTCCTCCGAGATCGTGCACCCTGACCAACCAGGGAATTTCTCCTTCTCCTGGTTTTTGTCTAAACTGTGTTAAAATGCTATCAACTTCTCCCTGAGAGTAATCTTCAATGGTTACTCGATTTTTTTACATGAGGAATCGTTCTCTCATTTGTGATGGCATTACCATCTTCGTCATATTGCAGATTTCCCTGACCATCCCGGACATGTTCCCGGATGATCTTATTCTCTGTCCTCTCTAGGCGCCTCCTTACTGAATTAGCCTGAATCTTCCCTTTATGGTAATCCTCCTCATCAGATGATGAAGATGAATCCCACACATCCCCATCCCAAGTATCGGGATCCCAGTTTATAGCAGCTGAGACGATACTTTTATGTACTTTGGTTTTATTTACTTTTCCTCTTCTTTTCTTGTACTTATTTTGAGCAATTTTTATGGCAGCTTTTTCTGCCACATTCTGATAATGTTCCAATTTATCCTTCAACAGTCTGGTATTACATTCCATAACTGTTTTCAGGCAACCTAATTCTATCAACTTTTGTTCCATCTGGGAACTTTTCTTCTGTATCTTTAGATTACGCTCATGCATTACACTATATGCACTTGCCAAAATCCAGATGTGCCGTCCTAAAGACACTACATTACCTGCTTTCACAGGGACACTACCGAATACATTCACAACATCAGTAGCTTCACTACCCTTAAGCTTATCCTGCCATTGTTTGCGCCGTGCTAAAGACACTACATCACCTGCTTTCACAGGGGCCCTACTGAGTACATTCACAACATCAGTAGCTTCACTACCCTTAAGCTTGTCCTGCCATTGTTCTGCCAATGCACAATTGACCAATTCATGTGCTATAAGATTGTAGGGAGCCTCAGTCCAGCTGGGGATCTCCACAACAACCTCCTTAACATTATCCTTACGTTTTCTGAACATTTTGACACTATGCAAAAAGATTGAAAAAAAATATCTAGAAATTTGCCAAATATATGTTTTTAATTTCTAAATTACAAAAATTCGTTACTTCTTATAGAAGTAATCCTGCCGACTACGCCAATTTATGTCTTGCTAAATTCTACTAAAAAGGGGGCTGAAAGCCCGTACTTACGAAGCGCTCACTGATATCCTAATCAGGCACCAATACTAATATTCTTTATAGCAAGATACTATTTATTTTAATAGCACATGAATAGTTAATGGTACATAGGCATTTAGAACTATAGTCATAGAATCTTATACAATAACAGAAATATGCATCAACATTACCGTTTGTTCTAGCAATCCTTTCACATCGGAGGGAACTCGATTTAATGATAAGGAAACAACATGGCATCTTGCATCACAGGACCAGTGCGTACACTTCAATGTCCTGGAAGGTTTTCCCTTACATTAAGCGAGTCCGGTGTATTTTTATAGGAAAACTTTGTAGGTTGTGTTTAAATGGTCACCAGCATGTGTGTTACGGTTGCTGCGAGCACTGGAGACTAAGTCCAGATTTCTTGCTACTGCACATGTGCGAGCACTGGAGACTAAGTCCAGATTTCTTGCTACTGCACATGTGCGAGCGCTGGAGACTAAGTCCAGATTTCTTGCTACTGCACATGTGCGAGCGCTGGAGACTAAGTCCAGATTTCTTGCTACTGCACATGTGCGAGCGCCGGAGACTAAGTCCAATCTTGGAGCCATTGCACATGTGCGGGTGACATCATCGCTGACACGAGGTCACATGTCTCTGACACCTTCTATGCCGATTGGTCGCTGGTCATGTGCTTGTGACGTCTTGCTCGGTGATAGGCCAGCATGACGTCACTCCTGTCATTCTGGCAGCGGATTGGCTCTGGTGTCCTCCATCTTGGATGAGGCACAGAGTCTATATAAGACCCTGACACACGCCGCATGGTGCTCAGTCCTCTTGGTTCATGCATATGAGTAGACGCTCTGTGCGCGTTCCTCTAGGCATTCCTCTGTCTATGCTAGGTGAGCGCTACCGGCAGGGTAGCGTTCTTATACCTTACAGCTTCGGCTGCTGTCCGTATCCTTACCTCTTAGGGGAGCGGACATAGGCAGGTGCCTGAGGCACATGGTCTGGCTGGGCCTTGTGATTCTACTCGTAGGTGGACGTTGCCGCTAGGGTAACGTTCCTTATACTGCGTCTGGCAGTTGTTCGTATCCTCGCACACTAGGGGAGCGAACAGAGGTAGGAGCTTTGTGCGGCTTACGCTGCTGTTCGTCTCTTTTGCACCACTAGAAGAGCGGACCTAGGCAGGTGCCATATCTAGTGGTTCGTGTCCTCGCACACTAGTGGAGCGAACGCAGGTAGGAGCTTTGTGCGGCTTACGCTGCTGTTCGTCTCTTTTGCACCACTAGAAGAGCGGACCTAGGTAGGTGTCATTTCGCACACATTGCCTTTGTCTCTGTGATTATTAACAGAGATCATTCCACACACCCTCCAAGTAAGGGAGGAATTGCTTTACTTTCTTATTATATCCTACTGTGAGTTAACAGAGGTATTGCACTCTGCCATAGTCTGCAGCAAAGTCTTTGCACGGTGGACCCTGACTGTCTAATACTCCTTTCGGTTATTATCAGACAGCCCCCCGTAACATTAGGACTGAGCCAAGGGTCTGGCAGTTATGGCAGAATATCAGCAGTTACACCGTTACATACAAGTACTTGAGTCACGGCTCAAGAGTATAGAGGATAAACCTCAGACCATGGTGACATCTGCACATGATCCTCGACTTGCTCTACCAAACAGATATTCTGGCGATGCCAGATCATGTCGTGGTTTCATTAGTCAGTGTCAGATACACCTAGAGGTTAACTCTTCTCGCTTCTCTACGGAGAGGTCCAGAGTAGGCTTTATCATCTCCTTACTTCAGGACAAAGCCTTAGAATGGGCGACTCCCCTATGGGAGCGCTCTGATGTGGTTACTCTGAGACATCAAGACTTTCTTGATGCTCTTAAGGCGGTATTCATGGGTCCGCAGGTTACCCATGATGCGGCCCTGAGACTGTTAGATCTATCTCAGGGTTCATTATCCACTAGTTCTTATGCCATTGCTTTTAGAACTCTGGTGGCAGAACTAGATTGGCCAGAGAAGGTGTTGATTCCTATCTTCTGGAGAGGGTTGGCAGGCTATGTCAAGGATGCCCTTGCTACTCGTGAGGTCCCTGCTTCTCTGGAGGACTTGATCACAGTAGCAACGAGGATCGATATACGCCACAAGGAACGTAGACTCGAGGTCTCTTCCTCACGCCCTAAGCATCGGGCTATTCCAGTTGTTGAGGGTCCACTACCATCTTCCTCAGCATCTGAAACATCTCCCACTCCTATGGAGTTAGGTCATACGTTCTCCAGACTACGCAAGTCTGGTCCTCCTATATGTTACGTATGTCGTCAGGCTGGGCACTATGCCAACAAGTGTCCTAGTCGTCAGGGAAACTCCCTGGTCTAGTAACCATTAGAGGGGGGTTACTAGAGACGTCTTCTGCACCCTCTAAGTGTTGTATCCCAGGTCAGCTCTCGTTATCTGAGAATACATGGCCTATTATGGCTTTTGTGGATTCCGGAGCTGACGGGATTTTTGTGTCCTCAGGATTTGTAAAGGGACACAATATTCCCTCTATCATGTTAGAGGCGCCTATTCCTGTCCGTGTTGTTAATGGAACTATGTTGTCTGACTCCATTACATTGAGGACAGTTCCCTTGCGCCTTTCCCTGTCTCAGGGTCACATAGAGGAGATTTCTTTTCTTGTTTTACCTGAGGGTATAGACGACGTCCTTCTGGGTCTTCCATGGCTTCGGACTCATGCTCCTCACATTGACTGGGAGTCTGACAGCATTATTAGTTGGGGTTCGAAATGTCAGTCCCAATGTCTTCCCTTACCACCTAAGGTCGTTGCGGTTGCATCAACTGATCTCTCTCCCATACCTACACCCTATTTGGATTTCGCTGACGTGTTCTCCAAACAGGGTGCTGAGGTTCTTCCACCCCATAGGCCGTATGACTGTGCCATAGACCTTATCCCAGGTTCGGTTCCACCTAAAGGCAGGGTTTACCCCCTGTCGATACCTGAGTCGGAGGCCATGTCGACCTATATAAGAGAGAGCTTAGAGAAGGGGTTCATTCGTAAGTCTGTCTCTCCCGCGGGAGCTGGGTTTTTCTTTGTTCGGAAGAAAGAGGGTGATTTGCGTCCCTGCATAGATTACAGGGGTCTCAACGCAATCACAATAAAGAACAAATACCCATTACCTTTAATTTCGGAGCTCTTTGACAGACTGAGAGGAGCTCAAGTTTTTACGAAGTTGGATCTGCGGGGTGCGTATAACTTGGTACGAATTCGAAAGGGTGACGAATGGAAGACCGCTTTTAACACCCGAGACGGTCACTATGAATACCTCGTCATGCCTTTTGGGTTATGTAATGCACCCGCAGTATTTCAGGACTTCGTAAATGATGTGTTCAGGGATTTACTGTTATCCTCAGTAGTGGTGTATCTGGACGACATCCTGATTTTTTCTCCTGATCTGGAGACTCATCGTCAGGATGTCGTTCGTGTCCTTTCCCGTTTAAGGGAGCACTCATTGTTTGCTAAACTCGAGAAATGTGTATTCGAGCAGTCCTCATTGCCTTTTTTGGGTTACATTATCTCACAAGAGGGTCTGGCTATGGATCCTGCGAAGCTCTCTGCTGTCCTGCAATGGTCCGAACCTCATTCCTTGAAGGCGGTGCAACGCTTCTTAGGATTCATAAATTATTACAGGCAGTTCATACCCCATTTTTCTACTTTGGTGGCCCCTTTGGTGGCCTTGACTAAGAAAGGTGCTAATCCCAAAGCCTGGTCTACTGAGACATCTCAGGCTTTTGAGGCAGTAAAAAGACACTTTTCAACTGCTCCCGTTCTTCAAAGACCCGATGAGAGTAAGCCCTTCCTCTTAGAGGTTGATGCCTCTTCAGTGGGTGCTGGTGCAGTCTTGTATCAAAAGAACGGTGCAGGTAGAAAAAGGCCGTGTTTCTTCTTTGCTAAAACCTTTTCACCGGCAGAGAGAAACTATACCATTGGGGATAGGGAACTGCTCGCCTTGAGATTAGCCTTGGAGGAGTGGCGTCACTTGCTGGAAGGAGCGAAACATCCTTTCCAGGTCTATACAGACCATAAGAATCTGACGTACTTACAAACCGCTCAGCGTCTGAATCCTCGCCAAGCCCGCTGGTCCTTGTTTTTCTCCCGCTTTCACTTCTCCATCAACTATTTGTCTGGGAGTAAGAATAACAAGGCAGACGCCCTGTCTCGCTCTATGCTTTCTACCCAGGAAGAGATTGACGAACCTCGTCTTATCCTTCCCTCCAGGGTTTTTCATACGCTCTCCCCTGTGACGTTAGACCAAATCCCACCGGGCAAGACCTTTGTTCCGCCTGATCGACAGAATGATATACTGTCATGGGCCCACACCTCAAAGGTGGGTGGGCATTTTGGTATTAGGCGGACACGAGAGTTACTGGAGAGGTGGTATTGGTGGCCACACTTAGCCAGCCACGTCAAGAGATATGTCGGTTCCTGCTACTCGTGTGCTCGCAACCGTCCATTACGGCAGAGACCGGCTGGGCTCTTGCATCCTTTACCAGTGCCAGATAGACCATGGGAGGTGGTAGGCATGGACTTTGTGGGTGATCTTCCATGTTCACAGGGACATAGATTTGTGTGGGTCATTACGGACCATTTCTCCCGGATGGTTCATCTCGTACCGTTATCGAGAATCCCATCTTCCAGGGTACTAGCCAAACTATTCCTCAAGCATGTCTTTAGGCTTCACGGGATGCCAGATCGTATCATTTGTGATAGAGGCCCGCAATTTACTTCCCGTTTCTGGCGAGATCTTTGTAGCCTTCTGCAAATTGAGTTGAATCTCTCTTCGGCATACCATCCGGAGACCAATGGTTTGGTTGAACGTACCAATCAATCTATGATTATATACCTTCGACACTTTGTTGCTGAGAACCACGATAACTGGTCCTCCCTCCTACCCTGGGCAGAATTTGCCCTTAACAATTCGCTGGCTGAGGCCACTGGGCAGACACCGTTCGTACTCAATAATGGGCAACACCCTAGGGTACCGGTACCGTTTCCCGCTGCTGCACCTCCTCCTCTTGTGGCCGACTGGGCAACTAATGCCAGAGAGGTTTGGGATCGGACTCAAGAGTCGATCCAAGCAGCTAAGGACCGTATGAAGACGGTGTCCGATCGGTTTCGTCGCCCGGCTCCTGTCTTTTCTCCAGGGGACTTTGTGTGGCTCTCTGCAAAACACGTGAGACTTAGAGTGAGCTCTGTCAAATTTGCTCCTCGCTTCCTGGGTCCTTATGAGGTTCTTCGACAGGTAAATCCTGTAGTCTATCAATTGAAGTTACCTGTCCATCTTAGGATTCATGACAAATTCCATGTCTCACTGCTAAAGCCGGCTATTTTACCTCACGCTCGTGAAGTGCACTCTCCTGCCTCTGATTCCTCTCGCTCTAGCTATGAGGTACGAGCCATAGTTGGTTCTAAGATGGTTAGAGGGCGCAGGTTCTTCTTGATAGATTGGGAGGGCTATGGCCCGGAACATCGCTCTTGGGAGCCTGAGGAGGCTGTCCATGCTCCCAACTTAGTTGCCGATTATCTGCGTCGCCGGGAGGGAGGTCCTTGAGGGGGAGGTACTGTTACGGTTGCTGCGAGCACTGGAGACTAAGTCCAGATTTCTTGCTACTGCACATGTGCGAGCACTGGAGACTAAGTCCAGATTTCTTGCTACTGCACATGTGCGAGCGCTGGAGACTAAGTCCAGATTTCTTGCTACTGCACATGTGCGAGCGCTGGAGACTAAGTCCAGATTTCTTGCTACTGCACATGTGCGAGCGCCGGAGACTAAGTCCAATCTTGGAGCCATTGCACATGTGCGGGTGACATCATCGCTGACACGAGGTCACATGTCTCTGACACCTTCTATGCCGATTGGTCGCTGGTCATGTGCTTGTGACGTCTTGCTCGGTGATAGGCCAGCATGACGTCACTCCTGTCATTCTGGCAGCGGATTGGCTCTGGTGTCCTCCATCTTGGATGAGGCACAGAGTCTATATAAGACCCTGACACACGCCGCATGGTGCTCAGTCCTCTTGGTTCATGCATATGAGTAGACGCTCTGTGCGCGTTCCTCTAGGCATTCCTCTGTCTATGCTAGGTGAGCGCTACCGGCAGGGTAGCGTTCTTATACCTTACAGCTTCGGCTGCTGTCCGTATCCTTACCTCTTAGGGGAGCGGACATAGGCAGGTGCCTGAGGCACATGGTCTGGCTGGGCCTTGTGATTCAACTCGTAGGTGGACGTTGCCGCTAGGGTAACGTTCCTTATACTGCGTCTGGCAGTTGTTCGTATCCTCGCACACTAGGGGAGCGAACAGAGGTAGGAGCTTTGTGCGGCTTACGCTGCTGTTCGTCTCTTTTGCACCACTAGAAGAGCGGACCTAGGCAGGTGCCATATCTAGTGGTTCGTGTCCTCGCACACTAGTGGAGCGAACGCAGGTAGGAGCTTTGTGCGGCTTACGCTGCTGTTCGTCTCTTTTGCACCACTAGAAGAGCGGACCTAGGTAGGTGTCATTTCGCACACATTGCCTTTGTCTCTGTGATTATTAACAGAGATCATTCCACACACCCTCCAAGTAAGGGAGGAATTGCTTTACTTTCTTATTATATCCTACTGTGAGTTAACAGAGGTATTGCACTCTGCCATAGTCTGCAGCAAAGTCTTTGCACGGTGGACCCTGACTGTCTGATACTCCTTTCGGTTATTATCAGACAGCCCCCCGTAACAATGTGACAGCTGAGTCATGTTCATGTAACTTGACCACAAACTGCTGTGGGCACCAGCAGCTTCCTGCACATTTACTTGTACATCCTGCCAGTTGACAACTGACCGACCACAGTTGACCATAGTGTTAGTGAAATATTGCAATGAGCCGTAAATTTCATATGCAAGCTTCCTTACACCTGTCTTTAAGCCAACCACAAGTTTCCGGTAAGTGGAACTATAAATGTTACTTCCTCATTATCTTAAAATCTGTTTGACATGTATTCTTTGGTCATCATAGTGAAATTGGTTATCCAGAGGACATCTCTTTGATACTGAATTATTGATAGGTCAAATAATATCTGGGATCACTCCTTTCTTTTGATTATGATCCCTATCTAAATCATATTCAGTCTTCAGTCATATCACATTGGTATCACAGGAGGTCATACAGGCACCTGGAGGCCACACACTACTGAGCCTCATTTCCTTGTCTTGAAGAATTTCTACTGAAGCTGGATCAGCCTGTAATTTGATTTTCTACTTTGATTTGGAGTAGTATTCCAAATCCAGACATCCATGAGACATCAAATTTTGCCTTTCCTTGATCCTTCTTATGTTTTATTTTTCTCAGTGCATTCCACTATGTAATGAATAAAGATTTTAAACTGAAATATTTCCTTTATTCAGATCTGTAGTTATCACTCACAGTTCGTTCTGCAGTGAGATAAGGAAAGCAGAGAGCGGCCGTCATATCACACTGGTAACGTCTACTTTTATTAACAATGAGCTATAGACAGTAGCATAGCTACGGGGTGTGCGAGGGGCAGAGGGAGGTGGTCGCCCAGGGCCTCTTATCTGAAGGGGCACACCCAGAGCTTATGAGCTGCGGATGCTGTAGGGGCAGAGCAGAAGCTACTTCCCAAATAAAGAAAACACATCCTAGTGGTGCAGCCAGGACCTGCAATGATGTCATGATCATGTGACTGTGTGGCAGGAGTCGCAGAGTTTTGCCGAGCAGGAAGCATCAGGAGATGGTGACACGTGACCGGACATCATTTTAGGATATGTTGTTGAAAACCCAAAAAGATGGAAGTCTGTGGACTCTAGCTGTGAATGCCTAAAGTCATCATGGCATCTGGACCAGTTGAAGAAGAATGGGGTGAGACACTTCCAGTCAGAGAAGTCAACCAATAAGGTGTCAAAAGTGTGTTACTTAAGAAAGACAACCCCTTCCTATTTAACACTAGAACTACTGAGGTAGTCATTTTGACTACTTTGCACCATGCATTCCTATATAGGTGTCACGAGTCCAGTAGTTCTAGTGTTAAGCAGTGAGCAATAGCACCACATGTAAGAAAAATGTCATAAGACCCAAGAAAGAAAACTTTACATTACAAAGATGAATGCTATAAAAAGAGCAGCAAAGCTTTTCTTATCAGTCACAATATTGTAGCAAAAGTGATACAAAAATTTAACATGGATGAAACTGCAACCATCTCACAGAGACATCCATAGGCTGACCACGGAAGATAACACCTAAACAGGAACGTATTTTGAAAAGAAAATCAACATTCAAGTTCACTGTTGTTAACTAAAGTGGAAAGTTAAACTGGAGTATTTCTTATGACATAATACAGCGTACACTGCAGAGGAATGTGGGTGTCATTCATGAAGAAACCTCTCTTAAAAACCCAAATACAAAAAAAGCCTGCCTACAATTTGCCAGGGTCCATTCTGCAAAATATGAAAACTACTGGAACTTTATAATCTGCAGCGATGAGACCAAGATAAATGGTTTTGGAATTGATAGCTTCAAATATGGTGTCACAAAAGTGAGTAGTAGAAAGAAAATACACTGTGGTTACAGTAAAACATGTTTGTGGCAGTGTCTTTACATTGGGCTGCATCAGCACTGCTGGTTTCGTTCCATTTCAATGATGGCATCATGAACTTTCAGATTTACTTTTCCCATATGTAAAGTGATTTGGAATTAATGGTGCTATACAAGTGAATACAATTATTATCTAGGATGTAGTCTTGTAGTGTTCCCTTTATTTTTTTGAGCAGTGTATACTAGTTGCAAAAACATCATTTAACCCATGATTGACAACAAATTGACTGGTATTTGTGCATCTTGTACATGCAAAAACCAATGGACAACCTGTGCGCAGGCTTAGGAAAAAGTGATGACATACCCAAAGAATGTAAAAAATGACAGATAGATGCAGGTCTAACCTCTCTGGAACCAGAATCTATCCCCAGAATGAGGTATGTGCCAGTCCAAGAAAAAACTATGACCTATGCCTGGGCAAGGGAAGAACTAATATAGTTATCTCATCAAATACATTTATAACATGTTCCATGAATAGCCTATAAATGTGTGATAAATGTAGTTCCTACCTCTGGGACAAGCAGCATAAGAGGTACCATGAGCCAACTCGTGCCACAGCCCCTATGAATGGCTTCCATGAGGTTTCTGATGAAGTGTAGGGCTCTTGTGTGGTTGCTTTTCAAACTGTTTTACAAGTGACTGAAGAAAGACGCATTTGTGGCCACCTTTCTATTCACCGTTTTGAAGATAGATACAGGTTACAGAAATCTATGATTTGAGTTTATGAGACATTGATGGCATTTCCTATAGATACACAGCCTGTTCCAAGGCTAGGAGTGTTGTCAAAGTTCAATTAAAGACAGACAAGTAAAGGTTGGGATATAACACTTCGCCTATCACTGGTCACAGAGGTGATCTCTTTAGCCATTGATTACCCTACCACATATTACCTGAGTGTGTCGAGAAGGGGGGGGGGCAGTGGGGAGAAAGGGCCCAGGTGAGTATTGAAATGGGACCTGCGGTGAGGGTATTTTGTTTGTTTTTGCAGTCTGAGATATTTCAAGATTAATTTCTACTCACTGAAAACTCCCATGAAAAGGGAACTATTTTCATTTATTATGACCAAGACAATTATTGAATGTAGCAAAAGCATCCTGCTCTTATAGACTTACTCTTTGATGTTCTTGTCGGCAGAAGCAGATGAACTGGAGAACATACGTGCAATTTTGGATTCTTCGAATAGCAACAAGCACTTTTTTCAGTAAGTTATCACAGGTATTTATCTTACAGTTCTGGTACAAATGTTGTCAGTAAACTACGATGTTTGTCAACTGGTGAAAACCACCCAATAAGTAAGGGAAGATTATAGAAATTAAGTAATTTTAAATTTAATGTTTTTATTAAAGATTTTCAAAATCTATAGATAGAGTTGAGAAAGATTATTATACAGAACACAGTGGAAAAAAACCCATATACATTCTTATGAAATCAAAGAACACAACTGAGTTTAGAACTGATAGGTCTGACATTGCACCTTGGAGCATAAAAAAGGTTGGAAGGATGTGATCTGTATTTTAAGATATTAGGAAAGCAAGAGAGATAGTTATGTGATGAGGGAAAAAAGCGAAGGTGTAGAAATTAAAAAAAAAATGAGGTGGAGGGTGAACACATAACAAAGAGGAAAATTAATTATTCCTTATGTTACAGCATATAGCAAATGAAATTTCGGGGACTCTATAATGGCACACAAGGTCTCCACTTTTACAAAGATGAATCATCTTGTGGAACCAATCTACTTAAATCGTAGATTGAGGCTATTTCCAGTGCAGAATAATAGTAGATACGCGACTGTTAAAAAGAATCTCAACAGACCCAGACTGAGCTTTGATAGACCCTGAGAGAATGGACACAAAGCTATAAAAAAAAAAGATTCCCAAAATTGGATTAGGCTATCACAACACTACCATATACAGTACAGAATGTAGCATGATACCCCTTTCCTTCTTACAGCGCCAACATTAATCAGAAAGAGAAGGAAATATGGAATGCAGAGACGTAGGGCAATGATATTGAGTAAGAATCTCGCTTTAAGCTTGCACTATAAACTATAGATTTGTCTATAAAAAAAAAATAATTTTTCCAATAATTTCCTGAGATATCAACTTCCAATTCTTTTATCGATTTCTTGATATATCTTAATCTATTTATTTTTGTCACTTTGGCTTAAGAGAGCTTATACAAAAGACACAGTATGTGCGGGCAGAGAATCCTTCAGAAAAATATTTTCAAATTCAAAATAAATGTCTGATATGTCGAAGAGGAGAGGAAGAGTTTTCATTTATGATACTCCAATTTCTAATTTGAGCAACTAACATCAGAGATTGTTAGAGAGGTAAGAGAGGGTAACAATGGAGGAACTAACATCAGAGGTTGTTAAGAGAGCTAAGAGGGGGTAACATTGTGTCTTTAAGGACATGTAGAAAAATGTGGATCTTCACACTCGAACGCAGAGGACACTCCAGATTATAAAAGAAAGGCATAATTGGTCTGGTGCCCAGTGACAGGGAGCCTCTGTTGATCACAAGGTTCTAAGACCACAATTAAATTGAAATAATTTTGAAATTAAATTAGGCCAGGGCTACCCTGCAAGATATAATGTCGCACTATGAAACCACAGCTGCTTTGGTGGCACAACCGTGTCCTTGCATTATAAGGGTCTTAAATACTTAGTTTTCCACCTGGTTACACTAAAGGTAAATTCAAGACTTTTTGTTCCAACTCAGATTCAATCTGATCACTGAGCGGTCTTTGGGATCAGCTTCTGATCAAAACTAATGCTTCTTTGAAAGAAAGCTGTTTTTTCATTTTACAATTAAGCCCCATCGATGATGGAAATCATAAGCTACATCCTTCCTCTACTGGACTCCATTGTTAAACACGTGCAGGGATAGTTCCCATGTTACATGTTTTATTAGATGGGAAAACACTGTCTAAAATGATCCATAAATATATATATTTATTTTTATTATGATGGGCTAGAACTGGTGACTTAGAACCAAAAGTGGCAATCAAGCAAGTGTGTAAGATGACACAGGTTCACAGTACTGACATATGGGAGTGATAAATGATAGAAATGAGCAACTTCTCCATCCTCCTGAACTCATCATTCACTGTGAAAAATTGCTAAAATCTGTCTTCGTTAGGACTACCAGCTTAGTGAGTGACCAGATTACAGCAGCCTATTGGCATCTCTGGAGAGAGGAGCAAACTGAGAAAATAAGCAAAGAGAAACACAGATGGTGCTACTGCTTTCTAGTAAGGATTCTATTTCACTCCAGAGCTGGATTCACATCTACACTGCACATTACTGCTGTACAATGTCCTCCATACTGCTGCTGGACATGTGCTACTTAAAGACAGATGACCAGGAATCCCTCATGTCAGTGTGTGCTGTGTATGGGAGACATCATAGCAGCTAGTGTCCACCAATTAGCTCAGAGACAACTGGAAATTAGGGCTATAACCAGCAGAGCGGTAACCTGGTAGAAAATGAAAGGTACAAATCATATAATGGCCAAAAATACACTGTGTGCAGAAAATTAGGCAAATGAGTATTTTGTTCACATGATACTTTTTATACATGTTGTCCTCCAAGCTGTATATTCTTGAGAGCCAACTACCAATTAAGTAAATCAGGTGATGTGCATCTCTGTAATGAGGAGTGCGGTGTAATGACATCAACACCCTATATAAGGGGTGCTTAATTATTAGGCAACTTCCTTTCCTTTGGCAAAATGGGTCAGAAGAGAGATTTGACGGGCTCTGAAAAGTTCTAAATTGTGAGATGTCTTGCAGAGGGATGCAGAAGTCTTGAAATTGCCAAACTTTTGAAGCGTGATCACTGAAAAATCAAGCGTTTCATGGCAAATAGCCAACAGGGTCGCAAGAAGCGTGATGGGCAAAAAAGACGCAAAATAACTGCCCATGAATTGAGGAGAATCAAGCGTGAAGCTGCCAAGATGCCATTTGCCACCAGTTTGGCCATATTTCACAGCTGCAACGTTACTGGAGTATCAAAAAGCACAAGGTGTGCCATACTCAGGGACATGGCCATGGTAAGGAAGGCTGAAAAACCACCACCTCTGAACAAGAAACATAAGATAAAACATCAAGACTGGGCCAAGAAATATCTTAAGACTGAATTTTCAAAGGTTTTATGGACTGATGAAATGAGGGTGACTCTTGATGGGCCAGATGGATGGGCCAGAGGCTGGATCAGTAAAGGGCAGAGAGCTCCACTCCGACTCAGACGCCAGCAAGGTGGAGTTGGGCACTGGTATGGGCTGGGATCATCAAAGATCAACTTGTGGGACCTTTTTGGGTGGAGGATGGAGTGAAGCTCAACTCCCAGACCTACTGCCAATTTCTGGAAGACAACTTCTTCAAGCCGTGGTACAGGACAAAGTAGGTATCGTTCAAGAAAAACATGATTTTCATGCAGGACAATGCTCCATCACATGCATCCAACTACTCCACAGCATGGCTGGCCAGTAAACATCTAAAAGATGAAAAAATAATGAAATGGCCCCCTTGTTCTCCTGATCTGAACCCCATAGAGAACCTGTGGTCCCTCATAAAATATGAGATCTACAGGGAGGGAAAACAGTGTCTGGGAGGCTGTGGTGGCTGCTGCACGCAATGTGGATCGTAAACAGATCAAGCAATGACAGAATCTATGGATGGTCGGCTGCTGAGTGTCATCAGAAAGAAAGGGGGCTATATTGGTCACCAATTTTTTGGGGTTTTGTTTTTGCATGCCAGAAATATTTATTTCTAAATTTTGTGCAGTTATATTGGTTTACCTGGTGAAAATAAACAAGTGAGATGTGTTTTTGGTTTTTATTAAGTGGCCTAATAATTCTGCACAGTAATCGTTACCTGCACAAACAGATATCCTCCTAAGATAGCCAAATCTAAAAAAAAAAAACACTCCAACTTTCAAAAATATTAAGCTTTGATATTTAGGAGTCTTTTGGGTTAATTAAGAACATAGTTGTTGATCAATAATAAACAAAATCCTCTAAAATACAACTAGCCTAAAATTCTGCACACAGTAGTGTTTATTCTCATGTACACACAACAGCTTATTCTGAAAAATCAACTGAAATGACATACACTTCAATATATTTTTTGTGAGTATTTTTTTAGATGGTCCTATCTTCTCATTTCAGCTTGTGACTACCTCGGGGGAAAGCTGGCAACACTTTTCGGTCTTAATGCTTCGAAATATCAGTACGCCATTGATGAATACCACAGAGCACAAGAAGAGGTAAGACTATAAATTAATTCTAGAGAAATATGCATACAAAGTAAGTGTCCCAAAATCTAAAGTTATCACATGCACCAAAGAGAGTTGAAAAATGGCTGATTGAGGAGACTTACAGCAGCTGGGACAATCGCACCAGAACGTGTGAATGGAGTGTGAGTGGCTTACGTGTGCTGCGGTTTAATTCATTCTCTGATGGAGATCGCCAATCTCTGTACCACTTTAATGTAACCATTTGTGTTAAAAAAAAAAAATCAAGAGAGAAAAAATAGACTACAGCAAAATTGTTGATAAATAAGATTTCAATTTTACAGGACAGTGATTTTGATGATGAAACTGAAGGTGAAAACATGAAGAAAACAAGGGACAAAAATACACCTAATGAAGGACATCACTTACAGATGCAGAGCATGGAGTATGGAAGCATACAGGACAATCTCCCAAAATCCGGGGATAAGTGTCAGCTGGACTTGGAGAGCCTTCGATCAGACAATTAAATCTATTTGCAAAATCCAACTATTTACTTTCTGAAGAGAAGATCTGCTGCATCAAACATGAGCCGATGGGGTTTCCCAAAGGATGGATACATTTTGAGCAAAAGATGGAAAGATCATAAAAGACTGTAACATAATATAAAAGAACCTTGTTAAAGAGAAGGAATTGATGCCTTAGGAGTGCCATATGGACTGGGTTTTCACCTTTCTGTGGCCTTTGATGTTCTATTTTATAATTACAACTTATTGTGGTTAATTTGTCTTTTTTGGACATCTTCGTTCTACTTCCACCATTCCCTAGGGATTACTTCATAACGGCACCAACATAGACACTCACTGGTTTTCCTCTATGGCCAATAGTCTAGACGTCCCTCCAATGATGTCTATATAAGACACAGTGGCTATCTTTAATAGACAACCGCTTCAACGACACAGAGCTGAATAATTTTTAAAAACAATTTACAATTGTGCATTCATAGGGCACTTGGTTTGTTGTGTCAATAAGTAAGTCTTAAGCTAGGGTCACATGACCATGTTTTTTCTCATTAAAGAAAATCGGTCCAATTATACTAACCACACTCAGTTCAAATTATGATCAGAGTTTAATCAGTGGGATCCGATTTTCTGGAATGAGGAGATGGGGAAAAAAATTCTGTATTCTGTCAGTCAGGAAAAATAGTACTGCACTTGACTGATGCCCGATTTTTCCCACAAACTCATTGACGTACATGGCTGAGTACAATCCTATTTACGGATGCAAATTGCGCATGATGCATTTTTTTCTTTGGACAGACTTGGTCCGAAAGAAAATCAGACGTATACGACCCATACAACATTGGTCCAAGTGCAATTTGATGTTTTGTAAAACACTGTTGCCTGCACAAGCCCTTAAACTGCTGTGACAATAATTTTGATTTTCATGTTTTATACAAATTGTAAATTTATAAGCATTTTAATTATTAAATGTCTACCTACAATTTCTTATAATTTGATTTTAGTCTGTAATATTTACCAGTATGTCCACAGCATCCACTTTGTATCCAGGTGAGTGTGTCGAAGTAAAATGTCCGTGGGTTGCATAATGTAAAACTATGTTTGACTATAGACGTTTTTCTCTCTATGTTGTGTCCAACGTTTTCAAAACTCTAAGTTAATGAGTGCAATGTTTTTTTTCCTTTTCTGCAATTATTTTTTGTTTAGTGGCTAATCTCTTTGCCTCTGTTATTTTGGGTCGACCATGGATCATGTATCTCTATCCTAAATATCCCTCTATATAATTTGAGATTCTTCAAATACATTTAATGAACAAAGCTGATGTGACTATCGAAAAATAAGGAACAAAGTCACAATGGAGTTCAGTGACTTAGCCTGTCGTAATAGATGGCCCTGTCAGGAATCCGTACATTGTTCATGGATCTTGCTCTCAGAATTTTCTTTTCTTTCTTTTTTTGGGGAAGGGATGAGGGGAGGATCTAGTTAGGAAACACAACTTAACGCTCCCCAAGCAGAGGATAAATGTGCAAATGTGAACGAACCAGCCCTAATGGGTGACAGTGATTGCTGTTGTGTGGCTAATTTCTTTAACTGCCTTAAGCTCGATCTCAAGACATCGCGACTAAATGGATGAACGACAGGTAAGAAGATCAATCGTGTGCAGCTTAGATAGGTCCACCAAGGACTTTGCCGTTATCTTGATAGTATCAAGCCATTGGGTTGCTGGTCTTCCTCTTTGCCTTGTTTCTTCTATTTGTTGACCATGATCTCCTTCTTCAGTGATTGCTCTCTTTCATATGATGTGTCCAAGGTAGGCAAGTTGCAGCTTGGTGATACTGGCTTCAAGTGACATGTCTTGAAGTTAACGTTCATAATCTCTTTGTGAGTTTAAATTGACATGTACATATACACCCATTATAGGTTCTGTTTCACAGGATCAAAGTAATAATTTCATGATTATTCGTAATCCCATAATGATAAGAATATTTTTTAAATATAATGCTAATTTAACCCACAAAAAATAAGGCAATTTTCTTTATTATACCCGTGAAGTCATAATCCACTGTTCATTATTTAGTGTTTCCTAAACCGATTTAAAATTGTAAATCAGGTGGAAGAAACCAGTTTTTAACACTGAAGAGAACCGTCCTTTATTATTATTTTCAAAGGCAATTATGTTACCCAACGATTTTGAGTTAAGCCACATAGCACAGTATCACGTACTGTACATGTAAATGGTTGCAGCACCCTCCACACGGCAGATATTGGTTATATTACACCTTGACAAAGACTAGGTGGCCAAAAGGCCTTGAATGGATGCCATTATACTGTGGTGTACACAGGCTGACTTGTCTGCTAAGAAGATACACTGATCACCTTGCTGAGGGCCCCTGTCACTGCCATTGCAAGCCTTTCTGGCTGGTGCCGCCAGAGACCACATGAGGGAGGGCACATGCGCAGGTGCCTTGGTGATGTGTCCCCGCACCTGCGCTGTTGCGCTCGGATCTCTGTTGCTTCTGTCAGCTGGCCCCGTTGGTGTGCACCACAATCGCAAATTGATCTGACACACACTGGCACCGCGGACACATAGCTGTACCAACTGATTATACTGAGGACCAGCTATAAAATCTTCAGTATTGACAGGAGGCAGATCCCCCGAGAAAGCAGATGATTTACTAATCATTGAGGTAATAAAAAAAGCGTAACATACTTCAAGGTCTTTATTTTGGGAATTATGTCTGTTGCATAATGTAAAACTATGTTTGACTATAGACGTTTTTCTCTCTATGTTGTGTCCAACGTTTTCAAAACTCTAAGTTAATGAGTGCAATGTTTTTTTTCCTTTTCTGCAATTATTTTTTGTTTAGTGGCTAATCTCTTTGCCTCTGTTATTTTGGGTCGACCATGGATCATGTATCTCTATCCTAAATATCCCTCTATATAATTTGAGATTCTTCAAATACATTTAATGAACAAAGCTGATGTGACTATCGAAAAATAAGGAACAAAGTCACAATGGAGTTCAGTGACTTAGCCTGTCGTAATAGATGGCCCTGTCAGGAATCCGTACATTGTTCATGGATCTTGCTCTCAGAATTTTCTTTTCTTTCTTTTTTTGGGGAAGGGATGAGGGGAGGATCTAGTTAGGAAACACAACTTAACGCTCCCCAAGCAGAGGATAAATGTGCAAATGTGAACGAACCAGCCCTAATGGGTGACAGTGATTGCTGTTGTGTGGCTAATTTCTTTAACTGCCTTAAGCTCGATCTCAAGACATCGCGACTAAATGGATGAACGACAGGTAAGAAGATCAATCGTGTGCAGCTTAGATAGGTCCACCAAGGACTTTGCCGTTATCTTGATAGTATCAAGCCATTGGGTTGCTGGTCTTCCTCTTTGCCTTGTTTCTTCTATTTGTTGACCATGATCTCCTTCTTCAGTGATTGCTCTCTTTCATATGATGTGTCCAAGGTAGGCAAGTTGCAGCTTGGTGATACTGGCTTCAAGTGACATGTCTTGAAGTTAACGTTCATAATCTCTTTGTGAGTTTAAATTGACATGTACATATACACCCATTATAGGTTCTGTTTCACAGGATCAAAGTAATAATTTCATGATTATTCGTAATCCCATAATGATAAGAATATTTTTTAAATATAATGCTAATTTAACCCACAAAAAATAAGGCAATTTTCTTTATTATACCCGTGAAGTCATAATCCACTGTTCATTATTTAGTGTTTCCTAAACCGATTTAAAATTGTAAATCAGGTGGAAGAAACCAGTTTTTAACACTGAAGAGAACCGTCCTTTATTATTATTTTCAAAGGCAATTATGTTACCCAACGATTTTGAGTTAAGCCACATAGCACAGTATCACGTACTGTACATGTAAATGGTTGCAGCACCCTCCACACGGCAGATATTGGTTATATTACACCTTGACAAAGACTAGGTGGCCAAAAGGCCTTGAATGGATGCCATTATACTGTGGTGTACACAGGCTGACTTGTCTGCTAAGAAGATACACTGATCACCTTGCTGAGGGCCCCTGTCACTGCCATTGCAAGCCTTTCTGGCTGGTGCCGCCAGAGACCACATGAGGGAGGGCACATGCGCAGGTGCCTTGGTGATGTGTCCCCGCACCTGCGCTGTTGCGCTCGGATCTCTGTTGCTTCTGTCAGCTGGCCCCGTTGGTGTGCACCACAATCGCAAATTGATCTGACACACACTGGCACCGCGGACACATAGCTGTACCAACTGATTATACTGAGGACCAGCTATAAAATCTTCAGTATTGACAGGAGGCAGATCCCCCGAGAAAGCAGATGATTTACTAATCATTGAGGTAATAAAAAAAGCGTAACATACTTCAAGGTCTTTATTTTGGGAAGTGTGTCTAACATTGGGCAAAGGCATGTAGGAGTCCTTATGAATCTAAGCACATGCACTTTATTATATGATTGCATGATATACTCCTGTTTCTCCAGTATTTGAGAATAAATTACAATTTAAAAAACTTTCTTAAGGATAATTTTTGCTAATATTAAAGTTATTGAAAAAAATTGCAAGTTTTACATGGAGATTGTCCATATTTTAAAAAAAAAAAAACACCAATAGCCATGTTTTTGACTGATTACGCATATGCGTTTTGTAAAGACTAGGTTGATAAGAGGTTCCTAGTTTAAGTGCTTTTCGTGAGATAATTCTGTCATCCTGGAGAGGAACTGTGGAAAAGAGAAGCGCAATAGGGTCTTACCTAATACCCAATAGAACACAGGATCCCATTCATAGGGATAATACTAGAGAACCCCTAAATCACAGACACAGAATTAATAGTAAAAGTAAAAGCCATAGTAAAAGTTTTTTTAATAGCAAGTTCCATAAAAAGAGGTCTGACTCCTTTACTAGAAACACATCTATTGATAATAATCCAAAAACAAAATCTATCCCCCATCCTAACAGTCGGGCCCCTAACATTGAGCCCATAACAACAGCTACATTTATTTCTCATACAGGCAAATACCCTGAAGGAAAGATTCCTGGATAAAGACTATCCCCCCTCATTGATAAGAAAAGCTTTCAGAGAAAATAAAACCTTGACACAGACAGATCTTATCTCACAGGATAGAATTTCATATAAGAAATCTGATCACACTTTTTCCCTCTAACCTATTAATTACCTATAGTAATGATGGGGATCTGATTAAGAACATCATTTACAAACACTGGAATATCCTTCAGAGTGATCCGTTCTTGAAGGATGCCATACCGAAAAGACCGGGGATTACCTACCGTAGGGCCCCTAGTCTAAAAAATCAACTGGCCCCAAGTAGATTGAGAAATAATACTGTCAAGGAAACCACTAACAATATGGTGGGGGTTTTTAAATGTCTAGTAAGAAATTGTTTGTGCTGCAAATCCATACAACACAAAAGGGTTAATTTTAATTCCTCAGTAGGAGATGTTTTTTCTATCAATACCCACCTTACCTGTCAGTCAGATTTTGTTATATATGATTGATTGTGAGTGCAACAAACAATATATAGGAAGAACGACTCAGACACTACACAAGAGATTGAACTCTCAAAGACATAATATAAAAATAGGATTCATGCTACATGGCCTCTCGAGACATGTAACTTCATGCCACGATGGGAAATCAAACCTTAGGATTACTCCCATTGAGCAAATACCCCCGTTTGCTCATAACCGCATTGATTTATTAAAGCGAAAGGAAACATATTGGATATACAAATTAAATACTCTTAAACCCTTTGGGCTCAATGAGGTTACAGATCTATTTTATTAAGATATGGTTTTTTTGCATATTATTTACATATTTACATTATAAAGTGTTTTTATCTCCGTTTTTTTTATATGTATTTTTATATATTTTTATATATATATATATATTTTACATATATATATTTTTATTGTAAATTCTGTTTATATTGAGTAATAATTTATATGCCAGGTCTTGATTAATGCCTATTATATTGTTTTTATACTATTTTATACTATTTTTTAATAATTATTACATACATGTAGTTATTACTTTTTCACACATATTTATTAATGGTTTTATGACATTCATACTGATTTTGTTGTTCCAGGGATGCTTGAACCATAACTAAGAAGCTCCCTTTCTTTGGCCTGTTTTTGGGGGATTGTCCCTCTTGTTCTTTCCTCTTGTCCACACTATGACTACTCCGTTTTCACATAACAGAAGGTGATTAGTCTATTAGGGCATGCGCACTGTAGTTTTTCCCACGCTCCTGAACTTATTTGACCCAGCCGTCTCTTTGAAGTTCTCAATGGAGCACTGGCTTCGTATCTCTTAATTGAGCATGCGCATTCAATAGTAACCAACCCGATATTTACCTTGATTACCAGCGCTTCGCAGCTACACGTGCAGGGAGCAGCGCACACTGAGCGCTGGCTCCCTGCTCTCCTAGTTACAGCACACATCGGGTTAATTACCCGATGTGTGCTGCAGGTCCATGTGCAGAGAGCAGGGAGCAGCGCACACTGCTTAGCGCTGGCTCCCTGCTCTCCTAGTTACAGCACACATCGGGTTAATTAACCCGATGTGTCCTGCAGCTACATGTGCACAGAGCAGGGAGCAGCGCACAGTGCTGGCTCCCTGCTCTCCTAGCTACAGCACACATCGGGTTAATTAACCCGATGTGTCCTGCAGCTACATGTGCACAGAGCAAGAGTCGGCACTGACAGTGAGAGCGGCGGAGGCTGGTAACAAAGGTAAATATCGGGTAACCAAGGACAGGGCTTCTTGGTTACCCGATGTTTACTGTGGTTACCAGCCTCCGCAGAAGCCGGCTCCTGCTGCCTGCACATTCAGTTGTTACTGTCTCGCTGTCACACACAGCAATCTGTGCTTCACAGCGGGAAAGCAACAACTAAAAAATGGCCCAGGACATTCAGCAACAACCAACGACCTCACAGCAGGGGCCAGGTTGTTGCTGGATGTCACACACAGCGACATCACTAGCAACATCGCTGCTACGTCACAAAAGTTGTTCGTTAGCAGCGATGTTGCTAGAGATGTTGCTTAGTGTGACGGGGCCTTTAGTGAACCTGTATTTCCAAAGGCCTGTGAGCCGTAGCTGGATATATGCAAGTTCTAAATAATATCTGTTCACCATGTTTTTGTCTGTTCTGCACTTATATTTTTTATAAGGAATTATACTCACACATACTATTAATATATTTTTATACAGTCACTGCACCCACTTATTTGAACCCTTGCTACCATATGCTTATGTTCTTGGATTTTTTGGCACGCATACGGCTATATAGCAATTGTTGTCTTTAATTTCTTACACGATCACTGTCCCTTCAATAATCTGTTGATGTAATGGTGTATCTTAGCGGGGATTATGTTACCGCTAATTGCGCATTTCTTCCTATACCCTTTTCACTCAAATTCATGGGTTTTTTTCCACTCCGCCTCCTCCCCTCCTCCATTTTTTCTCATATAGGAGGGATAAATATGCCTGATTAGATCCGACATGAGACGGATCCATATATTACAAGTGGCGCTTACAGCTGCACGTTCTTCACACACTGTGCCTGGTTCCTTGTTCAGTGATTGCCCGACGCTCCCAATAGCGTTCTAGGCAATATGCAACACACTGATTTGAGTATATATATAAGCATTGTCACATTTATATAAAGATATATTTGTTTAGGACACAAAGAAATCACTCATTTATAATTTTTAATATATTTCTTTATTGTTTATATGCTTGTGATAAAAGAGAGCTTATGACAGAATAATCTGTATTATGATTTTATTACAATGTACTACGTCATTTGTGACTTGAAAGATATTGATTCCCGCCGATTTTTTTCTCTCTGGGGGCGTGCCTTGACGTCATCTCTAAGGTATATAATGCTGTATGGGCTCTCTATACAGCAGATTTGATGATTCTTTGCTGGTTTGTCCTGAAGAAGGGAGTTGTATCTCCTGAAACGCGTTGACCTGACCTGTGCATGAAATGAAGAAACATTAATCCTAAGCTAATATGATCCAGTGGTCTTTGGCGCGGCTTTGAAACCCATCTCTACCTCTCTCTGAATTCTGTCATCCTGTAAGATTGAGTTCCATGACAGATATTTTTTCTAATTTTTTATTTATACCACAGACCCGTGCAACTAAAACCATGACAGATTGTGTGACAATATTTGCAATGACTTTAAAATCAGTTATATGTCAAGACTAAAGTGGATTTATGATTTATATATCTGGTAGAGGATTTAGTGCAATTACACTTTTTGTTCTTAACTAAACTGGCTCTGGGTTTTTTTTTCTTCACAATGTCAAAAGGGCAATTTAATGATCAGGTAGAATCAGTTAGACATTTTAATATATATTTGATATTAAAAGAAAAAATTGAAACAGCACAAAAAACAAAAAACTTTTAAGGGTGCAATATTCCTACCTTGCGGTTTCTTCAGATAACTTTCCATGAATAAGATAAACATTGGCAGGTAGCACTCTACAGATTTTTAAATTCCTTGACCTTTATTGGTCACATAGGTGCATAGCTACAGTTGTTTTTATAGCCTCTTGTACTGGAATCTATTTAATGGTGTGAACTGGATGAAAGCTTTTTGCGTGCAAAATAGTGTTGGATGATGTCGGTTGTCAGAAGGTTTTTTTTTTTGTGAAATTAAATTCCTTTGGGCAACTTCTCAGTTCTAAATCCAAAAAAGTAACATTCTTGGGATGGGAAAAACTGGGAAATTGAATTGATTATTGTTAACACAGTTTGGGAAAAGTGGTGTACCAAATACAGGACCATCTCCTATTAGGATCACATTGTGGATGTGTTTGGCAAAATCTTTATTAACTGAAAGAAAGGAATTGATGCATAAATTAAGAATTCTTTCTATCACACCATGACAAGATTTGCCATGGATGGTGAGAATTTAGCTCCCATGGAAACTCCACTTCCATAGAGGAAAAAAATATTATGAAACATAAAATAGTGTGTCAGTAGAAAAGATAATATAGATTTGATGAATGCTTGAAGATCAGAGGGATATGGACTATATTTAGATATGTGATAATTAATTGCTGGTGTGGAATATTGGTATAGAGAGAAATAACAGCTCGAGTCATCCAAGACCAATTTGCTGACCACTTCACTTCTAGTAATATGTTACGGTCATCATACCAGTTCTGTAGATATCCCAGTATGCGATTAACAAGTGGTTGCAGAACACAATTCATCCACCTAAATTTTCATTCACTGACTCTATACCAGTTCAAATCTTGTGCATTAGGAAAAGGAATTGCCCAATAGTATTCGTGAAACATGAATAATTTCTACTTTACAACAGATTGATATTTACAAATCTTTCTCCAAACCAAGTGATATTGAACAAATGTGTACGTTCCATATTGCTTCCCATAACACCAGATAACTGTATATAAAAAATTGTATCTTTGGATGAATTTTATTATTTTACATAAACTACCTTGCTATACAAAGCTTTCTGAAGGAATGATAAGTTACTAAGAGATCACCAAACAAACTAACTTAGAATACAATTTATAACCATCCAGATAAACTCCATTATCAGATAGTTTAATGATTACTGATTTATCCTTCGCAAGACTAGTTTGCAGGGCAAGTCTTGAAGAGATTGGACATTCCTTATATTTGGACAATTTCTCTGTATATCTTATTTTTATCTATTACTACTATATTACATCCCTTATTAAATAGTTTAATGATTAAATATTTATCCTCTGCAACACTAAATTTACAAGAGACGTCTTGCAGAGATTGGACATTAATCATAGTTTGGTAATTCCTATAATTTATGTGCGTTAAGAATAGCAATAAACCAATGGTATTTATGAAATATGAATCAGTTCAACTTCTTTAGCAACCAGGTATTAAGAAATACAAATCTTCCTCTGAAGATGGAATTTGTGGTGAATTTTTAAATAACTACTTTTTAACTACTTCTCCATACAAAGGTTGATTGATAAGCTACAAAAAGATCTCCAAAGATAACTTAGAACATGACTTGCTACAATCCATTAATACAGTATTACCCCTTATCAGATAGTTTAATGACTACTGATTTATCCTCTGCAAGACTATTTTACATTTCAAGTCTTGCAGAAATTGGACATTATCCTTGGATAATACTGTAAATCATGTGTATCAGGAATGACAATCAATCATCAGCATTCATGAAACAATTTTTACATGCTTTAACTACAGTGGATTGTAATGTACAAAACTCTACACATTTGGAGACATCTTGTACTCTCTAATGCTACTATACTGCTGTTATTGACAATTGCCCCCTCCCCATAGGGCCCTATCCATTAATACAGTATCATATCCCTTATCAAATAGTTTAAGGAATTAATCCTCTGCAAGACTCATTTACAACACAAGTCTTGCAGCGATTGAACAGTCCTCATACTTTGACAATTTCTTGAATTTATGTAGCAATATCCAATGGTATTCAAGAAACATGAATCATTTCTACTTATTTAGCTGCAATGGATTGATATACAATTCTTTTGCTCAAACAGGGGGTGGATATTAAACAAATGTGTAGGTGTTCTCTCCCTACCCATACCAGATAAATTTGGAAAAGCTGGAATTTGGTGGATTTTTTTACATTTTAAATAACTACTTCTTTATACAAAGCTTTTTGAACAATTGATGAGCTACAAAAAGATCTACAAAGGTAACTTAGAACATGACTTGCTACTATCCATTAATACAATACTACCCCTTATCAGATAGTTTAATGAATACTGATTTATCCTCTGCAAGGTTATTTTGCAATACAAGTCTTTCAGAGATTGGACATTATGCTTGGACTATTCCTGCAAATCCTGTGTAACAGGAATGACAAATCATCGGCATGCCAGAAACTTATAAATTCTAGTTGCAGTGGATTGTAATGTTCAAACCTATTTTTGAACCAATTGGTAACATTGACCAAATATACAGCTACATACCTCTCTATAATGATACCAGAAAATTGTTCATAGAATGATTATTTTTAAATATATAAGATAAATGATATAGAAAGAAACTTAAAATTAACAAATTTAAACATTTCCTTTTTGATGTTATGATAATATACAACAATCCCAAGTTATCAGAAGATCAGAGAATTATACAAGTATGGGAGGGAACATCAGGTTGGCATGTGAGTGCTTTGTTGTGTGTGTTGTGTGAGATCTGGGGAATACGTCAGGATGTCATGTGTGAGTGTTGATTTTTCTTTGACCATTCCTTCAATTTATGTGTGATAGGAATAGCAATCACCCAATGGTATTCATGAAACATGAATCATTTCTACTTGTTTAGCTACAATGGATTGAGATATACAAATCTTGTTCTGAACATGGTGATTATATTAAACAAATGTGTACGTGCCCTATCACTCCCTATAGCACAACTACATACGTTTTTGTAGAGAGAATTTGTGATTTTTTTAAAAAAAATTTAAATAACTACTTCTTTATACAAAGTTTTTTGAAGGATTGATAAGCTACACAAAAAGATCTCAAAAGATAACTTAGAACATGACATACTTCTATCCATTAACACAAGATTACCTCCTTACCAGATAGTTTAATGACTACAGATTTATCCTCTGCAATACTATCATTACAAGTCTTGCAGAGATGGACATTATGCTTAGACAATTCCTACAAATCCTGCAATGGCAACCAATCTTCTACATGCTTTAACTACAGTGGATTGGAATATAAAAAGCTATCTGAACCATTTGATATTGACAAAATATAAAGCTACTTACTATCCTCTCTATTGCAATACCAGATAATTGTTCAAAAAATGTGAACAATGATAATTTATACACAAAATATAAATAAATTGTATAGAAAGAATCTTGACATTTTAACAAATCTAAAATTTCCCTTCATGTTAGGATAATATATAACAATCACAAGTTATCATTAGATCAGAGAATTATACAGCATCTTTATGGAATCAAATCAAGAGCTTGGCATCAGTGAGCACAGATGGGCTTCCCATTGCAGTCGCTAGAGATGTGTCTAGGATTTTGCACGTCCCTTACATTATAGAATATTCCAATATGAGAACTGACACCTCTAAACTTTGGGCAAAGTACAGAAGATAGATATTTGGGACACTGAAGCCAAAAAAATATACAGTATACCGTGTTTTCATGCTATGTATTCCCTCCCCTGAAGAAAAACGTGCATATGTTAAGGTAGGATATAAAAGATGGATATTTTGAGGGATTTTAAAACATGAAAAATAATTAAATCTTAAAAAATTTACTCTTTACATAACTCAAGAATTGATTAACAACTAAAAGATCTGAAAGGAAACTAAGCTAACACATTGTTTTTTACTGCATATTTTTTTATATAGTGCCCATTATTACAATATTTCCAGCCTTGTCAGAGTAAAGTGACTAATGACAGCCTCTGAAATACATTCTTATTGCAATCTAAATCTTGCAGAGGTGACATTTTCATTCTATGGTATCTTTTCAAGACTTAAAAATTTTAAGTTGCTTAAAGACCAGAGGCTATAATGCATCTAATAAGCGCATGGTCTTCCACGGCCTCTGGCTCTTCTTCCATGGCCTCTGGCTCTTCTTCCATGGCCTCTGGCTCTTCTTCCACGGCCTCCGGACAATCTCTTTTGCTGCAATGTCTTTGTGGTTGCGAGTAGGTGTCACTGTTACGTCACCACCGGAGTCCGCTTTAGCGACATCTACGCCGATCGCCAGGCGACGCCGTGTTCCTGCCGTGGATGGTGCTGGTGATGGGAGAGGAGTCGATTTCAGCGGCACCGGTGGGCGCAGGCTCCGCTTATCCACTGGGCTGGGTTATTTTGGGATCTGCAGTACCACTGGCTGACTATAGGTGGCGTGTGTCTTCCAGCTGAAATTACCATCATTCAGCTATAGCCAATGGGAAGACACCACACCCTTCTTAATTCCCCTCCTGTCTGCTGACCACTGCCAGAGATAGTTCTGATATTCTGGCTCCTGTTCTGTTTTGTGATTCTGGTGTTCTGACTTTTGCTTGTGTTCTGACTA
This sequence comes from Anomaloglossus baeobatrachus, assembly GCF_048569485.1. Classification (NCBI taxonomy): domain Eukaryota; kingdom Metazoa; phylum Chordata; class Amphibia; order Anura; family Aromobatidae; genus Anomaloglossus; species Anomaloglossus baeobatrachus. Next base: position 29,819,373 of record NC_134355.1, on the reverse strand, counting down.
CCTCTCATGCCTGCTGTTTTTGTACCTCGCTGCCCGATCCGGATTTGACCTCTGCTACGTTTTCTGATTATGTCCTTGCCTACCGATTCTGTCCCTTTTCTGCTATTCCTGGTTTGACCCTGCCTATCGACTACTCTCTTGGACTGCTGCCTTCCACACATAGTGATCACAAGGGCCCTGTGTAATTCCAAATCCCTGTATAGGGGTTAAGGGTTTCAGGGTTCTGGGGGTCCTGCTTGGTGAGTGGCTTCCCTCTATTCTGTCCATTACAGCCCATCTGAGTATGTGGATCCAGGCAGGCGTTATAGTCACTGAAGGAGGAAGAGTAGGAAGAGTAGGAGGAATAGAGAAAAGTGGGGTCCTTTTCCTCACTATCAGCTTCGGAGGCAACAAAGGCATATGCCTCCTCAGTTGCGTACACCCTTGTGACTGGGACTAGCAGGACATTTTGTGTGTGCTGTGTGCGTGTGTAAAAAAAACAAACTTAATTATAGTGTGGGTGTGTATGTGCAGGTGTGGGGTGGGGAGGCGGGGGCTGTCAGGTGCAGGGAGGGGAGGCAGGTGCAGGGAGGGGAGGCGGGGGCTGTCAGGTGCAGGGAGGGGAGGCGGGGCTGTCAGGTGAAGGGAGGTGAGGTAGGGGCTGTCAGGTGCGGGGAGGCGGAGTTGCCGGAGCCAGCAGCAGCAGCAGGGGGGTGACTACTGGGGCGGGGGGTTATCACCAGGGCAGGGGATTGATCACCAGCAATGGTCCTCAGAGCAATCAGCAGGGGGTCTTATACCAGCCGGCTGGCAGAAGCAGGGCACCAGCGGTGAGTGATCACAGGGCAGGGGGGAGGAATCGGTGTGGAGGTGGGGGGAGGAATCGGTGTGGAGGATGGGGGAGGAATCGGTGTGGAGGATGGGGGAGGATCGGTGCGGAGGTTGGGGGAGGGAGCGGAGGTCGAATCATTTCTACTTAATTAGCAACAATGGAAGGAAATATACAAATCTGCTTCTGAACCTGGTGACGATATTAAACAAATGTGTATCTGTTATATCACTCACTATAGCACAATTACATAAATGATTGGAAAAAGCTGGAATTTGTGGCGAATTTTTAAATTTTAAAAAAACTACTTTATATTTCCTTCTTTATACAAAAATTTTTGAGGATTCACATGCTACAAAGATATCTCTCAAAGATAACTTAGAACATGACTTGCTACTATTAATACAATATTACCTCCTTATCAGAAGGTTTAATGAGCATTGATTTATCCTCCACAAGACTATTTGCATTACAATTCTTGCAGACATTGGATATTATGCTTGGACAATTCCAACAAATCCTGTGTATCAAGAATGATCAATCATCGGCATTCATGAAACTTATAATTTCTACATGTTTTAATTAGAGTGGATTGAAATGTACAAACTACACAACATTTGGAGACACATCTACTCTCTGATGCTACTGCACTAATGTTTTGAAGGCAATTGCCCACTCCCTATAGGGCCTTATTTATTGCTACAGTATTACCTCCCTTATCAAATAGTTTAATAACTAATTTATCCCTTGCAAGTCTAATTTACAACACAAGTCTTGCAGAGATTTACCAGTCCTCATACACTGCTGACAAGTTGTCCAATTTATGTGCAATATGGAAAGCAATCACCCAATTGTATTACATCCCTTACCAAATAGTTGAATGACAAAATATTTATCCTCTGCAAGACTAAATTTACAAAACAAGTCTTGCAGAGATTGGACATTATTTATACTTTGACAACTCCTCCAATTTACGTGCAGTAGGAATAGCAATCACGCAATGGTATTCATGAAACATGAATCCTTTCTACTGGTTTAGCTACAATGGATTTAGATATACAAATCTTCCTCTGAATCTGGTGATGATATTGATCAAATGTCTAGATGCTATATTACTCCCCAAAGCATTACCAAATAACTGTTTGGAAAAATCTGGAATCTGTTGAGAATTCTTTTAAAAAACTACTTTCTTTATCCAAATCTTTTGGAAGGATTGATACGCTATAAAGAAATCTCCAACTTGCTACTATCAATTATTACAATTTTACCTCCTTATCAGATAGTCTAATGACTACTAATTATTTATCCTCCACAAGACTGTTTTGCATTACAAGTCTTGCAGAGATTGGACAATTCCTACAAGTCCAGTATATCAGGAATGGCAATCAATTATCAGCATACATGAAACAATTTCTACATGCTTTAACTAGAGTGGATTGGAAAATAGACACGTATCTTTGAACCATTTGGTAATACTGACCAAATATACAGCTACATTCCTCTACCAGAGATTTCTCAATAAAAGGTTGATGATTATTTTTACACGACATAAAATAATTGTATAGAAATAATCTTAAAATTAACAAATCTAAAAATTATCTTCTTGTTAAGATAATAAATAACAATCACAAGTTATCATTAGATCAGAGAATTATACAGCATCTTTATGCCATCAAATCAAGAGCTTGGCATACGTGAGCACAGATGGGCTTCCCATTGCAGTCTCTTAAGATGTGTTTAGGATTTTCCATTTCCCTTACATTATAGAACAATCCAATATGAGAACTGACACCTCTATTAACTTTGGGCAAAGTACAGAAGATAGATATTTGGGACAGTGAAGCCCAAAAAATATATACTGTGTTTTTATTTTAGTTAAAATTATTCTCACCACTTAAGAAAAACATGTGCATACGTTAAGGTAGCATATAAAATATGGCTATTTTGAGGGATTTTAAAACATGGAAAATAATTCAATCATTAAAAATTTACTTTTTACATAATTGAAGGATTGACTAACAACTTAAAGATCTCTATGGATAACTAGCCTAACATTGTTTTTTACTTAATATTTTTTTTATATAGTGGCCATTATTACAATATTTCCAGCCTTGTCATAGAGTAGAGTAACAGCTTATGAAATCCATTCTTATTGCAATCTAAATCATACAGAGATGACATTTTCATTCTATGGTATCTGATCAAGACTTAATAATTGTAAGATGCTTAAAGACAAGAGACTATAATGTATCTAATTAGCGCATGGTCTTACCATCACGGTCCGTAAGTTGTTAGTTGACGTTAGGTGTGATTTGACTTACACCTAAAATGTTTACCATAAACTGATAAATATAGCTAAGAACAAGCTGTCAGAAGATCAGAGAATATCATTCTCTCTCTAAAGCAGTAGAGAAACAGGTTGGTGTATAACTGAGCACATAGATTTACTATTGCAGTCACAATACAGATGATGTGGTACGCCATGAAAGGTTGAGTTTTAGGGGAATTTTTCAAATCTTAAATGTACTTTTTATCAGCTACTTCTTATACAAATATTTCTTAAGGATTGATCAGTTATTAAGAAGTCACCATAAATGATTTATTAGAATACAACTTTTTTTTATTAATTGCTTCTATATTACATCCCTTATCAAATAGTTTATTAATGACTTAATATTTATCCTTTGCCAGACTAATTTACAACACAAGTCTTGCAGAGATTGAACAGTATTTATGCTTTGACAATTCCTCCAATTTAGGTGATAGGAATAGCAATCACCCAATGGTATTCATGAAACATGAATCATTTCTACTTGTTTAGCTACAATGGATTGAGATAGACAAATCTTCCCATGAACCTGGTGATATTAAACAAATGTGAATCTGTTATATCACTTTCCCATCGCACTACCAGATAACTGTTTGGAAAAAGCTGGAAATTGTGGTGAATTTCTAAAATTTTAAATAACTACTTTTTATTAACTACTTCTTTATATAAAGCTTCTTGAAAGATGATAAACTATAAAAAAGATCTTCAAAGATAACGTAGAACATGATTTAGTACTATCCATTAATACAATATTACCCCTTATCAGATAGTTTAATGACTACTGATTTATCCTTTGCAAGACTATTTTGCATTACAAGTCTTGCAGAGGTTTATGCTCGCATATTTCCAACGAATCATGCGTATCAGAAATGACAATCTTTGGCATTCATGAAACTTATAATTTCTAGCTGCTTTAACTACAGTGGATTGTAATGTACAAACCTATCTTTGAATCAATTGGTAATATTGACCAAATATACACCTACATTGATTCTCCATAGCAATACCAGAGAATTGTTCATAAAATGTGGACAATGATTATTTATACACAAGATATAAGATAAATTGTATAGAACAAATGTTAAAATTAACAAATCTAAAAATTCCCTTCTTGATGTTAGGATAATATATACCAATCCCAAGTTATCAGAAGATCAGAGAATTCTACAGTATCTTTATGTCATCAAATTAAGACTGACATAAGTGAGCGCACAGGGGCTTCCCATCGAAGTCCCTAGAGATGTGTCTAGGATTATGCATGTCCCTTACATTATAGAACAATCCATTATGAGAACTGAGAGCTCTATAAAATTTGGACAGAGTCCAGAAGATAGATATTTGGGATACTAAAGCCAAAAAAATATATAGTGTATTTTTCATTTTATTTAAAATTATTCCCACCCCTGAAGAAAAAGAAAAAGAAGTGTGTATGGACTTTGGGTAGAATATAAAAGTGAATATTTTGAGGGATTTTAAAACATGAACAATAATGAAATCATTAAAAATTTACTATTTACTTAACTCAAGGATTGATCAACAACGAAGATCTTTAACAATAACTAGCCTAGCACATATTGTTTTTTACTTAATATTTTTTATAGTGTCCATTATTACAATACTTACAGCCTTGTCATAAAGTAAAGTGACTAACGACAGCCTATGAAATCCATTCTTATTGCAATCTAAATCATACAGAGATGACATTTTTATTCTATGGTATCTTCTCAAGACTTTAAAATTGTAAGCTGCAGAGACTATAATATATCTAATTAGCACATGGTCTTACCATCATGGTCCCTAAGTTGTTAGGCCTTACACCTACAATGTTTACCATAACCTGATAAATATAGGTAAAAACAAGCTGTCAAAAGATCAGAGAATATAATTTTCTCTCTAAAGCAGCAGAGGAACAGGTTTGCGTATAATTTGGCACATAGATTTCATATTTCAGTCACAATACAGATGATGTGGTAGGCCATGAAAGGTTAAGTTTTAGGGGAATTTTTTAAATCCTTAAATGTCTACTTTTTATCAGCTACTTTTTATACAAAGTTTTCTGAAAGATTGATCAGCTACTAACAGGTCACCAAAACTGAATTAGAGTACAACTTTTATTATCCATTACTACTACATACATCCCTTACCAAATAGTTTTAATGACTAAATATTTATCCTCTGCAAAGACTAATTTACAACACAAGTCCTGCGAGATTGAACAATATTTATACTTTGACAATTCCTCCAATTTACGTATGTGTGATAGGAATAGCAATCACCCAATGGTATTCATGAAACATGAATCATTTCTACTTGTTTAGCTACAATGGATTGAGATAGACAAATTTTTTTTATGAACCTGGTGATATTAAACAAATGTGTATCTGTTATATCACTTCCCTATCGCACTACTAGATTAATGTTAGGAAAAAACTGGAATTTGTTGTTAACATTTTAAATAACTACTTATTAACTACTTCTTTATACAATAGCTTTTTGAAGGATAAGCTACCAAAAGATTTCCAAAGATAACTTAGAACATAACTTGTTACTATCCATTAATACAATATTACCCCTTATCAGATAGTTTAATGACTACTGATTTATCATCCACAAGACTATTGTGCATTACAAGTCTTGCAGAAATTGGACATTATGCTTGGACAATTCCCACAAATCCTGCAATGGCAATCAATCATTGCCATTCATGAAACTTGTAGTTTCTACATGCTTTAACTAAAGTGGATTTGAATATAGAAATTCATCTTTGAACCAATTAGCAATTTTGACTAAATATAGATCTACAATCCTCTACACAGCAAAACCAGAGAATTGTTCCTAAAATGTTAATGATTATTTTTACACAGATATAAAATAAATTGTATAGAAAGAATCCTAAAATTAGCAAATCTAAAAATTCTGTTCATGATGTTAGGATAGTATATAACATTCCCAAATTATCAGAAGGTCAGAGAATTCTACAATATATTTATGACATCAAATCAAGAGATTGGCATAAGTGAGCGCACAGGGGCTTCCCATTACAGTCCCATGTTGCATCCAATAGAACTGAAACCTCTATTAACTTTGGTTAGAGTACATAAGATAGATATTTGGCATACTAAAGCCAGAAAAAATAAATATATACTGTATTTTCATTTATTTAAAATTATTCCCAACCCTGATGAAAAACGTGTGTGTATGGGCTTTGGGTAGTATAAAGAAGATAGTTATTTTGATGGATTTTAAAACCTAAAAAATAATCATTAAAAATTAACCATTTGCTTAACTCAAGAATTGATTAACAACTAAAAGATCTTTAAGGATAACTAGCCTAATACACTGTATTTTACTTATTTTTTTATATCGTCTATTCATATATTTTCAGCCTTGTAAAAGAATAAATTGAGTAATGACAGCCTCTGAAATGCATTTTGATTGCAACTAAATCATACAGATGACATTTTCTTTCTATGGCATCTTCTCAACAAAACGTCAGAGAATATCAGAGAATATCATTGTCTCTAAAGCAACAGAGGAACAGGATGGCGTATAATTTCAGCACATAGATTTCATATAAAAGTCACAATACAGATGATGTGGTTACGCCATGAAATATTGAGATTTCGGGGAATTTTATTTTTAAAACATTGAAAGTCTACTTTTTATAAGCTTCTTATACAAAGTTTTCTGAAGGCTTGATCAGTGTTAAGAAGTCACCATAAATTATTTATTTAGAACACGATTTTTTTTTATCCACTACTATATTACATCCCTTATCAAATAGTTTAATGACTAAATATTTATCCTCTGTAAGACAAATTTTCAACACATCTTACAGAGATTGAACAGTCCTCTTACTGTCACAATTCCTCCAATTTATGTGCAAAAGGAATAGCAATCAACCAATAGTATTCATATAAACTTAAGATAGGATATAGTACTGTATAAATATAAATGTCAATATATGCATAGTGCAGATTGTCCACTGTTGTAAATTAACTCATTACGTTCTCTTTGAACTTCCAGCCATTTTTATCCAGACTTGAATCTAACTTAACTACATGGGAAAATAAGTTTCTCCTGGTTTGGATGCATCGATATAGTGAAAATGACTATCCTCCCCAGGTTACTATATCTTTTGTACACAATTCCTTCTTATATTCCTGCTTCTTTCTGGGTGGGCATGCGACAACAATTTAGGAACTTCGTATGGGTGTCGAAACACCCAAGACTGCGTTGGGAAACATTAATTCGTTCTAAAGAGGCGGGCGGGACAGGCTTGCCAGATTGTCGCCAATACTACCTAGCGGCAGCACATGCTAGTGTATTGGACCTAGTCCATAACTACTCGTCAAAATTATGGGTACGCATGGCAACGGATCTGTCAGAACGCGGTTGGAGTTATGCCGCGGCTACGCCCCTCTCCACTCCCAAATAACCCAGACATCTCCTATACAACAGCTAATACACTAAAATCCTTGAATGTCCCCGCTATGAAAAAAGTGCTGTTGGACAGAAATGGCCCCTTGTTTCCCATCTCGGGAAACCCTAAGATTGGCCCGGGTTATACCTCGGCGTTGTTTCTAGGCTACCCCAAATCTCGCCCTCTACGTCTACACCATGTGGCTCCCAATGGGGTTTTGCTGCCACTCAACGCGATCCTGGGAGACACCCCCACCCCCACCCCACAAATATGAATACACTCAGCTCCAGCACTTTTTCACGTCCATTCCTGATAAAGGGGCGTTAATACGCCCTCTGTCAACCTTTGAGTCGTTGTGCCTGACACAACCGGTTATACCACACGCAACCTCAGTTATCTACAAAATGCTCTCTGAAAAGGATCTCCTCTCTCTTCCTCCATATTGTAAAGCGTGGGAGTCAGAATTACACAAAACCTTCACGAAAACCCAATGGGACAAATGCTTCTCCCTCTCACATCGATCAGTTATAGAATCTAAATCACAAGAGACAAGCTATAAGATAATATCAAGGTGGTATAGGGTCCCTGTTACACTAAACAAATGGTTCCCAGGGGTGCCGGACACGTGCTGGCTGTGTGGAGCAGAAGCAGGAACGATGTCGCATATTTGGTGGTCATGCCCGACCCTGACTGCTTTTTGGAGTGGGGTACTTAGGGTAGTTCTGGAAGTGACAGGGATTGCAGTCCCCCCATCCCCGGAAGCAATCTTGCTTTATATGTTTCCCATGTCCACATCCAAATACAAAAAATCTCTGCTCAGACACCTATTGCAGGCCGCAAAAACAGTGATATCTAGACACTGGAGAGCCATGGATCCCCCGACCTTGGAGGAATGGTTCACTGAGGTGTCCTTGACCCACCGTATGGAGTCGCTGATTGCAGGTTCCCATCACTGGGAAGCGTTCTTCTCTTCTCCTCTTTACCGCCATATCCTGAAGTAATGTGAATTGTGCTACCTCGTTTGTCTTTCTGCTCTTCTCTATTCTTTATATTCTTTTCTCTTTCTCTCTTTTTTCCTTATTGTTCGTATTTCTTCTCTCATAGTTAAGAATCTCCCTCACTGGGGAGTCTAAGATGTTGATATATCTAATATAGGAATTATCGCAACATGGAATCCCTTGTCATGTATTTAGTTTGAGTGCTATTATTACTGCTAATTGAATCAATTGTACCCTGTTATACTACGGTAGACATCATTTGTCTGCAAGCCAGAAATGTATCCCTTCTATAATCTTCCATTCTGTATATTGAAAACTTGAAATCTAATAAAAATGTATTGATTAAAAAAAAAAATAACTCATTACATAACTCAAATATTGATCAACTTATAAAAGATTTCTAAATATAACTAGCCTAGCACACATTGTTTTTTACTTAACATTTTTTGAGTCCATTATTACAATATTTCCAGCCTTGTCATGGAGTAAGATGACAAATGACATCCTCTGACAAGCATTTTCATTGCAATCTAAATCATACAGAGATGACATTTTCATGTTATATAGCTTCTCAACAAAACAAACATTGTAACAAAAAAAACTGGAATAAAAGTTTGTATACATGCAATGTGTGGGAGCATGTTTACACTGGCCACTAAACCGCAAAAAATACCCTAAAAAACAAAAATGCCCTAAAATAAATTACGGAAAAAAAGGCATAAAAGGGCGATGCGGAACCGTAGTTAAGATTTAATGAAATTGCACTACGCGTTTCTTGGACCAAACTATCCCCTTCCTCAGGTGCTAACATACAAGAGGTAGTGAGGGACTATATACTGAAACGATTAGTAGACAATTGGTAATTAAATAGCAATTAATTGGATAAAAAAAAAACTGAGAAATAAAAAAATGAAAAATTACAATAAAAAAAACCACTTTAAATAAATGAATAAATGAATAAATCATATTCAAAAACCCATACAAAAATGATAAAAAATGAAAAGTCAATGGATAAACTTAATCCTGGATTATCTAGTAAATTAACTGATATTTTCAATGCTAATGTTTAAACCCTCTGGAGTTATTGTTCCTAATTTGTATATCCAAAAATACTCCCTATTTATCAACTTTCTAAATATGTCTTTACCTTAATCAGGGATTTGTTCTATGATAATGAGTCATATATCATCAGTATTTTTTTTGGTGCTTAAGGGCTGATAAAATAAATAAAATAAATAAATAGCATTAGTGCATGTAAATATAATAGGGTACTTAGTTAACATTATTTTGCTGGGGAAAAAAAAATAAACAAATGCCATCTCATCACGTCCCTGTATAGGTCACCTTGATGTAGTGGAATGGCTTTCACATTTTTTTGACCAAAAAAATGTTAGTTAAGTACCTTATTTTATTTACAGGCACTTTTGCTAATTATTTACTTACTTTATTGTTTTTTTAAAGGGTGTCTAAAATTGTAAGCTGCTAACAGATCAGAGAATATTATTCATCTAATTACCGCAATACCAACAGAGTCCCCAAATTGTTAAGCCTTGAGCTTTAAATGTTTAATTTAGTTAAAAACAAGCTGGCAAAAGATCAGAGAATATCATTCTCTCTCTAAAGCAGCAGAGGAACAGGTTGGCGTATAATTCGGCACATAGATTTCATATAAAAGTCACAATACAGGTGATGTGGTTACGCCATGAAAGGTTTAGATTTTGGGGAATTTTATTTTTAAAACATTGAAAGTCTACTTTTTCTAAGCTTCTTATACAAAGTTTTCTGAAGGCTTGATCGGCTGTTAAGAAGTCACCATAAATGATTTAATTAGAACACAATTTATTTTTATCCACTAATATATTACATCCCTTATCAATTAGTTTAATGACTAAATATTTATCTTCAGCAAGACTAATTCATCTTACAGAGATTGAAAAGTCCTCATACTATCACAATTCCTTCCATTTCTTGCAATAGGAATAGCAATCAACCAATAGAATTCATATAAACCTAAGATAGGATATAGTACTGTATAAATATAAATATATGCGTATGCATAGTGCAGATTGTCCACCGTTGTAAATTTTCTTATGGTATACAGGTGTGCTAATTGGGCATTTATTAGATACCATACTTATATATCTCTGTTATACATTTGATATATATTTTTATATTAATTTCGGAGATGATGTGTGTCATTTCATTCCCCATCTCTTTGCTCCAGTATGTATTGGAATTAACTACTGCAGCTGGTTATATTCATTAGTAAAAATCAAATTGTTTTGTACACAGTATGGACATCTGATCGCCTCTTTCCTTTTTCTTCACATACATCATGGCGATTTATCCGATTATTCAGTGTCCTGTTTAGGTTGCATATGATCCATGTCATTATTTGAATGAATTATCTGTTTGATATATTTTACATCCATGCAATTATTTCCCCTGCGATTTTTTGCATGTTCTATTATAATAATCGACGTGTACATATTCGTTTTATTTAAAATCGATTCCCACATCTGAAGAAAAACAATTGCATATCGACATTAAGTAGGATATAAAAGATGGATATTTTGAGGGCTTTTAAAACACGAAAAATAATTAAAAATTAACTCATTACATAACTCAAATATTGATCAACTTATAAAAGATTTCTAAATATAACTAGCCTAGCACACATTGTTTTTTACTTAACATTTTTTTTGTGTCCATTATTACAATATTTCCAGCCTTGTCATAAAGTAAGATGACAAATGACATGCTCTGACAAGCATTCTTATTGCAATCTAAATCATACAGAGATGACATTTTCATGTTATGTAGCTTCTCAACAAAACAAGCATTGTAACAAAAAGAACTGGAATAAAAGTTTGTATACATGCAATGTGTGGGAGCATGTTTACACTGGCCACTAAACCGCAAAAAATACCCTAAAAAACAAAAATGCCCTAAAATAAATTACGGAAAAAAAGGCATAAAAGGGCGATGCGGAACCGTAGTTAAGATTTAATGAAATTGCACTACGCGTTTCTTGGACCAAACTATCCCCTTCCTCAGGTGCTAACATACAAGAGGTGGTGAGGGACTATATACTGAAACGATTAGTAGACAATTGGTAATTAAATAGCAATTAATTGGATAAAAAAAAAAACTGAGAAATAAAAAAATGAAAAATTACAATAAAAAAACACTTTAAATAAATGAATAAATAAATGAATAAATCATATTCAAAAACCCATACAAAAATGATAAAAAATGAAAAGTCAATGGATAAACTTAATCCTGGATTATCTAGGAAATTAACTGATATTTTCAATGCTAATGTTTAAACCCTCTGGAGTTATTGTTCCTAATTTGTATATCCAAAAATACTCCCTATTTATCAACTTTCTAAATCTGTCTTTACCGTAATCAGGGATTTGTTCTATGATGAGTCATATATCATCAGTATTTTTTTTGGTGCTTAAGGGCTGATAAAATAAATAAAATAAATAAATAAATACCATTAGTGCATGTAAATAAAATAGGGTACTTAGTTAACATTATTTTGCTGGGGAAAAAAAAATAAACAAATGCCATCTCATCACGTCCCTGTATAGGTCACCTTGATGTAGTGGAATGGCTTTCACATTTTTTTGACCAAAAAAATGTTAGTTAAGTACCTTATTTTATTTACAGGCACTTTTGCTAATTATTTACTTACTTTATTGTTTTTTTAAAGGGTGTCTAAAATTGTAAGCTGCTAACAGATCAGAGAATATTATTCATCTAATTACCGCAATACCAACAGAGTCCCCAAATTGTTAGGCCTTGAGCTTTAAATGTTTAATTTAGTTAAAAACAAGCTGGCAAAAGATCAGAGAATATCATTCTCTCTCTAAAGCAGCAGAGGAACAGGTTGGCGTATAATTCGGCACATAGATTTCATATAAAAGTCACAATACAGGTGATGTGGTTATGCCATGAAAGGTTTAGATTTTGGGGAATTTTATTTTTAAAACATTGAAAGTCTACTTTTTCTAAGCTTCTTATACAAAGTTTTCTGAAGGCTTGATCGGCTGTTAAGAAGTCACCATAAATGATTTAATTAGACCACAATTTATTTTTATCCACTAATATATTACATCCCTTATCAAATAGTTTAATGACTAAATATTTATCCTCAGCAAGACTAATTTACAACACATCTTACAGAGATTGAAAAGTCCTCATACTATCACAATTCCTTCCATTTCTTGCAATAGGAATAGCAATCAACCAATAGCATTCATATAAACCTAAGATAGGATATAGTACTGTATAAATATAAATATATGCGTATGCATAGTGCAGATTGTCCACCGTTGTAAATTTTCATATGGTATACAGGTGTGCTAATTGGGCATTTATTAGATACCATACTTATATATCTCTGTTATACATTTGATATATATTTTTATATTAATTTCGGAGATGATGTGTGTCGTTTCATTCCCCATCTCTTTGCTCCAGTATGTGTTGGAATTAACTACTGCAGCTGGTTATATTCATTAGTAAAAATCAAATTGTTTTGTACACAGTATGGACATCTGATCGCCCCTTTCCTTTTTCTTCACATACATCATTGCAATTTATCCGATTATTCAGTGTCCTGTTTAGGTTGCATATGATCCATTTCATTATTTGAATGAATTATCTAAGTTTGATATATTTTACATCCATGCAATTATTTTCCCTGCGATTTTTTGCATGTTCTATTATAATAATCGACGTGTACATATTCGTTTTTTTGAAAATAGATTCCCACATCTGAAGAAAAACAAATGCATATCGACATTAGGTAGGATATAAAAGATGGATATTTTGAGGGATTTTAAAACACGAAAAATAATTAAAAATTAACTCATTACATAACTCAAATATTGATCAACTTATAAAAGATTTCTAAATATAACTAGCCTAGCACACATTGTTTTTTACTTAACATTTTTTTTTAGTGTCCATTATTACAATATTTCCAGCCTTGTCATAGAGTAAGATGACAAATGACATCCTCTGACAAGCATTCTCATTGCAATCTAAATCATACAGAGATGACATTTTCATGTTATGTAGCTTCTCAACAAAACAAACATTGTAACAAAAAAAACTGGAATAAAAGTTTGTATACATGCAATGTGTGGGAGCATGTTTACACTGGCCATTAAACCGCAATAAATACCCTAAAAAAATAAAACTGCCCTAAAATAAATTACGGAAGTAAGGCATAAAAGGGCGCTGCGGAACCGTGGTGAAGATTTAATAAAATTGCACTACGCTTTTCTGGGACCAAACTGTCCCCTTCCTCAGGTACCATACAAGAGGTGGTGAGGGACTATATACTGAAACGATTAGTAGACAATTGGTAATTAAATAGCAATTAATTGGATAACAAGAAAAATTGAAAAATAAAAAATTGAAAAAGTACAATAAAAAAATACACTTAAATAAATAAATCATATTGAAAAACCCATACAAAAATAAATAAAAAATGAAAAGTAAATGGATAAACCTAATCCTTGGTTATCTGGTTAATTAACTGATATTTTCAAAGCTAATGTTTAAACCCTCTGGAGTTAATGTTCCTAATTCGTATATCCAAAAATACTCCCTATTTATCAACTTTCTAAATCTGTCTATAACATAATCAGGGATTTGTTCTATGATGAGTCGTATATCATCAGGAATTTTTTTTGTGCTCGGGAGGGGGGGGGGGATAAAAATATATAAATAAATAAATAAATTGCAATAGTGCAATCAAATCAGCTGCTAACAGATCAGAGAATATTATTCCTCTAAATAATGCATTACCATCAGAGTCCCCAAGTTGTTAGGCCTTAGGCTTTAAATTTTTAATTTAGTTACAAACAAGCTGGGAGAAGATCAGAGAATATCACTTGGTCTCTAGACCAGCAGAAAAACAGATTGGCGTATAATTGGGCACATAAGACTTCCCATTGCAGTCACAATACAGATGATATTGGTAGGCTATGAAAGGTTGACTTTTGGGGCATTGTTAAAACCTTAAATGACTACTTTTTATATCCTACTTCTTTCACAATATTACCTCCCTTATCAAATAATTTAATGACCACTTAACATATCCTATAACTGCAAAGAATTAGGTTCCAAAAATGATGTAGTCACAAAGGGAGGGTGAAAAACGTCCATTCAATATCTGAAGTGCATATTCATGTCCAAGGTTAACTCGTAATACAGATAATTTCAGAGTCCAATCCTCCCCCATCCAAAAAGGCTTCAGATGTAAAAGGCATCACATATCACACCGGCTGTAAACATAAAGATACAAACAATGGGAGTTAGGAAAACAAAAAAAAAACAAAAAACAGGGAAAAATGAAATTAAAACCGCACCAAAAAATGACAGCAAAATTAACATAAAACGTGCCACGACAAGATTACTAAAAGATGTTTTTTGTTTATATATATCTGAGTGGATACTGAGAGAGATTTATTATTGGATTGGTGAGAAACTTACTTTATCATTTAGTCCTAAAGGTTTTGCTGTGGTTAACGTCACAATCCACTCACATTCTTGTTTGGCAAGAGCTTTTTTTATAGTCGTCCCCACGTATGCCCAAATGGATCACATCTATACCCATGAATTTCAACTCATTAGGATTACATTTATGGTATAATTTAAAATGGCAAGGTATGATCTTCAGAAGATTGATATCTATTTCTTCCCGTGCCGCCATAATGTCCCTAATATGTTCACGTACGCGGAGTTCCAGCGATGTGTGGCCAACATAAATTAGGTTACACGTACACTTGGCATAGTAAATTACATTTGACATTCAAAAAGTAATGTGTTATAAAGGAGGAAGGGCACCACCCACTGGGATCTCCTGGTATACTATAAACACTGATTTACAAGAAAAAGAGGTATACCAATAATGGGATCACCAGACAGGATATATAACAAGTTACAAATCTTTATTAGTAAAGCACATAAACACCACATGGCCACACATAGAGGTTATACAGGACACACAGCTCTTAAAAACATTTAAAAAGCCAAATAGGCATAGGTGCTAAGTCAGAACCCTATAGTCATAAATGGAATATTGTATTGATAAATATCAGAAACATACCCCCTGCAAGGATGGCAAATATCAAAAATTTATTCAGGATTAGAGGTAGTAATTATATATACTCCCCTATAGAAAATACCAATAGCGCCAATTTTTAATTTTAGACAATAAATGTCAGAATGTAAACAGATGGTCACAATAAAGTCAAAACTCAGAGCATAGATGTACTGCTGTCCAGAGATTCTATCAGCCCGGGGGCACATCGAGATCGTACAAGGCACCACTCTGGGTATATTAAATGATTGATTAAATGATGATAATTCATCTATTAAATAGCACTACAGATGGTAATACACTCTGCAGGTAAAGAAATACCACAATTATCAATCCTAGGATACAATAAGATCATACAAGACACCACTCAGGGTGTATAAGACATCCCAATGATAAGCATTCTGATATACTGTGCAGACATAGCTACAAATACTTATCTCACAAGGGTGTAAGTGCACCAGGGTCACTGACTGTGGAGGACCGGTGAATACTCAGAGGGCTGATCAACGGCGCTTAAAGTATAAACATTAAGTCATAATTTCCTGAAAAAGGGAGACCATGGGCGAGTGTCAATACATTTACCCAGTCTAATATATAATGCAAGGGGGAAAGGGTCCTGGCGTGGTTACCCCAACCCACGCGTATCGCCGCTTGAAAAAGCGGCTTCCTCAGGGCAAAAAAAGGGGGGCAATACATGAGCAAAAGGGTGCCCTATTTAAATGTAAAATTTTTGCTTAACAATTGCTTACCGGTGTGTAAGGATGCAGCGTTAGAAGTAGCAGTAGCGGTGGCGGCCGCCATCTTGGTTGAGTCATCCGATTCAACCATCGCGATATTATCGCTTGCTGTTAATACTGCGCATGCGCACAAATAGTACCACCGCACTATCAGGATATGTGTGTAGTGCGCATGCGCACAGAAATTATCGTCACAAGATCAAAACAGGACATATATGCGCTGCAAATACAGCGCTAGGAGCCAAAAAGATAAATAAGCCCAGCCGGGATTACAAAGTTTAGTTTTTACAGACAGCACGTATATAGAAGGTAAATAAATAAAGCCAAAAAAACAGGACGCATACATGATGTTCTTAAAGTGAAACCATAGGTAAAGCCTGATGGTCATAGGGTCTAAGGCTTATAGAACTACTGCTGCGAGCGCAAATACAATAAACAGGGTGGTAAATTACATACAATATTTAGATAGCGCAGGTCAAAGGCTCATATCGCATAGTTAATATACAGGAATATATAGTTAGAAAATAGCGACAAAGGGGTGAAGAAAAGACTTAATATCGTCTTCTATTGCAGGTGTTTTTGCATTAACATAGACAAACATTTTTGATCACCAAATCACCAAGGCCCCCATCAAGAAGGCAGGAACAAAAATCTCCATAGGGGTCACCATCATCCTATGGTGTTTTTTTATATATAGTGTTTTTCACACTGTTTTTTACAGACTGTAAACCAAATAAGGATGCTGTTTTAATCTTGTGACGATAATTTCTGTGCGCATGCGCACTACACACATATCCTGATAGTGCGGTGGTACTATTTGTGCGCATGCGCAGTATTAACAGCAAGCGATAATATCGCGATGGTTGAATCGGATGACTCAACCAAGATGGCGGCCGCCACCGCTACTGCTACTTCTAACGCTGCATCCTTACACACCGGTAAGCAATTGTTAAGCAAAAATTTTACATTTAAATAGGGCACCCTTTTGCTCATGTATTGCCCCCCTTTTTTTGCCCTGAGGAAGCCGCTTTTTTAAGCGGCGATACGCGTGGGTTGGGGTAACCACGCCAGGACCCTTTCCCCCTTGCATTATATATTAGACTGGGTAAATGTATTGACACTCGCCCATGGTCTCCCTTTTTCAGGAAATTATGACTTAATGTTTATACTTTAAGTGCCGTTGATCAGCCCTCTGAGTATTCACCGGTCCTCCACAGTCAGTGACCCTGGTGCACTTACACCCTTGTGAGATAAGTATTTGTAGCTATATCTGCACAGTATATCAGAATGCTTATCATTGGGATGTCTTATACACCCTGAGTTGTGTCTTGTATGATCTTATTGTATCCTAGGATTGATAATTGTGGTATTTCTTTACCTGCAGAGTGTATTACCATCTGTAGTGCTATTTAATAGATGAATTGGATCATTTAATATACCCAGAGTGGTGCCTTGTACGATCTCGTTGTGCCCTCGGGCTGATAGAATCTCTGGACAGCAGTACATCTATGCTCTGAGTTTTGACTTTATTGTGACCATCTGTTTACATTCTGACATTTATTGTCTAAAATTAAAAATTGGCGCTATTGGTATTTTCTATAGGGGAGTATATATAATTACTACCTCTAATCCTGAATACATTTTTGATATTTGCCATCCTTGCAGGGGGTATGTTTCTGATATTTATCAATACAATATTCCATTTATGACTATAGGGTTCTGACTTAGCACCTATGCCTATTTGGCTTTTTAAATGTTTTTAACAGCTGTGTGTCCTGTATAACCTCTATGTGTGGCCATGTGCTGTTTATGTGCTTTACTAATAAAGATTTGTAACTTGTTATATATTCTGTCTGGTGATCCCATTATTGGTATACCTCTTTTTCTTGTAAATCAAAAAGTAATGTGATGTCTCACCTAATATGTTTTATTACCGTCGGATGACATGAACCTGTCAGAACGTATCATGTTGCGACATGCCATACAGGCACCACCAAGTTATTTTTGGGAATGTCAAAAACGGGCTTATTAATCCTAGACATATAGTGGCTTTGTACCAATCGATCTTTTAGATTTTGTTCCCTTCTTGCCACCATTAAGGGCGCGTCTGGGAGCTTTTGCCTCAAATGCTGTCAGTCTTGAGGACAGCCCAGTGTTTATTTAAAATGCCCCAAATATCATGTCACTGATTATTATAGGTGGTAATAAATCTAATTGCTCCCTCATCCTTCTCCCTTGTACCCCTCCCAGTCAGTGGCTCCGTCCTTCTAGCTTTTATGGCACGATTGTACCCTTGTATTATTGACCTGTTTGAATAGCCACGTGCCTGGAATCTGTCCCTGAGTTCAACTGCACTGCTTGTTCCTGAAAATATGTCAGTAGAACAGATTCTCCGGGCACGGAGATATTGGCCAATCGGTATTGCCTGTATTGTGGATGACGGATTTCCTGAGCTAGCATGAAGTAAAGCATTGACAGAAGTTTCCTTCCTATACATGTCAGATTGTAAAGACCCATCTGAATGCACAAATAACTTCACGTCCATCTCGCTTGGATGAAATTTGTAGGTCAGTTTAATCCCGTACTGATTTTTGTTGGTGGAGCAAATGTATTCCTCCAACTTGAATGGGGTGGCCTTCCACAGGATCAGCACGTCATCAATGTATCTGACCCACAGTTGGACCAGGTTGGTGGCCTGCGTGTCGCCCCCAAACACCTCCCTCTCCCAAAAACCTAAGAAGTTAGCGTAAGAGAGCGTAAGAGGGCGCGCAGGCCACCCCCATTGCGGTCCCCCTCCTCTATAAATAAAATTTGTCCCTGAACGTGAAGAAATTGTGCGTAAGGATGAATTCCAATAGATCATAAATTAGCTGACATAACTGTGCATCCAGATTACTTGTACTTAGGAAGAAATTTACGGCCCTTAGGCCCTGATGGTGGCCAATGCATGTGTATAAAGATTCCACGTCTATTGTCGTAAGGAGAGTACCCTTGTCCACAAAGACACCGTCCACACTGCTCAGGACGTCCGACGTATCTCTGACATACGAGGGCAGCGTCTCCACCAATGGATGCAGATAATGTTCTATAAATCTACATACAGTCAAAGCCCTCCAATGCCAGAAACTATCAGGCGCCCCAGGGGGCAGACTGGGTCCTTGTGGACTTTATGTAGCAAATAGAAGGTCTGTACCACCGGATGTTTGACAGTTAGTCCATCAAGAATTTTTTAGGAATTACCCTCTGTTAAAATGCCTGGTCAAGTATTTTAAATAAGCCAACCATAAATTCATTAGAGGGATAGTGTGAGAGGGGAGTATAAGTCTCACGATTGTCCCGCCTCCTTTCATACAGGTCTCGGCCACACCACCACATTGCACCCCTTGTCGGCCGGTTTCATGATCACATTATCTAGTTGTTTCAGTTCACAGAGAGCCCTACGTTGAGCAACAGTAAAGTTATCCCTAACACATCGTTTGTCTACATTTCTAAGCTCCTCGGTGACCAATTTGAAGAAAATTTCCACCTCAGGGCAAATCAAGAAGGGAGAGATTGTGGTGGAGCAAGGGTAAAGTGAGGTAGGAAAAGAGATCTTATTACCTTCAGAAATATGAGGGGATGATTCGTCCAACTCCTCCAAAATAGTAATTGCTTGGATCTCGGCCTCTGTCAGTGAGGGTATGTCCGAACTTTTTTTGGAATCCAACTTTGAAAACAGATGTAAATCTTTGATCACTGTAAAGAAGTTAAGATTCTGATTAGGTGCAAAATTTAAGCCTAGACTGAGCACCTCAATCTGAGACTCTGTAAGTGCAATGTCTGAGAGATTGATTACCTCTAAGTTTCGTCCTTTAGTTTTTCCCGATGTCTGTGGCGGTGTTATAGTTCGCTTAACGACAGTGGCGCGTTGTCTAGTAACAACGCCTCCCACAGAATAACCAACAAAGGACGAATGAGGCTCCAAATTTTTGCTCAATCCTTCCTCCATCGAAGAGAGAAAAAGGACAAAGATCTTGACTTAGAATTATGTTTTTTCTTCAGTTGACCATGAGATTTTCATCTATATACTGTACCATTCTTTACATCATTTGTGTCCCTTTTGTATTTATTAGTTTTTGCAGCTAGAATGTCTTTCTCCCATCTAATATATTCTTTGTCAAGATCAATCATAAGTTGGGACATAGCCTTACTTGACGCTGGCCAGATAATTTCTCTTGGATCCTATTGATTTCCTCTTCAATCTCTTTCAGAGAGTTGGTATTAGCTTGTACCAAAAGACCCATATGTCCCTTTGAGCATGCATAAGAGAATCCCTCCCATTGTCTCTTGAAGTCTTCATCCTCCACTATATGAGGGGAATACTCTGACCCTTAAACCTCTAGGGATCAGGCCCTTCTCTATATATCTTTCCAAAAAATCCTTATTCCACCATAATCGCGTCTTACTATTAAGAAGGTGCTTCATCCTGTCTATAAGATTGCGGTTTCTGTTTGGTGCATCTAAATCACCTCCACATCCTCACTGAACACCTGATCCAATTTATTCTGCCACGTGAATTCACGGGCCTTGTGGTCCATCTTAGCGGTAGAAGCTGTGAACATACACAGAATAGTCATTAATAAACAAAACCGTGTAAAAATGACACTAACACAGCTCTCTGTTGGATGTATCGGCACGTCCCACCAATGAGAGAAATTTGAAAAAGAAAGGACTTAAAGTGCCATTCAATAAAGAAAACATAATTAAAGCCCAACTCATATTTCATGCATATAAAACAAAATTTTTATTGCACACAAGGAAATATACAAGGGTCATTAAATTACATATAAAATATCTGTAGACATAAGATCAGAGTGAAAAAATGAGGAAAGGAAAAAGCCACAGAAATTCCTTTTAAATAAAGTGTAAAAGGAGTACCAATACAAGGATATGTAAAATAGATCACCTGGGTGGTAAATAAAATATAAAAAGAATCTTAAAGTGAAAAACTGGAAAGGATCCATCACTGTTGGAGTCTTATAAATCAGTATCATTGCTCTCAGTTAATGTCAAATTAATATCTAAATCTTTGGCTAACTGGCTGATTAGAGTAATCAGGGAACAAGCTTATTAAGACCAGGTTGGGTTTATACCTAATGTGTCCAAGGACGCAGGAAAGCTGTTTACAAGCGTGGTCCGGAGTGTTGATCAAATAGGATAAATCAGTTTTGATGCCCCCTTCTCAACCGTTTCTCAACCGTTAACACAATATGGAATTCAGGTGATAGAGAAATTCAAATAATTAGGTATCAATATTATTACTAGTCTTAAGGTCCAGTCACACTAAACAACTTACCAGCGATCCCAACAACGATAGGGATCGCTGGTAAGTTGCTAGGAGGTTGCTGGTGAGATGTCACACTAAGCGACGCTCCAGCGATCCCACCAGCAACCTGACCTGGCAGGGATCGCTGGAGCGTCGCTACACAAGTTGCTGGTGAGCTCACCAGCAACCAGTGACAAGCCCCCAGCGCCGCGTGGAAGATGCTGCGCTTGGTAACTAAGGTAAATATCGGGTAACCAACCCGATATTTACCTTGGTTACCAGTGCACGCAGCTACACGTGCAGAGAGCAGGGAGCAGCGCACACTGAACGCTGGCTCCCTGCTCTCCTAGTTACAGCACACATCGGGTTAATTACCCGATGTGTGCTGCAGCTAAATGTGCACAGAGCAGGGAGCAGCGCACAATGCTTAGCGCTGGCTCCTTGCTCTCCTAGTTACAGCACACATTGGGTTAATTAACCCGATGTGTGCTGCAGCTAAATGTGCACAGAGCAGGGAGCAGCGCACAATGCTTAGCGCTGGCTCCTTGCTCTCCTAGTTACAGCACACATCGGGTTAATTAACCCGATGTGTGATGCAGCTACATGTGCACAGAGCAGGAGCCGGCACTGACAGTGAGAGCGGAGGAGGCTGGTATCAAATGTAAATATCGGGTAACCAAGGACAGGGCTTCTTGGTTACCCGATGTTTACTGTGGTTACCAGCCTCCGCAGAAGCTGGCTCCTGCTGCCTGCACATTTAGTTGTTGCTGTCTCGCCGTCACACACAGCGATCTGTGCTTCACAGCGGGACAGCAACAACTAAAAAATGGCCCAGGACATTCAGCAACAACCAACGACCTCACAGCAGGGGCCAGGTTGTTGCTGGATGTCACACACAGCAACATCGCTAGCAACGTCACAAAAGTTGTTCGTTAGCAGCGATGTTGCTAGCGATGTTGCTTAGCGTGACGGGGCCTTTAAGGCGTACACATCACTTAACATAGACCCCTTGTTGGAGAGGTTGGTCTAAACTTCCACTATCAGTTTTAGAAAGGACACCTTATTAAAATCATCACAATGCCTGAGTTACTATATCTAATAAATAATGCTCTTTTTTGGCTTTGCCCCAAAGTCCTCAAGAACCTGCTTTTCCTTGTACCTTTGGTGTCTAACTCAAGGATGAGTGATGAGTCGATAAGCCTTCACAGCAGACTCTCCAGCCCTCTCTCCCACACACCAGGGGGAACAGCAGAGCCTCAAGAATGTGATCCTAGCCCTGCCATTAAATCAAGACCTGGAAGCACTTATACTGAGATTTGAGGCCTCTCAGGGGCATGCTTCTGCAACCATTAAAGACAAACTAGCTGATAATGTGAACCTGTTAATGAAGAGGCTATACAATACAAGAGTCTCTAACCTGAGAAAGAGGTTGCTTGCTCTCAGGCCCATATTCTTTAATTCACAACGCAAGCTGACAACCGAGAAAATCAAGGTACGCAAAACATCCACCTCAAAGGGATCCGTGAAACTATATTATCTGAAAACCTACCGCAAAAAGTGATGACCGTCTTTATGCTTCATTAGTTTTATTGAATTTTTTTAATAAATAAACACAACCATCAAATAAAACGTACAAAGAAAAATCTAAGTGATATTAAATAAAGAGAAATCCGATGATCACAGTTCGGGGTTGGCTATAGAATAAGTCTTTATGTATAAGCAGTTTTCTACAATAAAGAAACTTTCCAAACATAACTGTCTCTAGTTTGTTCAGATCTTATAGGTTTACTCGTAGGAAACCTCACATACAGTGTTATTCTGTCTGTATATAAGTAGGTCTTGATTAGTGGGAGAAATGCCTTTGGTTAGTGATGTTTCAGGTCTATATGCACCCATGGTTTTCACTCAATTCATATTTGATCCCAATAGATTCCCCTTATGTAGAGGCCTTTCAAAATCGCAGAATAAGTTGTTGTCTTCATGATTTTATACCATTGTCTTGATTGTTGTCTTCATGATTATATACCATTTTCCCTCCTTGTAAACAAAGAAATATACTACCCCCTCTTACTGGTTAAGTAAGGGGATGCCTTGGCAAGGTTATATTAACAATTTTTAGATAATTTCTGTGGTATGCGGGGCCTCACTCTTTGGTTATCGATGTCCCCAGTGACTCCCCTATCCTTTCCCCTTTGAAATTTTTCTGAGAAAGTCTTCTGACCTGGATTAATCCGGGCAAGGCAACTTTTCATTTCTCCATCCTACTCCCCTTTCTTTCCCCCTTTTCTTTTTCCCCTTCTGTCCTTTAGGTCTTTCCCACTCCCCTCTTTTTTTTTCTTTCTAGACAATGTCGCATTATGGAAAAACAAATGGTTTACACAGTCCAGGTAAAAGATCTATCATGTACAAATGTTGGAGATCTAGCAAAATTCAGGTTGCTTTCATACAGAAGACTCACTTGTGTGCTGCCAAGCCATTCAAATGGTGAAATAATTGGTTCCCTACTTCTTACCATATATTCTTGAGAGACACGAAGTCTCGTGGTACCAGTATTTTAATCGCATGTTCCCTACCTTGGGAATTTGTGGATTCTCACAGTGATGAGACGGGAACTATGTTTCTGGTAAACGGTAGGGTTGCCTTGCAACCTTATACCTTTGACTCACTGTACCTTACAAACATTGGTCAGGAATCCACAGTAATAGACTTTCTGGAACATGTAGATAAAGTTTTCAGAAGGAACACTAGTTTTTGGGGGTAATTTCAATGTAGATTAAGACCCCTCATTCGACATCATCTGGTAATTCTTAACTTTCGGAAGCTGCTTTGAATAAACTCAGACAGACCTTGCATGACCACTAACATCTTGATACATGGCATATGCTTAACCAGAGATAGAATGAAAAATCCCTAAAGCATATGGATCTTGCTTCCTTACACCATTCAGAAATTTAAAATATAACCTTTATGGATGCATTAGTGTCTATCTTTCAAAGGAAGTCAACTTAATCTGTAAAGCTAAGCTTGCAAATTCACCTTTAATGCTCCGGTCGACAGATGCTGGGAAAGCTTTTGACAGGGTTAACTGGACTTTCGCCTCTGTTATATGATATTTCCTCTTTTCCAAGTCGTACGCTTTATTCCTATCTCTGATTCCTTGTCTTTATTGATACAACAACATGGTCATTGGGACCTATTTGATGGTCAATTTTGTTTATGCAGAGACCTATATTGTTCTAGATTATCTTTTGCTACATTTGGTTTTACTAAATATGCAGTTGGTTGTATCCTTGAAGTTGACATAAGAGGACTATACATACTGTTAATTCTGTATTGTAATAATTAGAAAGTTTAATATAAAAAGATTAAACATAATAATCAGACTTCTTCAATATTACTAATGGAACCTGTCAGGGGTGCCCCCTTTAACCATTGATATTTATCTTATCCATTGAACGTCTACTTAGACATATAAGAGCTAATAAGGATATACGTAGAAGGGGTAAATATTAATTCTACCATGCATTAAGTTGCTGCATGTGCAGATGACCTGTTATTTATTTTGTAACTAACCCTAGGATTTCTCTCCCCAAATTCATGAAGGAATTTCAATTGTACTCCCAACTTAGATCAACTTATTGAAGGTCAAATCCCTGAATATTACCCTATGGCATTTAAAATTAATTTGCTTCAGTCAGATCTCTGGTACAACTTGAAAAGTTTTGGCACTGTTTCTAGCTGTTCCATCTTATGCAGAGTCTTTGTTTTCTCAATATCCCTAAAATGTTCATATACAGTTAGGTCCAGAAATATTTGGACAGTGACACAATTTTCGCGAGTTGTG
Organism: Anomaloglossus baeobatrachus; assembly: GCF_048569485.1. Classification (NCBI taxonomy): domain Eukaryota; kingdom Metazoa; phylum Chordata; class Amphibia; order Anura; family Aromobatidae; genus Anomaloglossus; species Anomaloglossus baeobatrachus. The sequence goes on along the minus strand of NC_134355.1, from coordinate 29,793,803 downwards.
CTCTGCATGCCACCACATTGGATTTGAAATGAAACCTCTACAACAGAATTCAAGTGCAGATTGTAACGTTTAATTTGAAGGTTTGAACAAAAATATCTGATAGAAATTGTAGGAATTGTACACATTTCTTTACAAACACTCCACATTTTAGGAGGTCAAAAGTAATTGGACAAATAAACCAAACCCAAAAAAAAATTTTTATTTTCAATATTTTGTTGCGAATCCTTTGGAGGCAAACACTGCTTTAAGTCTGGAACCCATGGACATCACCAAACGCTGGGTTTCCTCCTTCTTAATGCTTTGCCAGGCCTTTACAGCCGCAGCCTTCAGGTCTTGCTTGTTTGTGGGTCTTTCCGTCTGAAGTCTGGATTTGAGCAAGTGAAATGCATGCTCAATTGGGTTGGTGATTGACTTGGCCATTGCAGAATGTTCCACTTTTTTGCACTCATGAACTCCTGGGTAGCTTTGGCTGTATGCTTGGGGTCATTGTCCATCTGTACTATGAAGCGCCGTCCGATCAACTTTGCGGCATTTGGCTGAATCTGGGCTGAAAGTATATCCCGGTACACTTCAGAATTCATCCGGCTACTCTTGTCTGCTGTTATGTCATCAATAAACACAAGTGACCCAGTGCCATTGAAAGCCATGCATGCCCATGCCATCACGTTGCCTCCACCATGTTTTACAGAGGATGTGGTGTGCCTTGGATCATGTGCCGTTCCCTTTCTTCTCCAAACTTTTTTCTTCCCATCATTCTGGTACAGGTTGATCTTGGTCTCATCTGTCCATAGAATACTTTTCCAGAACTGAGCTGGCTTCATGAGGTGTTTTTCAGCAAATTTAACTCTGGCCTGTCTATTTTTGGAATTGATGAATGGTTTGCATCTAGATGTGAACCCTTTGTATTTACTTTCATGGAGTCTTCTCTTTACTGTTGACTTAGAGACAGATACACCTACTTCACTGAGAGTGTTCTGGACTTCAGTTGATGTTGTGAACGGGTTCTTCTTCACCAAAGAAAGTATGCGGCGATCATCCACCACTGTTGTCATCCGTGGACGCCCAGGCCTTTTTGAGTTCCCAAGCTCACCAGTCAATTCCTTTTTTCTCAGAATGTACCCGACTGTTGATTTTGCTACTCCAAGCATGTCTGCTATCTCTCTGACGGATTTTTTTCTTTTTTTTCAGCCTCAGGATGTTTTGCTTCACCTCAATTGAGAGTTCCTTAGACCGCATGTTGTCTGGTCACAGCAACAGCTTCCAAATGCAAAACCACACACCTGTAATCAACCCCAGACCTTTTAACTACTTCATTGATTACAGGTTAACGAGGGAGACGCCTTCAGAGTTAATTGCAGCCCTTAGAGTCCCTTGTCCAATTACTTTTGGTCCCTTGAAAAAGAGGAGGCTATGCATTACAGAGCTATGATTCCTAAACCCTTTCTCCGATTTGGATGTGAAAACTCTCATATTGCAGCTGGGAGTGTGCACTTTCAGCCCATATTATATATATAATTGTATTTCTGAATATGTTTTTGTAAACAGCTAAAATAACAAAACTTGTGTCACTGTCCAAATATTTCTGGACCTAACTGTACTTTCACCTTTAATTCCCTTGTGGACAGCCATTATGCCGGCGTTTTATCAAATCATATACCGTACATATTAATTATCCAGTTGTACATCATATGCTGCCCAAATGCCCCTGATGTATCAGGGCAGCAAAAAATAATCAATTCAGGAAATGCGTAGGGCATAACACACTATTCAAGGGTATACAGACTGCACATTATACAGCACAGCACTGGTTTTTACTGCATGTAGCAGCATGCTTTACCTTTATTAGCCAATGCTATATTACTGGCTCACGCCCATTTAGATATGCATGGACATCCGCAGAAATAAGATATACAGTGCCTTGCAAAAGTATTCGGATCCCCTTGAATTTTTCGACCATCCGAGCGTCACAGCCCTGGACCAGACCCTTATCAGAGGACAATAAAACTTTCACACTGAACTGCAGCAAAATTTATGGCCACAACAGTTTTTCCCCCTGCCATAGAGATAGTTCTGTTTTATATAACTTGGTTTTTGTTTTTTTTTTACTGCACTATTCTAAGTCCTGTTGTGTATAAATATGTGACTCTTCAGATTTTGTGTTATACCATGCCTGATGAAGAGACCTGAGTAGTCTCGAAAGCTTCCAATTATTACCATCTTTTCAGTTAGCCATTAAAAGGTATCAATCACTGAGGACTTCAGTTCTTTTAAACAATTTTTTTTCAACCTTTTCCCACATTTCAGGCTTTAAACATAAGGATAAAAAAAAATATAAATTTTATGGTGAAGAATCAACAAGTGGGACACAATTGTGAAGTTGAATGAAATGTATTGCTTATTTTAAATTTTTTGTAAAAGGTAAACTGAAAATTGGGGCGTGCAATATTATCGGCACCTTTACTTTCAGTGCAGCAAACTCACTCCAGAAGTTCATTGAGGATCTCTGAATGATCCAATGTTGTCCTAAATGACTGATGATGATAAATATAATCCACCTGTGTGTAATCTAGTCTCCGTATAAATGCACCTGCTCTGTGATAGTCTCCGTGTTCTGTTTAAAGCACAGAGAGCATCATGAAGACCAAGGAACACAACAGGCAGGTCCATGATACTGTTGTGGAGAAGTTTAAAGCCGGATTTGGTTACAAAAAGATTTCCAAAACTTTAAACATCCCAATAAGCACTGTGCAAGCGATCACATTGAAATGAAGGAGCATCATACCATTGCAAAGCTACCAGGACTCGGCCGTTCCTCAAAAATGTCATCTCAAACAAGGAGAACAATGATCAGAGATGCAGCCAAGAGGCCCATGATCACTCTGGATTAACTGCAGAGATCTACAGCTGAGGTGGAAGAGTCAGTCCATAGGACAACAATCAGTCTTACACTGCACAAATCTGGCCTTTATGAAGAGTGGCAAGAAGAAAGCCATTTCTCAAAGATATCCATAAAAAGTGTTGTTTAAAGTTTGCCACAAGCCACCTGGAGACACCAAACATGTGGAAGAAGGTGCTCTAGTCACATGAAACCACTTTTTGGGCACAATGCCAAATGATGTTTGGCATAAAAGCAACACAGCTCACCACCCTGAACACACCATCCCCACTGTCAACCATGATGGTGGCAGCATCATGGTTTTGGCCTGCTTTTCTTCAGCAGGGACAGGGAAAATGGTTAAAATTGATGGGAAGGGGCCTTTGGCACGTCTCTACTCACTGCCGAAATCATTAAAATTCTGAAACACGCCATGACCCTCATGTTTTATCTTGTAAGGAGGCCAGCCCAGAATCCAAGCACCCAAGTAACGAGGAGGTTTAATGCACTGTACACAACGGTCAAGCCTGGCTGCACCCCCCCCCCCCCCCGCCATTGACCTCGACCCCATTTTTTCTCACAGGGAGGCCGCTGCATGGCTATCATCAATTGGTGCTGATACCCTTATCCTTAAATCCCTTTTTGAGATTCATGAGACGGCTCACTGCGGTCCAACTGGAAATGCATTTATCAGTCAAGTCAAGTTAATATCACCTTTGCAGAGATGACACCATACTTGACAATGCGGGGGTTTATTGATGAGGGACTCTCTCGTGCTTGTGCACTTCCTGGAGTCGCTACTGAGATGAAAGCCTTTCATGGGGTTGACAGGATGCTGAAAAACAAGCACGGACCAATGTTTCCATATCTTAAGGCTCTCAAACTCGAAGGGCATGAGGCACTGGCACCCGCCCGTTACCCTAACCTGTGCAAGGTGGCGATCTCCAGGAAAAGGACAACCGATCACTCTTTCAGGGACTATAAATCATCCAAAGAATCTTCTTCTCAGCTGACAGACCAGGAGGTGAACGACGCCGTTAAAGCACCACCCTTGAAAAGACGAGTGATGTCTCATGACGACCGCGAAGCATTGAATGAAATGTACGGTCCCGGCGCCGACACAGCCACTGAGCAGGATCCCTCCTCCACTGGAAACAGCCAAGCAGATGCTATGACTCAAATTTTAAGCCTCTTGTCGTCCAGACACCAGCCCAGTTGACCAGTGGCTATGTGCTAACTGCAGACTTTGTTTTTTAATGTGTCATGCCGACTTTTACATTACCTGATTGCCAAAATCAACACTACTGTGACTTGTTAATCCCCACTTGAGCTGCTATGACGGGGTAAACATATTTTCAACGAGGTCTTTTAATTAACCAATTTATAAAAAAAATTGATGGGAAGATGGATGGAGCCAAATACAGGACCATTCTTGGAAGAAAACCTGTTGGAGACTGCAAAAGACCTGACACTGGGACAGAGATTTGTCTTTTAACAAGACAATGATGCAAAACAGAAAGCGAAATCTACAATGGAATGGTTCACAAATAAACGTATCCAGGTGTTAGAATGGCCAAGTCACAGTCCAGACCTGAACCCAATCGAGAATCTGTGGAAAGTGCTGAAAAGTGCTGTTTACAAACGGTCTCCATCCAACCTCACTCAGCTCCAGCTGTTTGCAAAGGAAGAATGGGCAAGAATTTCAGTCTCTCGATGTGCAAAACTGAGACACATACCCCAAGCGACTTGTGCTGTAATCACAGCAAAAGGTGGTGCTACAGAGTATTAACTTAACGGGGCCGAATAATATTGCACGCCCCAATTTTCAGTTTATTTTTTATAAAAGTTTAAAATAAGCAATAAAATTTCGTTCAACTTCACAATTGTGTCCCACTTGTTCATTCTTCACCATAAACTTTACATTTTTTATCTTTATGTTTGAAGCCTGAAATGTGAGAAAAGGTTGAAAAATTCAAGGGGCCCGAATACTTTCGCAAGGCACTGTACCAACATTGTTTCATCATGACGGTCCCTTAGGTGACTTATCCAATAGGAACCACTCGGATCCATTGATTACATGCTAGTGAGACAAATTTATGCGTCAAAGCACTCTAATCTGTGAGGAGCATTCATTGCTAAAACCCTTAATCTTAAACATCTTAATGCTATTATAAAAAGCAGATGGAGAATTATTACACTTGTCTTGCTATTATTTATACTGGATAGCCCAATCTAGATGTTTAGGATATTTATCTAAGACAGGATCTAAGCTTGACTGATCTGCTGCTAATAAAACGTGCATTTTGTTTACACAATAGGGTATGCACAGCACAACTTTATTGTTAGTGGTGCTCTAGTATTAAATAAAGGTTATATTTTAAGTTAAACTTCAACCTTTGAACAGTGAAATAATTTTCTATTTTTCAGTTGGAGATTATTGGTTATCACAGACTCTGTGAAACCCTCATAGTCACGCCTATGTAGACTTTCTGCCATGGATATTGGGAATAATAAATCACACCTTTAGAAGCACAAGTTGATCATTTATTTTGTATGGCCGTGTTCTTTCAGAGTTTTTAAATTTCTTGCTTTTCACTAAGTTTTTATAGCTTTACAGAACCCACAGAAAAAAATCCATGTAGGTTTGAAACAGTTGTAGTTTTTAGCGTAGGTTGAAAATGATTTTTAACCAACAGATACCAAAGGTTTTCACACATTCTAGCAGTGATTGCTGTTTTTCGTGGGAGTATAGTTTTTAGAGTAGGATCTGTAAGAACATTCCAGTGTTTATATAGTATATTGGACTTTCCATTTGAACTTATAATGAGTAATTCATTTTACCACATTGAGATCTAATTTTGGCTTTTAAGACTATCCATAGAGAAGTTGGTTTCTCATTGTGTTCCGTGCTCTATGGCCTCTCTTTATCTTCCTATCTCCAGATAATTCTCTGAAGCGTTGGTATGAATCATCCGCTTGCCTTTCAAAGATTCCTCTGTAGAATATCTTTTTAAGCACAGAAATTGGACTATTGGTATACCCCTAATAGTACATCAATAAAACATCCCGGGGAATTTGTGACGGGGTATGCAACAGAGCAGTGAGGGACGCCAGGCCAAGGAACAATCCAAAGGGCTTTATTGGAACCACAAAGAATAAGCAGCAAACATAAATATAAATCCTTCAAATCTGCAAGGAGTCCACAACAGAAAAAACAAAAGATCCAGGGGCACTGCCTGGTATTCCGATGCCAGGGGAATTAGGGCAATGGTCCTTATATGAGTTCCTTGAGTCCAACAGGTGAACAACAAAACACAATCCCATGTGGCCGCGGATCTCCAGTCTGTAACAGTCCACACACACAGACCCCAGGATCCAGGCTCAGCTATGGATCCTAGTCCTTCTCCAGCCGAGCTCCAACTAACTGAACTAACATGTTCTTCTCTCCTGGGATCAGCCCCTTAGGTGGGCACACCTGCCCCTGGCCATTTGATGCATGAATGGACTTTAGACTGCTGGCTCTGTTCTGTTTACCAAGTTGTGTATTGGAGAAGTCCCATGCTGAGAAGAACAATATATATATGCAACCCCCACCAAATCAATGACAATAGCTACTGCTGAAGCCTGAGTGCAATATGATACAGGCTGGGGAAAGGTATGGTCACTTACATACCAAGACATAGTATTACAGCAAATACAGTGAGAAGTAAAATACATCACATGGCATCTTATACAAAAATATGGGATGGAGAAAACTACATACATCATGACAGAATGTCACTCAACGGACCCATGGAATCACACCGAATTTCCCGGAAGATAAAGGGTATGGTTTTCATATATACAGATCACTAAATAATGGATAATTAAAAATCAAATTATAGTTATGACAAAAAAGTCCCATTCCCACTCACCCATAAAAAATAACCGATTAAAGCAGCCAAAGCTTAACTCTCCTTTTTGCGTTTAGTACATACACTTAGGTCTTGCACCAATCACTACACGCTTTATAATAATAGCCTTCAAAGTTATGTACAATGTGTTTTCTAGTAGTAATATTTTTTTTAAAAAGATCTTGAATTTACATTAACACGTAAGCTGCATATGGTTTTTATTCTTTTTAGATGTACTTCCTAAATGTTACTTTGATTACTATTATTTATGAAATGATAATTACGTCTTCCTGTATAAAATATCTCCACTTATTAGGTCAGAAAAACAATGTTATTTAACATTGACCTTCTTAGGTTATAAACATGCCTCATTAGTGAATGGATCCATCAGGGGTTTCACTAAATCATGTATTTTGGAGATGTATACTGTATTTTTCAGATTATAAAACGAACATTTTTTCCCCAAAAAATTGAGGGGAAAATAGGGGTGCTTCTTCTAATCCAGGTATACCTCACTAAGTGGGGAGGCGGCGGAGGTGGAGTGAGGTCACAGGAGGCAGGGTTGCAGTTGAAGGACGTCACGAGTGGAGCAAAGCAGCAAAATTGGGGTTAAAGCAATCTTATGGTTAAAAATGTTTGTTCATTTTTACCCCTCAATATTATAAAATTTTGCTAAGCACCTGGAAGTTCAAGGTGCTCACTTAACAGCTAGAAAAATTAGTTGAGGGGTCTAGTTTTCAAAATGGGGTCACATGTGAGGGAGCTCCATTGTTTAGGCACCTCAGGGGCGTTGCCCGCACCCGCAAACTATTCCAACTAAATCTGCACTCCCATATGGTGCTACTTCCCTTCTTCACTGTGTACTGTGCCTCAAAACTAGTTTTTGACCACATATGGGATATTGGCGTACTCAGGAAAAATTGTACAGCAAACTGTATGGTCCATTATATACTGTGACCCTTGTGAAAATGAAAGCTTTTCAGTGAAAACAACATTTTTGTGGTAAAAAATATATTTTTTCACTTTCACGTCTCAACGTTATAAAAGTCCGTGTTTTGGGTTCAAGGTGCTCACCAAACATGTAAATTCCTTGAGGGGTCTAGTTTAAAAAAAATAGGGTCACTTGTAGTGGAGCATCACTGTTTATGCACCTCAGCGGCTCTCTAAAAGTGACATGGCGTCCGCTAACGATTCCAATTTTGCAGTCAAATGGTGCTCCTTCCCTTCCAAGCTCTGCCATGCACTGAAACATTTGATTTACACCACATATGAGGTATCTGCGTACTGAAGAGAAATTGCACTATGCATTGTATTGTGTAATTTCTCCTGTTACCCTTGTGAAAAAAAGCTATCTAGTTGAAGTAACAATTTTGTGGTAAAAACGTATTTTCTTATTTTCACGGCTCAACGTTATAAAATTCTCTGAAGCACCCGGGGGTTCAAGGTTTTCACTAAACATATAAATTGCTTGAGGGGTCACTTGTGGGAAGTTTCCACTGTTTAGGTACATGAGAGGCTCTTGAAACGCAACATAGCATCTGCTATCTATTCCAGACAATTTTGCGTTCAAAAATTAAAATGGCGCACCTTCCCTTCCAAGCTCTTTTGAGCACCCAAACAGTAGTTTTCCACCACATATAAGTATCAGTGTACTCAGGAGAAATTGGACAACAAATTGTATGGTGCATTTTCTCTTGTTACCCCTTTGAAAATAAAACATTTGGTGTTAAAGCAAACAATTTTCGGAGAAAGTAAACTTTTCAATTTTTTTTCCTTCAACTTTGCATTCATTCTTGTGAAGCACCTGAAGGGTTAATACACGTCTTAGTTGTGTTTTTAGCAGTGTGAGGAGTGTAGTTTTTTGAATGGCGTTAGTTTTGGGGTATTTTCTGTCACCTAGGCCTCTCAAAGTCACTTCTAATGTGATGTGGTCCGTAAAAAAATGGCTTTGTAAATTTTGTTGGAACCTAACTTACTAACCTCAAAAAAGCGTTTCAAAAATTGCGCTCATGTAAAATAGACATGTGGAAAATATTTATTAACTATAGTATTTTGTGTGAGAACTCTGGATTACGAACATAAAAATTCAAAGTTTGAAAACTGCTACATTTTTGTCAAATTTCCGATCTTTCCACAAACGTAAAAAATATCCTAAATTTGCCACTAACATGAAGTACAAGATGTCATGAAAAAAAAAACTATCTTAGAATTACTGGGATTCGTTGAAGCGTTCTGGAGTTAACTCATAAAGTGACAGGTCAGAATTGAAAAAATGGCCCCAGGCTTGTGGTGAAGGGGTTCAAAGAAAATACTGAACTTTTAGTGTAAAAAAAAAGTGTGTGTATATATATCATATATATTATTGAGGTATCCCCATTTTTAATATTTTTTGTTGATGGAGCTCTGTAAGGTCTTGTCTTAAGCTATCTTGCGCTATATAGGACATTTTAATTGCTTTGTGTTGCATATTTATGTGACGGTGCGTCGACAGAAAAAATAAGGCAATTCTGTTTTTTTCTTTTGTGCTTCCCTCGCTTCCTTCGCACTTTAATCTTAGTGCAGCTTTCCTCGTCCATAAAATAGCTTCTAAAAGCATGTGACCAGACCAGTCCTTCAATATAAAAGCAGCTATCCCATGTGTTTTGCCAATAAAGGAGGCTGATGGTCTAGTCATACGCTCCTCCATGGGCAGCCATTATATGGACAAAAGCGAAATTTGTGCGGAAAATCCCTGTACTAGCAAGAAAAATTAAAAAAAACTGACCGAACTATTTAATTTTATATTTTGCTTCACCATTTTTTCGGTTGTGTCAATATTAACCTCATAACGACGGCCGTACGACTTAAAGCGGCGGCAAAACAGGGTACTTATTCTGTTCCGCCGCTTTAAAGCGGCGGCCCGAAAAAACCCTCTAGCGCCCCCCAGCGACCGAAAATCTCGGGGGTTTCAGATACCGGGGGTAGCTGAGACCCCCCAGATTATGAATCGGGGTGTTTTTTATGCACCCCGTTAATGCGATCGCCGGTATACACCGTATACCGGCGACAACATGAAAAAAAAAAAAATGGCTGGTAAAATTGATTTATTTCTCATCTGACGTGATCAAACATGTCAGATGAGAAATAAATGTTAGCCCTTAGTGCCCCCAAGGCCCCCGGTACCGGAGAAAGCCATCCAACCCCCCCCCCCCCCCCCCCCGGAAAATCCAAGATGGCGCCGACGCGCGCTGAAAACTCCCGCCGGCGCCGGCTCTGCAGTCATTTCCCTCCGATCTGAAATGATCAAACATTTCAGATCGGAGGGAAATGTCCTCCCCCTGATCCCTCCTCCGGTCCACCGGAGCTGTCTGGTCACCGGAGCCCCCTCCGGTTCTCCAGACCTTGCAAGATGGCGCCGACGCGCGCTGAAAACTGCCGCCGCCGGTGCATTCATTTCCCTCCGATCTGAAATGATCAAACATTTCAGATCGGAGGGAAATGTCCTCCCCCTGACCTCTCCTCCGGTACACCGGAGCTCTTTGGACCCTGGAGCCCCCTCCGGTTCTTCAGAGCCCCCCTCCGGAGCGTGCAAGATGGCGCCGGCGCGCTGAAAACTGCTGCCGCCGGCTCTGCATTCATTTCCCTCCGATCTGAAATGATCAAACATTTCAGATCGGAGGGAAATGCCCCCCCCCCTGACCCCTCCTCCGGTACACCGGAGCAATCTAGTTCCCCGGAGCCCCCTCCGGGGGACCAGAGAGAGGGATCTGGAGAACCGGAGTTCTCACCACCGTTCCCAGTCTCTCTCCCACCCGATCTGGGATCCCCCGTTCCCCCAATCCCCCAATCCCCTCCCCTGTACCTCAATAAAAAAAATCACCGGTCCCCCGGTCCCCCGCGGCCCCCCTTCTTCTCTTCTCCGGGAAAATGGCGGGCGCATGCGCAGTGTGCTTGCCATAATCTGCCTCCTGCACCCGGCAACAAAAAAAAAAATTCTGATTGGCTGTTTAGATTTGAATACTGTGATAGATCCTATCACAGTAGTCAAAATGCCAATATTTGATAAATATGGCAGCATTTAGGTCTGCCTTTCTCCTCTCTCCCTTGTAGTTTATCTGGGAGAGAAGAGAGAGAGACTACGTGCTGCCATATAGAGAGAAAAAGTTATCAATTCACAAAGATCATCATAAATCTATTCCCAATTTTTCTGATCACCCCCCTGTGATCATCCCCCCTCCATCATTCCGTCATCCCTCGCTGCGTCATTCCCCTAAATATTTTTTTTTATAATCTTTATAAAAAAATTTAGGGTTTATATAAAAAAAAAAAAAAAAAAAAAAAAATACTAGTGTTAGGTTTAGGTTTATTTTTTGTTAGCCAGGGATAAAAACAAAAACCATGGCCCGCAGGATGTTTACGGCAGAGCAAGCGTACTCGCTGCTTGCCTCCGGCAGTTCTGGGTCAGAGACCGAATCGGCCTCAGAAAGAGATTTTTCGGATAGCGGTGACGATTCGGCTTCCTCCACGGGGTCCCACACCCCGCCAGTCGCCACTGCTGAAGAGTCAGGGGCAGGACCTAGTTCTGCAGTCCCCCATGCTCTCTGGTACCCCAACCCGTCCTTTACCCCACAAATTCCCCCTTTCATAGGAGACCCTGGCATAAAAATAATTGTCACCAATTTTGCCCCACTGGATTTTTTCCAAATTTTTGTTAACCAACAAGTACTTGAGCTTATCACCCACCACACCAACTTGTACGCCCGCCAATATATTGCCCAAAAGCCAACATCTGTCCATTCCCGTTCCTGGATCCCCACAAGTGTCCCGGAAATCAAAAAATTTTTGGGCATTACCCTCAACATGGGTATAGTGAAAAAACCCAGTATCCGCTCCTACTGGGCAACCAAATCTGTCCACGCCACCCCTGTATTTGCAGCCATAATGCCCAGAACCCGATATGAGACCCTATTGCGATTCCTCCATTTTAGTGATAATTCCCAAGTCCCCCCAAGAACTGACCCCAATTATGACCGCCTTAATAAATTGAAACCCCTAATATCCCTCCTGAAAGAGTCCTTCCTAACTTCCTACAGCCCAGAGGAGAATGTTTCGGTTGACGAGTCCCTAATGAGCTATAAGGGCCGTCTCTCATTCCGTCAGTTTATTCCCTCCAAAAGAGCCAAGTATGGCATAAAATTATATAAAGTGTGCGAAAGCACCAGCGGGTACACATGTAACTTTATCATTTATGAGGGTAGGGACCGCCAAATAAGCCCACCCAACTGTCCCCAGACAATTGGCGTCCCAGGAAAAATTGTCTGGGAGCTAATGTCCCCATTTCTTGGTAAAGGTTACCATGTGTACACTGACAACTACTACACTAGTATCCCCCTATACCAATCCCTCCATGCTGCAAATACAGGGGCCTGTGGGACAATAAGGAAAAACCGTGTTGGTTTGCCGGCACAGTTAGTGACCAGACGTGTAGAGAAGGGGGCGTCATTCGCACTGGCAAGTGACAAATTGCTTGCCGTAAAGTGGAATGACCGCAAGGACGTCTACATGCTCACCACCCTGCATGAGGACACCACTGTGTCGGTCAGAGAGAGGGGAGCCACCAGGGACAAACAGAAACCCTTCTGTGTGACCCAATACAACAGGTTTATGGGTGGCGTGGACCTGTCTGACCAGGTGCTCCAACCATACCTGGTAAAGCGGAAAACGAGGGCCTGGTACAAAAAGGTAGCAATCTACCTGATACAGATTGCTACCTACAAGTTTTGTACTGTTTAAAAAATCACAAGGGGCCCTCACATTTCTGCAGTACCAGGAAACAATTATTGAGTCCCTCATGTTTGACTCAGCGGCACCAGAGGCAGCCTTCGAGTCAGAGAATGCCCGGAGACTAACGGAACGGCATTTTATGCATCTCGTGCCTCCTACTCCCACCCAAAACCGTCCTAAAAAAAGGTGCCGGGTATGTCGCAAGCAGGGTAGGAGAAGCGACTCAAGATATTATTGTCCCATGTGCCCTTCCCAGCCAGGACTTTGTGTTACCCCCTGCTTCGAGATCTACCACACATCCCACAATTATTAGACGTCATACACTATTCCCAAATTGTGTGGTAGGGTTTTTCTTTCACGTTTATATTTTCTGTGTAGTGAGCCCCTGTGTTACTTGTCAAATAAAATTTACTATTTTCATCAGTAAAACACATTTTACCCCATTTCACAAATAATTCCAGGACTTGATAACTCACATACCGAAGTGTTATGCAGACAAATTCTCGTCATATGCCCACGTCTGCGTACTCCAGAATGTGGACCCCGCAAATGTTCTTGAAACATCTGATCATCTGACAAATAATTCCAAGATTTGATCACTCACAAAGTGTTAGCACCAGTCATCTTAGTCTGACTGCTATTACAACTATGTCTTGGTGATACGGGCATGATAATTTTATTGGAGGATCTGAAGCTGTTCTGTAATTTTACACCTTGGGCTTTACTGCATGGTTCTTGCCGAACCTCCTGCACTGGACAATACTTTTATAACCCTGTGGGGGACTGGTTGTTTTGTGCATATAGCGGTTCCGACCTTGGCAGGTAGGAGCCTGTTATGGTGTACCACGTCGGCTGGCACAATTGTCCCTCATATAGGGATTGATGGTGCTAAACAGACGTTGTACGACCAGTCTCTGAAAAATTAACGTGTCCTTCTAGCCCTCCTGGTGTTCCTTCATCTCTGGAACAAGCACAAGTCTGCCATATAATTGGCGGTATTTTCCTCCACATTTTGCCCTTCACTCCAAGATAAAATGTACAAAAAATCCATTTATGTGGGTTTTCAGTTGTTCTGATAACACATAGGCTCTGCAAATCAAATAATCCAAAATTTGAAAAGTGCACCTTCCCTTCCAAGTCCTGCCGTTTGCCCAAACAGACGTTTTTGACTACATGTTGGGTATCGCTGGACTCGTAAGAAAGTGGGTAACAAAATGAGGGGTCCACGTTTTGGTGTTACATCTTGTAAAAGTGGAAAATTTGGTGCTAAAGCATCACTTTTGTGAAAAAGAAGAACATTTTCAATATGACAACCTATTGTTATAAAATTCTGTGAAGTACCTGTGGGTTCAAAATGCACACTATACCCCTAGATAACATCCTTGAGGGGTATAGATTCCAGAATGGGGTCAGTTGTGGGGGAGCTCTACTGTTTAGCCACTTTAGGGGGTCTCCAAACACAACATGGCGTGCGCTAATGATTCCTGCCAATTTTGCAGTCAAATGGCGCTCCTTTCATTCCGCACCCTGCCGTGTACCCAGACAGTTGATTTCCGCCACATATGATGTATCGGCGAACTCAGGAGAAATTGCACAATACATTTTATGGTGTTTTTTTTCCTTTTACCCTTGTGAAAAAAAAAGCTACATGGTTGAAGTAACAATTTTGTGTTAAAATTTAATTTTTTTATTTTCATGGCTCAACGCTATAAAATTCTGTGAAGCACCTGGGGGTTCAGGGTACTCACCAAACATCTAAATAAATTCCTTGAGGGGTCTAGTTTCCAAAATGGGGTCAGTTGTGGGGGGTTTCTGCTGTTTAGGTACCTTAGGGGCCCTACAAATGCAACATGGTGCCCACAATCTATTTCAGCCAAATTTGCTTTCCAAACTTCAAATATTGCTCCTTGTGTTCCCAGCCCTCCCATTTGCCCAAACAGAGGTTTCTGTCCACATATGGGGTATCACCGCGCTCATAAGAAAGTGGGTAATAAACGCTGGGGTCCAATTTTTGGAATTACCTCTTGAAAAAGTAAGAAAATTAATGCTAAAGCAACATTTTTGAGAAAAAAATGAAAATTTTCAATATGACAACGTAACGTTATCAAAATCTGTGAAGTACCTGTGGGTCCAAAATGCTCACTATACCCCTAGATAGAAGCCTTGAGGGGTCTAGTTTCCAGAATGGCATCACTTGTGAGGGGTTTCTGCTGTTTAGGTACCTTAGCGGACATGTAAATGCAACATGGTGCCCACAATCTATTTCAGCCAAATTTGCTTTCCAAACTTCAAATATTGCTCCTTGTGTTCCCAGCCCTCCCATTTGCCCAAACAGAGGTTTCTGACCACATATGGGGTATCACCGCGCTCATAAGAAAGTGGGTAATAAACGTTGGGGTCCAATTTTTGGAATTACCTCTTGAAAAAGTAAGAAAATTAATGCTAAAGCAACATTTTTGAGAAAAAAATGAAAATTTTCAATATGACAACGTGACGTTATCAAAATCTGTGAAGTACCTGTGGGTCCAAAATGCTCACTATACCCCTAGATAGAATAGATAGAAGCCTTGAGGGGTCTAGTTTCCAGAATGGCGTCACTTGTGAGGGGTTTCTGCTGTTTAGGTACCTTAGCGGACATGTAAATGCAACATGGTGCCCACAATCTATTTCAGCCAAATTTGCTTTCCAAACTTCAAATATTGCTCCTTGTGTTCCCAGCCCTCCCATTTGTCCAAACAGAGGTTTCTGACCACTTATGGGATATCACCGCGCTCATAAAAAAGTGGGTAACATGTTTTGGGGTCCATTTTGTTGTGTTATTTCTTCTAAAATTGATTACATTTGGGGTAAAGCAACATTTTTAGGTAAAATTTTATTTTTTGCTTTTTTCATTCCACATTGCTTTAGTTCCTGTGAAGCACCTAAAGGGTTAATAAACTTCTTGAATGTGGTTTTGAGTACTTTGAGGGGTGCAGTTTTTAGAATGGTGTCACTTTTGGGTATTTTCTGTCATCTAGGCCTCTCAAAATCACTTCAAATGTGATGTGGTCCCTAAAAAAATGGTTTTGTAAATTTTGATGTAAAAATGAGAAATTGCTCATAAACTTTGAACCCTTCTAACTTCCTAACAAAAAAATTTTTTTTTTCCAAACTTGTGCTGATGTAAAGTAGACAAGTGGGAAATGTTATTTATTAACTATTTTGTGTCACAGAACTCTCTGGTTTAACGGAAAAAAAATTCAAAAGTTGAAAATTTCAAAATTTTCAAAAATTTTGCCAAAATTCATATTTTTTCACAAATAAAATCAAAAAATTTTGTCCTAAATTTGGTACTAACATGAAGTCCAATATGTGACGAAAAAACAATCTCAGAATCACCGGGATCCGTTGAAGCGTTCTAGAGTTATAACCTCATGAAGTGACACTGGTCAGAATTGCAAAATTTGGTCTGGTCATTAAGGTGAAAATTAGCCCCGTCACTAAAGGGTTAAGTAAGCTTCTATATATTTACTTTTTATTTTTCTCTTCTCTAGAATAATTGAACGATTAATTGTATTATATACTGCACCATTTCTGTATTATGCCTTATTCAGACATCTGTGATTTTACATAAATACACAGACCACTCACTGTTCATCAGTGTTTTGAATCTGAATTTCTTCAGTATTTGGTCAGTTTTTACCATCAATTTCAGTTGATTTTCACATATAAAATAAATTGCTGGGCTTCTTCTATATATTACAATGTTAAGTACGGACTGTACGGATGTCATCCGCAAATTTCACTGATCCATATACTTGTAAGGACAATTTTGATCCCCATTCAGATTAAAAAAAGTCTCAGTGATTTCTTGTTTGCAAACACGCACTATCAAGCAAAAAATTGGATCACCGAACAGCTCTATAGATGACAATGGCTATATCTTTTATCTGTGAAAACCACATGTACAGGTAACTATGGAAGATGTGGCAAAAAAAAAGGTGAAAAAAAGCTTAAATTAGATACATGAAGAAAATACTAACAAAAATATAGTATTTTATGATTAAAAAGTATCTAATCCTTAATCATAAAATAAAATGTACCATGTCCTAGGACATTACTAGATTTGGAAAAATTGCTATTAAAATAAAAGAAAACCATTGAATAGTTGCAAAAAATGTATTATTGCCTATTGCACCTTTTCATTTATTTATTTTACTTTATCTTCCCAATTTCCCTTCCCAAAATCTCAAGTTATTTACTATTAAGGGCTGCCCTATTTACTCTTCATATCTATGGGATTTTTTTCTTTTTTTTAAGTAAAAAAAAAAAGTTTACATGTATTCATATATTCATGGGGTGGTGTACAGAAGAGTAGGGCTCCTCGTCAGATGAGTCAAATGGATAGAAACATGTAGATATTCCCAAAAATACTGATTTTCAAAATGCATTAATTTTATATTTAGTCTTTAGTGTAGAACATCCAAACCCTGTTTTTTATTTTTGTTTAGTTCTCAGGCCAGTACATAACATTTTTCTTCAGATATTACTTTCTCGCCATGTACAGGCTCAGTACACGGCTGCACGATTGTCCCCAGATATTAATTTCCTTCCATGTACAGGCTCAGTACACGGCTGCACAATTGTCCCCAGATATTTTCCCTCCATGTACAGGCTCAGTACACGGCTGCACATTTGTCCCTAGATATTAATTTCCCTCCATGTACAGGCTCAGTACACGGCTGCACAATTGTCCCCAGATATTTTCCCTCCATGTACAGGCTCAGTACACAGCTGCACATTTCTCCCCAGATATTTTCCCTCCATGTACATGCTCAGTACACGGCTGCACATTTGTCCCCAGATATTAATTTTCCTCCATGTACAGGCTCAGTACACGGCTGCACATTAGTCCCCAGATATTAACTTCCCTCCATGTACAGGCTCAGTACATGGCTGCACATTAGTCCCCAGATATTAATTTTCCTCCATGTACAGGCTCAGTACACGGCTGCACATTTGTCCCCAGATATTAATTTCCCTCCATGTACAGGCTCAGTACACGGCTGCACATTTGTCCCCAGATATTAATTTTCCTCCATGTACAGGCTCAGTACACGGCTGCACATTAGTCCCCAGATATTAATTTCCCTCCATGTACAGGCTCAGTACACGGCTGCACATTAGTCCCCAGATATTAACTTCCCTCCATGTACAGGCTCAGTACATGGCTGCACATTAGTCCCCAGATATTAATTTTCCTCCATGTACAGGCTCAGTACACGGCTGCACTTTAGTCCCCAGATATTAACTTCCCTCCATGTACAGGCTCAGTACACGGCTCCACATTAGTCCACAGATATTAATTTTCCTCCATGTACAGGCTCAGTACACGGCTGCACATTAGTCCCCAGATATTAACTTCCCTCCATGTACAGGCTCAGTACACGGCTGCACATTTCTCCCCAGATATTTTCCCTCCATGTACAGGCTCAGTACACGGCTGCACATTTGTCCCCAGATATTAATTTCCCTCCATGTACAGGCTCAGTACATGGCTGCACATTTCTCCCCAGATATTTTCCCTCCATGTACAGGCTCAGTACACGGCTGCACATTAGTCCCCAGATATTAATTTTCCTCCATGTACAGGCTCAGTACATGGCTGCACATTTCTCCCCAGATATTTTCCTCCATGTACAGGCTCAGTACACGGCTGCACATTAGTCCCCAGATATTAATTTCCCTCCATGTACAGGCTCAGTACATGGCTGCACATTTCTCCCCAGATATTTTCCTCCATGTACAGGCTCAGTACACGGCTGCACATTCCTCCCCAGATATTTTCCCTCCATGTACAGGCTCAGTACACGGCTGCACATTAGTCCCCAGATATTAATTTTCCTCCATGTACAGGCTCAGTACATGGCTGCACATTAGTCCCCAGATATTAATTTTCCCTCCATGTACAGGCTCAATACACGGCTGCACATTAGTCCCCAGATATTAGTTTTCCTCCATGTACAGGCTCAGTTCACAGCTGCACATTTATTCATAGATATACTATCCCCCTTTACTTTCCCTCCATGTACAGGCTCAGAGCATAAAATGTCCGCACATTTCTGCTCAGATATACTATTGCCTTCCTGCCATGTACAGGCTTGGTCTATAAAATGACTCCATACTTCTCAGTTATTACTTTCCCTCTATGTACAGGCATAGTACATAACATGGCCGCCCATTTTTACTCAGATATACCATCGTCCTTTACTTTCCCTCCATGTATAAGTTCAGTATATAAAATGAGCGGCAATTTTCCTCAGATATTACTTTCCCTCTATGTACAGGCGAAGTACAAAAAAAAAAAGCCGCACATTTCTCGTCAGATACACTGTCCCTCTTTACTTTCCCTCCATGTACAGGCCAAATACATAAAATGGCTACACACTTCTCCTCAGACATACTATCCCCTTTACTTTCCCTCCATGTATAGGCTTAGTACATAAAATGAGCCGTACATTTCTCCTCTGATATTACTTCCCCTCCATGTACAGGCTAAATATATAAAATGGCAGCACAGTGCTACCTCATATATTACTTTACGGCAATGTACAAGCTTAGTACATTACATAGCATTTTTCTCCTGAGACATACTATCCCCGATTGCTTTCCTGCCATGTACAGACTCCGTGCATAACATCACTGCACATATCTCCTGAGAAATACTGTCTCCCATTGCTTTCCCGCCATGTACAGGCTTTGTACATAAAATGGCGCCAATTTTTCCTCCGTTATTTCTTTCGTGCCATGTAATTAATATGACTGCACCTTTCTCCTCAAATATTCTATCCCTAATTGTTTTCCCGCCATGTAGAGGCTTTGTACATACTGTAAAATGGTGGCACATTTCTCCTCAGAAATTACTTTCCCTCAATGTACAAGCTCAGTACATAACATGGCAGCACATTACTTATCAGATATTCTATCCCCCATTGCTTTCCCGCCATGTACAGGCTTTGTACATAAACTGGCTCTATATTTCTCCTCAGAAATTACTTTACTGCAATGCACAGTACATAACAGCACATTTCTCCTCAGAAATTTTATCCCCCATTGCTTTACTGCCATATACAGGTGTTGTACATAAAATGGCGCTATATTTCTCCAGAGCTATTCCTTTCCTGCCATGTAATTAATATGACTGCACATTTCTCTTCAGATATTCTATCCCCCTCATTGCTTCCCCACCATGTAGAGGCTTTGTACATAAAATGGTGGCACGTTTCTCCTCAGAAATTACTTTCCCTCAATGTACAAGCTCAGTACATAACATGGCAGCACATTACTCCTTAGATATTCTATCCTCCATTGCTTTTCCCGCCATGTACAGGCTTTGTACATTAAATTGCGCTAATTTCTCCTGATATTCCTTTCCTGCCATGTAATTTATATGACTGCACATTTCTCCTCAGATAGTTTACTGCAATGTACAAGCTTAGTACATTACATAGCAGCACATTTCTCCTCAGATTACTTTCCCTCCATGTACAGGCTCAGTGCAAATCTTGGTAGAACAGATAACCTATTCTCCATTGCTTTCCCATGTGCAGGCTTTGTACATAAAATGGTGGCACATTTCTCCTCAGATATTACTGTGCCTCCATGTACAGGCTCAGCACAGAACATGGCAGCACGTTTCTCCTCAGATTTTCTATCCCTCATTGTTTACCCAACAGGCTTTGTACATAAAATGGTGGCACGTCTCCACAGATAGTCTATCCCTCATTGCTTTCCTGCCATGTACAGGCTTTGTACATAAATGGCGCTATATTTCTCCTCAGATATTACTTTCCTGCCATATAATTAATATGACTGCACTTTCTCCTCACAGTCTCCCGCCATTTACAGGCTCAGTGCATAGGCCGGCGGCACCTTCCTCTGATATCACTCTCCCTGCACTACAGTCTCCTCACATCTACTGCCCTGCATTTCTCTCCCTCCATGAATGGACTTCTCTTGCACACACTGCCCTGGCCTCCATTGCCCTCCCGCCCTGCCAGGCTGATTATATCTGCAGGTTAATCAGCCCAGCTCCCAGCATCCTCCCGCTCCCTTCTCACTCCCTTCCCCTAATGTTCTGTCAGCGTCACAAACAAGGAGCAGAGCATGATGGGGGAAGGTCACGTGATCGGACGAGAGGGGCGGGACCTAAGCTCACTGTTATCATATGGAGCTTACTGGCTGGTAGAGACCTTGTAGCGGCCACTAGGGGGAGCGCCATACACACAGCTTGCATTGATATCAATGACAACAGTGTAAAGTGTAATGTAATGGCTCCCTCTAGTGGCCGCAGTAGTTTACAGCACTTTGGACTCGGCAAACATGGCGGCATGTACCTGCCTCACACCACAATACACAGCACAGTGGCACCAAACCTCCCACAAGACCCAGAATGTTACTTTTACCACAGTCACTGCAGTTTCCTATTCACAATAGAGTCCTCTATATTGTGGATTCCTCCATTTTGGATCATTGAGGTCAAAGAAAACAATTGCTGAATGTCACTACAGTTCACTTTCCCCTAATATTTATTTTATCTCAATATATAAAGGGGTTTTCTGATTACAAACAGCTTCCCCAGATCCCTTCACTCCAAGACACGGGCTCATGAGTCCTCTGTTCATTTATTTTATCTCCCGTCCACAGATGGGAGCTCTTTATGGTTGTCCATCATTGAGGACATTTTTTTTCTACTTATATACATGTATTTGAGGCTAAAAATCATTTCTTACAATTGGGTTTAATCAAACGTTTTGCTCCGTTTACCTTCTAAAACTGCTGTGTTACACTTATGTATTTCTGGCTACAAAATGAGGTAACTGAGAATCCATCAGTAAGCTCATTCTAAGGCTATGTGCCCACGGGACAATGTACCCGCTGATTTTGCTGCGGATTTATCTAGATTTTCTAGATAAATCCGCAGGTTTTAGCAAGTACAAATACTCCCCTTGTTATCCTATGGGACATGGGAAGTGCCTGTGTCCATGCTGCGGTATGTGCGGCTGCGGAATATGCTGCGGATGTCCCGCAGCCGCACATAACTGCATGTCAATTATTCCTGTGGAAATACCTGCGGATGTCCCACTTCTCCACTATGGAGATAGAGGCCGGGACTTCCGCAGTAAGGCTAGTTTCACACTTGCGTTGGACGGGATCCGTAGCATTGTGTTGTGTGACGCATGCGCAACGGATGCGTTGCATATAGTGGCACAATGCAATGCTACGGATCGTACAAAATAACGGAAAGCTTTTTTTTTTTTTTCATTTCTTCTTACAGTTTACCGGCAGCCGACTATTGTGAACGATCAGCTGATCGCTCTCAATAGCCGGCGGCCGAGCGCTCAGCTGAGTGCCCTGACATGCCGGCGGCCGAGCGCTCAGCTGAGTGCCTTGACATGCCGGCGGCCGAGCGCTCAGCTGGGCGCCCTGACATGCCGGCGGCCGAGCACTCAGCTGGGCGCCCTGACATGCCGGCGGCCGAGCGCTCATCTGGGCGCCCTGACATGCCGGCGGCCGAGCGCTCAGCTGGGCGCACAGACATGCCGGCGGCCGAGCGCTCAGCTGGGCGCACAGACATGCCGGCGGCTGAGCGCTCAGCTGGGCGCACAGACATGCCGGCGGCCGAGCGCTCAGCTGGGCGCCCTGACATGCCGGCGGCTGAGCGCTCAGCTGAACGTTCGGCCACTGAAATATAAAATAAAGTTTGTGATAAAAAAAAAAAAAAAAAAAGAGCATGCGCAGTGAAAAATAAAGGTTTCCGCTGCTCAAAAAAACGTTACATGCAGCATTCCATCCGCCCGACGCTCACTGACGGTCAGCGTCAAAACAACTGATGCACTGCGGGGCGGATGCAATGCAAGACCATCCGTTGCTATCCGTAGCTAATAGAAGTCTATGAGGAATATAACGGTTTCCTGTAACGGTTACCGTAATTCCTCAAGGCTGCGGATAGCAACGGGTCCCGTCCAACGCAAGTGTGAAACTAGCCTAAGTCGCATGAATGTCCGCAGGTTTACCGCAGCTATTTCGCTGGAATCCCGCAGCTATAGAGAGCTCCGGAATCCGGGGAGCAGCTGCGGGAAACCTACGGACGTACCTGCGGATATATCCGCGGGTACACAATCCCGTGGGCCTATAGCCTAACAATCTGACAGGAAAGTTTGTAACTGTCATCTGTCTTTTTCTGAACTCTCAGCTGACGAACAAGCACAGACCACGTGAAAGTAAAATGTGTCAGGGGAAAAAAAAGGCTGTAAAAGAAAAACAGGGCAACACTTTTACTGAGACCAAATTGCAAAACGTATTTCCAACTTCAAATAAATTCATTAAAATAAAAAGAAAAAAACGTCTCCAAAAGTGAACGAGAAGTCGTACCACATTGTTTTCTCTATTAACAGAAAGTCTTTAAGGCTATGTGCCCACGGTACACCGTACCTGCGGACATTTATACAGGTATTTCCGCAGGTTCACGCAGCAACTCCCCGGAATCCGCAGCTATCCATTGCTGCGGTATATCTGCGGAGTTGTTGCGGTAAACCTGCGGAAACAGTGTGGATTTCGTGTGGAATTCCTGCGGAATTCCCGCCCTGTATCTCCATAGTGGAAAGGCAGGAATTCCGCAGATAATTTCGCATCAATAATTGACATGCAGTTACGTGCAGCTGCGGGAAATCCGCAGCATTTTCCGCAGCCGCAAATACCGCAGCATAGATACAGCACTCCCCAAATACCATAGGGTGACATGGGGAGTGTCTGTACATTATTATTATTATTATTATTATTTATTTATATGTACATGCGTAAACCTGCGCATTTATCTGGAAAATCTAGAAAATCTGCGGGTTTTCTGCAGCAAAATCCGCAGTTGCTTTCTCCCGTGGGCACATGGTCTAAAATAGTCTGCTGGGCATTGCTGCAATTTGGAAGCTGATGGGTCTCCATGGTGGCTGTGGAGCTGACAGCTAGATTACCAGTTTCACGTTTTGGGCTGCTTCTCACTTGCGAGTTTCTCGCAGTAGAGCAATGCAAGAAAAACTTGCATTGGAATCGGACACATGTTAGTCAATGATTCAGCTCTCATCTGCGATTTTTTTTCTCAGTCCAAATCGGACTGAGAAAAAAATCGCAGCATGCTGCTTTTTTGCGAGTTTCTACTGCGAGTCTCTCCAATGCAAGTCTATGGGAGCGTGTAAAAAATCGGATGTCACGGGACGGCACTCACACCATCCTAGTGACATGCGATTTTCTAAATACATTTCTCGCATGTTTCCTAAAACACTGGAAACGAGCGATGTGTCACAATGTCTGTCAATCACTATTCTCTGTCAGTCGGTCTCTCCCTCTCGGTCTCTATTCTCTCTCTGTCGGTCCGTCACTATCTCTGTCCCTCTCTCACAGTCTGTCGGTTATTTTCCCCTCCTCTGTCATACTCACCGATCCCCGGCGCAGCGCTGCACGGCATTCACACTGCTCCGGCAGCTTTTACTATTTTGAAAAAGCCGGCCGCTCATTAAACAATCTCGTATTCCCTGCTTTCCCCGCCCACAGGTGCCTATGATTGGTTGCAGTGAGACACGTCCCCACGCTGAGTGACAGGTGTCTCACTGCACCCAATCACAGCAGCCGGTGGGCGGGTCTATACTGTGCAGTGAAATAAATGATTAAATAATTTAAAAAAAACGGTGTGCGGTCCCCCCAGTTTTAATACCAGCCAGATAAAGCCATACGGCTGAAGGCTGGTATTCTCAGGATGGGGAGCTCCATGTTATGGGGAGCCCCCTAGCCTAACAATTTCAGTCAGCAGCCGCCCAGAATTGCCGCATACATTAGATGCGACAGTTCTGGGACTGTACCCGACTCTTCCCGATTTGCCCTGGTGCGTTGGCAAACCGCTAATCAGGACGCGGCACAGACAGAGCCGCAGCATGACAATGAAGTCGGGTGAAGTTCACCCGAGTTCATTCTGATCGTGCGGCTCTGTCTGTGTCTGCTGTCATCTGCCATTCAGCTCTGCTACATGGCTGTTTGTGTCTGCTGTCAGCGGCCATGTAGCAGAGCTGAATGGCAGATGACATAGTAAAAAATACGCATTACACACGCATTACACACGCATTACACACGCTAGTAAAATCATTAATATATTCAGAAAAAGCATCGCACTTGCATTGCACTCGGACCTAACGTGAACTAAAATCAGCCGAGTTTTTTTCAGCCCAGTCGGACCGATTTTACTCTCATAGATGTGTTTCCAGCCTTACAGACTATAATGCACTGGAACGTGCCAGAAAATGGTGTAATCTGTACCCAAAAAAAAACCATACAGCTAAGAAGTATGCTGAAAAATTATTTTATGTACCCCAACATGGTACCGATAAAAAACTACCAAACCCCCACCAATTTTTTTTCTATTATCGTAACCCTCTTTAGGCCACGTGCAGACATTGAGGATTTGGTGAGTTTTTTACCTCAGTATTTGGTGAGTTTTTACTTCAGTATTTGGTGAGTTTTTACCTCCAAATTTTACCTCAATATTTGATTACTTTTTTTACTTCAGTATTTGGGAAGTTTTTACCTCAGTATTTTACCTCAATATTTGGGGAGTTTTTCTACCTCAGTTTTTTTCATCAATATTTGGTGAATTTTTACATCAGTACTCAGGAGTTTTTTACCTCTGTATTTGGTGAGGTTTTTTTACCTGTGTTTGGTGAGTTTTTACCTCAGTATTTTAGCTTAATATTTGGTCAGTTTTTACCTCAGTATTTGGTAAGGGGTTTTTTTACCTCAGTATTTGGTGAGATTTTTATCTCAGTATTTTACATCAATATTTAGTGAATTTTTACCTTAATATTTGGTGAGTTTTTACCTCAGTATATTACCTCAGTATTTGGTGAGTTTTTACCTCAGTATTTGGTGAGTTTTTTATCTCAGTATTTGGTGAAATTTTACGTCAGTATTTTGTGAGGGGTTTTTTACCTCCGAATTTTATCTCAGTATTTGGTGAGTTTTTTACCTCAGTATCTGTAAGGCAAAACCAGGAGAAGAAAAATCGGAGGGAGGGGGCGTAGCCCTCGCATCCTAGCTAGTGGTGGGTAGTGGGACTGGAAGGTACAGAGTGTGCACTGGCAGTCAGAGGAGAAGGAGGTGAGCAGCCACGTCTGAAGTGTAGAACAGAGGAGCAGGACACCGTCAGACCCTGAACCTGTAGTGGCTGCTGACGGGGGAGAGCGGCTACCCAGTGGTGCTGCCTGAAAACCATCTAGTGAAGAGGTGGCTGAGTAAGGAGACTCCGGTAGACCAGGCCCGCACGGGGAAACAGGTCACTAGAGCAGGAACCCATTTACTCAGCCTGCTAAACCTGTTGGTGAGGGCGCTGGATGTACCTCACCGAACCACACAGAGTCCATAGCATCAACAGCAACGAGGGGGCCCATAAGTAAAAGAAGGCAAGCAGCTAGCATTACTTGGTCCAGCTGTCAGCAAACGGGACAGAAAGGGGAGAATGGCAGTTGCAACTTCCCTGGGTGATTCCCACAGTACTACAAGTAAGGAGTCACCCCAAACAAGAAGGGCTAGGAAGGCGAGTCAGCAGTCACCCCTAGATCAGCCTGAAGGATACCTGGTTCCACCTGGTTCATCATAGCATCGCCAGGGTTGTCTCACGTTACCATAAGAAAAGTGAGTAAAAACCCTGAAAGACATGGCTGCCTGTGTGTGAGTTCTTCTGCGACCTGTGGTACTACACACTTACACCGAGCCCCTGGGGCCAGCCTCACTCTCGGGAGGCCATACCACCAGACTGCATTTACCATCAGCCCCAGACGTTCTCTAAATTGCAGTGGCAGTCACACCCTGACCGCAATTACCGAGAGTGGCGTCACGATTCCCATTGAAGTTAACCTGACCTGCCTGTGGCCAGAAGATACACAGCACGTGAAGACCCTGAGCCGACCTGCAGGTGAGTGCGGGGCTTCACAAAGACACCTAGGGGGACTAGTAAAATCATTAAAAAAATGTATAAAAAAAAAAACCTATAACGTTCAAAACAGCCCCCTCTTGCCTTATTGAAAAGAAAACAATAAAAAAAATACACAAATTTGATATCGCCACATTCAAAAATGGCCTATCAAAATATAAAATCAATTAATCTAATCAGTACATGGTGTGGCAAGAAAAAAAATCAAAAACCCCAGATAACAAAAAATGAGAACGCTACAGGTCTTTGAAAATAGCGACCAAAGTGCAATTCTTTTTTACTAATTTCGGGGGGGTTTTACCACTTAGATAAAAGTAAAACTATACATGTTTGGTATCTATGAACTCGTACTGACGTGAGGCATCATAATGCCAGGTTAGTTTCACCAAATAGTGAACATGGTAAATAAAAAAAAACAAAAAAACAATCATGGAAATGCACTCTTTATTGCAATTTGATCACACTTGGAATTTTATTTCGCGTTTTTCCAGTACAATATGTGGCAGAATGAATGGTGTTGTTCAAAAGTACAACTCGTATGGTAAAAATAATAAACTCTCATATGGCTATTTTGACAGAAAAATAAAAGAAGTTATGGCTCTTGGAAGAAGGGGAGGAAGAAACGGAAAATCGCCCAGGGGTGAAGGGTTTAATAAAGGATCACTTTCCATTGCGACCAATTCTGGAGAAAATCTGAGTCAAAAGCAACAAAAATAAAAGTACAGGCAAGATCTGCAAAGTATTGCGTTCACTCAGCCGTAAAGCATCTGTGCTCTATTGTTGACTTTTTGCTTTCACATGCCGGCACCTAGCACCCTGGTAAGATTTGGCAAGGCCTGACTTACCATACCTGTACTGCAGGTCCTTCCAAAAATAAAAAAAGAGCCAATTACTGTATGAATTAACATATAATTACCATGCTTAGGTTATGTGCTCATTTTGATGCCCATAATTGTATATCCATAACTTTTTGCACTTGTAGCTCTTACAATAATTTCATGCCTGTGCTGCAATTGTAAAAATGAGAAAAAGAAAATCGCCATATAATATAAAAACTGACTCATGTAGCTTTCTCCTAAAGTTATACTCTCACGAGTCAAATGACAGCAGTATTGTGGCCCATCCACATCAATATACCCTGCATGCGATATCTGGCTGAAATTGCCTACGCACATGCCATCATTACCTACATCAATCCTACCTCTTAGAAATAAACAGCTATAGGAACACTTTCAATAAATGGTGTAACTGTGTGATTAATTTAAACTTCTATAGCTTGGAATAAACACAGGGAATGTTCACACAGTTTTGTGACTTGGGTTTTCTTAATTGTAAAATTGACGCGTTTTTCGTATGTGTGTTTTGCATGGGTTTTTTGTTCACTTAATTGAAGATAAAGAAAGAAAGAGATGTCCAGCTCTTCAGGCAGAGAAACCAAGGTCTTTAATTCATCATGCAGATACAACGAATGACATGACCAGCACTGCGCGTTTCAGGTGAAACACTCACCCTTAATCATGATTAAGGGTGAGTGTTGCACCTGAAACGCGCAGTGCTGGTCATGTCATTCATTGTATCTGCATGATGAATTAAAGACCTTGGTTTCTCTGCCTGAAGAGCTGGATATCTCTTTCTTTCTTTATCTGCAATACCAGGTTGTGGCAGTGCCTGTCCGTGCTCCAGGGAGCAACCAGGAGTGAGCCTATACACGGTGAGCTGATATATACTATCACTTAATTGAAGCCTTTTTTTTTTTGCAGAAAGCAGCACCTAAAGGGCGCTTTATACGCTACAATATATCTTACGATGTGTCGGCGGGGTCACGTCGTAAGTAACGCACATCCGGCATCGTAAGTTACATTGTAGCATGTAACAGATACGTGCGATTGCGATTGAACGGTAAAACGTTCATCGCATGCACGTCGTTCAATTCCTAAAAATTGGACGTCAGGTTGTTCATCGTACCTGGGGCAGCACGCATCGCAGTATGTGACACCCCGGGAACGATGAACAGCAGCTTACCTGCGTCCCACGGCTCCCGCCGGCTATGCGGAAGGAAGGAGGTGGGCTGGATGTTTATGTCCGGCTCATCGCCGCCCATCTGCTTCTATTGGCCGGCTGCTGTGTGACGTCGATATGACGCCGAACGTCCCTCCCACTCCAGGAAGTGGATGTTCGCCGCCCACATCGAGGTCGTATGGACGCGTAAGTACGTGTGACGGGGGTTACTCGTTTGTGCGACATGTTCAACAAATTGAACGTGCCGCACATACGATGGGGCGGGTACGATCACATACGATATCGTATGCTGGATCGTATGGTGTACAGCAGGCTTTAGGAGTGTACATTTTGCTTTTTTTCCAGTCTGAAAATATAAAATACAAGGAAAAGAACTGCACCATGGACACTATAGGCATGTGCTCCCTTTAAAATCAGTAATAGTTTAAAGTGTTCTTGTTATGGGGACTTTAAAGCAAAATCCATATGAAAATCCTTTTTTTTTTTAGCTAACCTTACTTATTTTCATATAGTCTTTTGACTATCCGCTCCAAAATCTAAATTAAAAAGTGCTTCAAATACTCTTTGAATAATTATCCTATTGATTTTAATGGGAAAACAAGAGTAGTGCAGCCTGTGGGCACATCCAGCCCTCTGGCTGTTCCAGTCCAGCCCACGGACCGTGACGACCGAAGAACTGAAAACAGTGGACCATGGGCAGCACCATGTCCTCTGCCATCCAGCTACCCGATGTCACTAGTATCCACATCCTGAGGGTGCAGATATCAGTGAATACATTAGTGGAAGAAGGATCGCCGACTCTTTCTTCCACCAACCAGCATGTGAGAAAGCAGACGTGATGACACCAACATCATTGCATACGCAGTGCACTGGGTCAGTGTAGCAGAGCGCAAGGGAAACGGAAGCAAAGTGAGTATGTGGGGGGGGTTTTGTGGGTTTTTTTAAATCTGTATGGGCTCATGCTGCATTTAAGAGCATATGGGAGAGCTCATACATACAGTTAGGTCCAGAAATATTTGGACAGTGACACAAGTTTTGTTATTTTAGCTGTTTACAAAAACATGTTCAGAAATACAATTATATATATAATATGGGCTGAAAGTGCACACTCCCAGCGTCAATATGAGAGTTTTCACATCCAAATCGGAGAAAGGGTTTAGGAATCATAGCTCTGTAATGCATAGCCTCCTCTTTTTCAAGGGACCAAAAGTAATTGGTCAAGGGACTCTAAGGGCTGCAATTAACTCTGAAGGCGTCTCCCTCGTTAACCTGTAATCAATGAAGTAGTTAAAAGGTCTGGGGTTGATTACAGGTGTGTGGTTTTGCATTTGGAAGCTGTTGCTGTGACCAGACAACATGCGGTCTAAGGAACTCTCAATTGAGGTGAAGCAGAACATCCAGAGGCTGAAAAAAAAGAAAAAATCCATCAGAGAGATAGCAGACATGCTTGGAGTAGCAAAATCAACAGTCGGGTACATTCTGAGAAAAAAGGAATTGACTGGTGAGCTTGGGAACTCAAAAAGGCCTGGGCGTCCACGGATGACAACAGTGGTGGATGATCGCCGCATACTTTCTTTGGTGAAGAAGAACCCGTTCACAACATCAACTGAAGTCCAGAACACTCTCAGTGAAGTAGGTGTATCTGTCTCTAAGTCAACAGTAAAGAGAAGACTCCATGAAAGTAAATACAAAGGGTTCACATCTAGATGCAAACCATTCATCAATTCCAAAAATAGACAGGCCAGAGTTAAATTTGCTGAAAAAGACCTCATGAAGCCAGCTCAGTTCTGGAAAAGTATTCTATGGACAGATGAGACAAAGATCAACCTGTACCAGAATGATGGTAAGAAAAAAGTTTGGAGAAAAAAAGGAACGGCACATGACCCAAGGCACACCACATCCTCTGTAAAACATGGTGGAGGCAACGTGATGGCATGGGCATGCATGGCTTTCAATGGCACTGGGTCACTTGTGTTTATTGATGACATAACAGCAGACAAGAGTAGCCGGATGAATTCTGAAGTGTACCGGGATATACTTTCAGCCCAGATTCAGCCAAATGCCGCAAAGTTGATCGGACGGCGCTTCATAGTACAGATGGACAATGACCCCAAGCATACAGCCAAAGCTACCCAGGAGTTCATGAGTGCAAAAAAGTGGAACATTCTGCAATGGCCAAGTCAATCACCAGATCTTAACCCAATTGAGCATGCATTTCACTTGCTCAAATCCAGACTTAAGACGGAAAGACCCACAAACAAGCAAGACCTGAAGGCTGCGGCTGTAAAGGCCTGGCAAAGCATTAAGAAGGAGGAAACCCAGCGTTTGGTGATGTCCATGGGTTCCAGACTTAAGGCAGTGATTGCCTCCAAAGGATTCGCAACAAAATATTGAAAATAAAAATATTTTGTTTGGGTTTGGTTTATTTGTCCAATTACTTTTGACCTCCTAAAATGTGGAGTGTTTGTAAAGAAATGTGTACAATTCCTACAATTTCTATCAGATATTTTTGTTCAAACCTTCAAATTAAACGTTACAATCTGCACTTGAATTCTGTTGTAGAGGTTTCATTTCAAATCCAATGTGGTGGCATGCAGAGCCCAACTCGCGAAAATTGTGTCACTGTCCAAATATTTCTGGACCTAACTGTATATATACAGTACAGACCAAAAGTTTGGACACACCCCCTCATTCAAAGAGTTTTCTTTATTTTCATGACTCTGAAAATTGTATATTCACATTGAAGGCATCAAAACTATGAATTAACACATGTGGAATAAAATACTTCACAAATAAAGTGTGAAACAACTGAAAATATGTCTTATATTCTAGGTTCTTCAAAGTAGCCACCTTTTGCTTTGATTACTGCTTTGCACACTCTTGGCATTCTCTTGATGAGCTTCAAGAGGTAGTCAACTGAAATGGTCTTCCAACAGTCTTGAAGGAGTTCCCAAAGATGCTTAGCACTTGTTGGCACTTTTGCCTTCACTCTGCGGTCCAGCTCACCCCAAACCATCTCCATTTGGTTCAGGTCTCTTGACTGTGGAGGCCAGGTCATCTGGCGTAGCACCCTATCACTCTCCTTCTTAGTCAAATAGCCCTTACACAGCCTGGAGCTATGTTTGGTGTCATTGTCCTGTTGAAAAATAAATGATGGTCCAACTAAACGCAAACCGGATGGAATAGAATGCCGCTGTAAGATCCTGTGGTAGTCATGCTGGTTCAGTATGCCTTCAATTTTGGATAAATCCCCAACAGTGTCACCAGCAAAGCACCACCACACCATCACACCTCTTCCTCCATGCTTCACGGTAGGAACCAGGCATGTAGAGTCCATCCGTTCACCTTTTCTGCATCGCTCAAAGACACTGTGGTTGGATCCAAAGATGTCAAATTTGGACTCATCAGACCAAAGCACAGATTTCCACTGGTCTAATGTCCATTCCTTGTGTTATTTAGCCCAAACAAGTCCTACTTTAGGAGGTAGAAATGGGCCCCCGGTACCTCTTGGGTCCTTGTGCGACTGCACAGATTGCACCAATGATTTGTCCGCCCCTGCACCCTGCTGCTCCAGTACATTTAATGGGGGTGCCCAACATCAGCGGTCCCCTTAAGAGTGAATGGGGTGGCGGTGCTCATGTTCGATCTCCGATCCATTCAGCCAGGGCTTGTTTCGGGATCCATGGGGGTCTCAGCTGTCAGACCACCAGCAATCTGGAAATAATCTCCTATCCTATGGATAGAGTATAACTTGTAAATTTGAGAATATCCCTTTAACGGATTTTTTAATATGTGATAAGTGCTGAATCATTCTTTTAATAAATTGACTAGCTGTCCCTATCTAGCTATAGTAATACAATACGTACAGTAACATATTTACCTCCCAAACTTTGTGACTCAAATACTTGGCATGAGATGAATCATAACATATGAATAGCAAGAGGAAGTTTATACTGTGTTATTTTATTGTTACACAACCTGTAAAGATCAATTCATTTTTGGCTGTATTGTCATTTTAACTCCATACTACCCACCCAGTTCAGAGAACCAGAAACTTTACCAGCATTTTCCACTTCTTAATAAGGAATTGCGCAGTAATGCACAAACTCTTTAATAAAATCGAATTAAATAAAAAAAGTTTCTTCCCATAAAATTATTTATTAAATAAAAAAATTAAAGTAAACCTACTCCAAGCCACCAAGACTATAATTCCTCGTAACTTGAAGTCGAGCAACCCACCCTCCTTGGAAGAATAGTTTGCTGAAGTTTCCATCTCCCACTTCACTGAATCTCTAATAGCTAAGACCCAACAGGAAAACATTTCTGTAGCTAATAACTGCTTCCATTGGGAGTCTCTCATCTCCTTTCTACAGGAATGTTGTCAGGCATAGAAAAAAGTACAAATGTAAAGGCAAAATTGACATTTTTCTAGTTCTCAAATATAAAGTTGTCAATCCGTAAAATATCTTAATTTAAAACCTACAACTAGTCCCATTGACCCCCCCCCCAACAAAAAAAAAAACAAAACAAAAAAAACAACTAAATAAATAGGTAGATCAACCCAAAAATAAGGTTGTGGTATGTTCCCTCTAGCTCTGATGACAGCAGAGCGAGGGAATGCCCGGCGTGCAGTGTAAGGTGTGGGGCAAACCAGGAAAGTTTAAAAGACCAGACAAAAGGGAGAGAGGAGAGGGGTCACCACCTAACTCACCTGTGGCTGATCCCTGAGCTCTCTAATGTCCCTAGACAGGTCCTTCCCCCCATGTACAATCAAGTGCTTCGGCCCTAGCTGACCCTGGACTAGCCCTGACTAGTGAACAGGCCAGCAAGTCATTAGTCTTACTACTAATATAAAGACAACACAAGGAAGGCGAGACAAGCAAGGAAGACAGAAACAAAAGAAAGTCCAAATCTTCTCCTGAGATGGACTCCACTGAATATACTGAAAGAGAACAACAGCTTTCTCCAGAGACAACTTTCACAGATCAGCATAGAATGAACTATAGCCGACATAGGAGAGAGTAAGGATTTGGTTTATATAGCAGAAGTACATGAGATTTTCAGCTACAAGTCAGTCTTAATATATAACCAATCACAGAAAAGCGGGAATTAGATCGATGTAACCTCGTATAACCATGTATCAACATTCGTTATAATTCCATTATATCGGACCACCCCCGTCTGAATAAACTCCAACCAATACATTTTCAAACGATGTATAAAACACACAAAAAATAGTATATTCATGAAATGTAACCTTTATTGATAGAGAAAATAACAATTATATCCTTGAAAAAGTTTTTTTGATGATGAAATACTGTATATAAATAGGTATATACAGAGGACATCCAAAAAAAACGGTTCCAGAGAGGTTGTAGTAATCGTGACATCAAAAAGGCTATCTCAGGGCCAGGCACACCCCGAGGGTGCTTCTAGAAATCAGTACAAAGAAATTAGATTTCTCTCTACATTAAATTGTCAGTGGAATGTAATGAGAAATTCCCTGAGAAAACACTGGGCTATTTTGAAAACTGACAATATTTTGGGTAAAAATGTCTTAGATTTTCCCTTGATGACATCTCGTAAAGGGAAAAATCTGAAAGACATTTTAGTTGACAGCCACTATGTGGCCTAAACAAAGAATCCATTCATGATTTAGAATTCTAAAAAGAGGACTTGATGTTTCCCTTGTGGAGATTGCCTGGCCTGTAAAGAGCCCAATATAGTGAGGGCCAGTGACTTTGACTCTATAGATGGTAAACAGCACTTTAAAATCGTGTTGTTGTGTCTACCTGGGACGACCTGGATAGTCCAGGGCGTCACATATATCTTGTAGCAGCACATATGTTGTGTATCATGCTACATGCCCTTGCCCAAAAGTGTACATTTGGTTAACATCAAGGCAACTCCATATTAGAACTAGCACGTTCGAGATACTATGAATGCCAAGCAAGTGATAGATATTTCAACCCTCAGAATGCTTCCGAGACATTTTAGGTCCTTTCATGGTTGTGATCCATCTGGATTAAAACTCAAGGGCATAGATGCGTTGCATTGTGGCATCAAAGGGGGCGATTTAAAACGGCAATTGGCACAATTAGAATGCCAATGGATTACTACTTTGTGAACCATGACACCAGATAGGCTAAATGAGAAATTGAGTTTTACCCCCTTTTTATAGTCTAGATGTGATTATTTTTTAATGAGAATTTTGATGTTGTATTTGTTACGGGGGGACTGTTGACTGCACAGGAGACCTAGGAGCCGGTCACGTGTGTAGGGACACGTCAGACCGGACGACAACCCAGCTAGCGTTTCGGTGTACCTCTGGTGCTACACCGACCACGTGTGCAGGGAACATGTCAGGTCAGGTGGTGACCAGGTAGCGTTGACTGAAAGACCGCCGCGAAAGCGTCCTGTCGGCCACCTGTGTAGGACACATCAGGCCGAGCGGTCCCCCAATTAGCGTTTCAGGCCAGGTGGTGACATTGGTAGCGTTGACTGGGAAGCTGATTCGAAGAGGACAGGTGGCGCAGCAGCCGCAGCCCAGTTAACTCCACTGGTCTGCACTAACAGGACTGGACAGTAGGAGGGAAGCACAACACCTGACCCTATGGTGCCCAGCCACGGGTGTCTTGATGTGGCTGGCACCGGACGCTTATCCCTACCTACTGCTTCCAATCTCATATACTGAGACCACAATGGGCTCTAACATGGAGTTGTGCTCTGTCTAAGCAAATGTGTGAAGACTGCGCACCTCCATGTTGTCTCCAGCCCCTTTTATAACCTGGGTCCGCCTCAAACCCAAGGTGGACCACAATGGCACCTCCAGGGTCCAATAGCGGAGTGGCACGTCATCAGTGACATCACCAGCGGCCTATCAGGAACTGCCACATCACTGATGACCTCATGGCAGCCACGCCCCAAACATCTCACCAGTCATCGTCTGATGACCAATGATGAGATGCCAAGTCATAGAGGCGGGCCTCTGCGAGCCAGTCCGGAGTGGCAACATCATCAGGACACCTGATGCGTGCGGGCCTATCAGGGCCTGCCACCTCACGGACATGCCCAGTTAGGTCCTTACCGGACCTAGCCTCTGATGCACTAAGTGCCTGAGCATGCTCAGTATCCTGAACAACAGTCTCAGAAATCAGACTATCTGCCTGAGCATGCTCAGTAGACACAGCACAGGACTTCGACACGGCACAATATCCAAGTACCTGCACAAAGAGGCTTTTCGCGCTAAGTGTAGGAGCATGCTCAGTAGCCTGAACCGAAGTCTTAGCCTCAGAAATGGCACTATCTGGCTGAGTATGCTCACTAGGCGAAACACTGGACTTAGGCTCTGGCTGGGGTAAATCGGCACACGCATGCGCACTAGCCGCCTCTCCACACTTAGACGGGGAGGAGGAAGCAGCCAGATGGACGACCCGAGGCACGGCCAAAAACGGCAGCCAGCGACTGGGCGCAACAAGAACCACAGCAGGCTGTTTGCGGCTATGGCGGCGCCGATTCGTAACAGTATTGTGATTGATTTTAAATTTTTGTTTGTTGTATCTGTTGTTTTTAGTGATGAACCATCATAATCTTTGTGTCCCCTTTTTCACAAGAACCCATCATCAGAGGGATATTGTCAATTCGAAATGATTTGCGTAAACATTTTGGAGAACATATAACACCATACTCCTCAAGCATACTTTCTCTCCATTAGCATGTATCACATGTATTAATGCACTGGGATTTCCTATTTGATATGTGATCTAACTTATCATTGAATATATGTTATGGACATAAGAAGTCAGTATGTTTATTTGCATGGGTCAATATTAATATAGGTGGACTTCTTATTAACTACCCCTAGTAAATGTAATACAAGAGTGGGGTTTTAATATATGGGAAATATTCCCTTTATAGCATGATGCTGGAAATCCCTTATTGGCAATATCTGTCATTTATTATTTTTTCATACTATCTTCTACTATGTTAAAGATTATGAGGGGCAGATAATATGTAATATTGTTAGGGCCAGGTGGACGGGCAGACCCAGGAGGTGATTCCACTGGGCTGAACACCTCACCGAGGGCAAGGTGCCCGGTAGCCGGGGCACTAGCAGGACAGTCCGTTTAGAGGAGTGGAGTAAAGAAGTCCCTGGGACCACGGGGTCTCTGATGGTAGTCCGGGTGACGGAGCTCAGGTTCGGAGGCCGAGATGTCGTCAGGCAGAGTCCGGAACCAATGGAGCGAGAAGACGGGTCACCACAGGGATCGGAGATGGCAGGAGCTGACGGGATGGCAGGCTGTCACCGTTCGGGGTTCGGGTATCGTCAGGACCGGTTGGCGAGGCAGGATCGGCTCTACGAGAGAGATAGGTGAGTATATCACAGACACAAGGAGACCTGACTCCTAGCTCAGAAAACACGAAGAACAGGCCCCGCCCACTTGGACATTAAACCCCTTTATACCCTGTACCTGTGTGTTCAATATCCTGTCAGTGGACGCTGGCCCTTTAAGAGAGGGTCAATGACCGCGCGCGCGCCCTAATGCGCATGCGCGAGGCCGGGGTGCCAGAAGCCAGAGCAGGGAGCGGTGAACAGGAGGCAGAAGAGCCGGGCTGGAGCAGGGATGCCGACGGGCGCCGGGAGCAGGGACCGGGCTGCCTGGGGACCGCAGGT
The DNA here is from genome assembly GCF_048569485.1 of Anomaloglossus baeobatrachus. Lineage (NCBI taxonomy): Eukaryota > Metazoa > Chordata > Amphibia > Anura > Aromobatidae > Anomaloglossus > Anomaloglossus baeobatrachus. The sequence goes on along the minus strand of NC_134355.1, from coordinate 29,756,568 downwards.
GCTGGAGCATGGAGGCTGTGGAGCGGGGGACGCCTGGCAGAGGAGCCGGGGAGCGAGGCAGGTGAGCCGGGGAGCGTGGCAGGGGAGCCGGGGAGCGTGGCAGGGGAGCCGGGGAGCGTGACAAATATTTACTTGATGTATGTAAGGCCATGTGCCCACGGGTGCTCGTACCTGCGGATATATTCGCAGGTACGGCCGCATGTTTCCCGCAGCTGCCCGCCGGCATCCGCAGCTATTTTTAGCTGCGAGTTTCCAGCAGAATAGCTGTGGGAAACATGCGGACTGTCACGCGATTTACCTGCGGACGTCCCGGCCTCTATCTCCATAGCGGAGGGCCAGGATCTCCGCAAGTAAATCCGCATGAATAATTGACATGCAGTTAGGTGCGGCTGAGGGATCTCCGCAGGAGATTCCGCAGCCGCACTTTCCGCAGCGTGGACACAGACACTCCCCATGTCCCATAGGGTAACATGGGGAGTGCCTGTACATGCTAGAACCTGCGGATTTATCTGGAAAATCCAGAAAAATCCGCAGGTTTTCCGCGGCAAACTCCGCAGCAAAAAGCTCCCGTGGGCACATGGCCTTAGGCTGACTGTACTCCATAATTTACTAATTTGGCATGTAATTGGCCTTTTGCAATTGACTTACCCTGCTGATACGACAGTTGTTGGCTCTTTGTATTGCAGCTCACACACCTATGTGATGTTCGTGCGCTGTGCGCACGCATTGTGATCGGCACTTGTGGGTGTATACACCCGGCGGCTTCCCAAGGTTTGGTGCGCATGTTCTGTGATATCGTTGGGAGAATTCTTCCTTGAATATGTGACACGCCCGTGCTGGGGCCTGGGATGACTTGTTACCGGACCGCGGTTCTGCTCCTGGGACTCCGCGGTGGCGAGGCCCGACTCCGTGACCCCGGCGGTGTCGTTTAGTAAATAGGAAGAAGATGATGACAGTTTATTTGTGACGCCACCTGTGGTATGTGGCAAGTTAGGTGCCGCCGCTGCGGGATGGGTCCTCTGGGGCAGATGGTGACACAGCTGAGATGGTGCAGCTCTCCATAGGCAGAGCTGGGCCCCAGGGCGGATGGGGGTAGTAGTAGGAGATGGCGGTGGTGCTCGGCCGGAGGCGCAGACAAATAATGGAGCGACACGGGGATGCAGTCTCGAGATGTTTACTCACTGTAGCAGGTTCCAAGATAACACAACGTCAGTGATCGCTTTTGGAGTACTGGGTTCCACTGTGATGGGCTCCAGCCGATCCCGGGTAGTTCGGAGGTCAAGTCCGGTGCACCTTTCTTATGTCTACCTTCCCTGGCCGTCTTCCTGCGCTTGCTTCTTCCTCCTGCTTTGCGCCCTCACACACAGAACACTGGGCCGGTGCCCACTGACCCTTTTGTGTGGCGTGAAGCTCTATCCCTTGGTCCTTTGGGGTCAACTTCCAGCGAATTTGTGTGCGAATATGGCTTCAGTGCTTGCATTCACCTCAGCCTCTTGTTTTACTAGCGGAGTACGTAGGTTCTTCTCCTCTAGCCTAGGGACCAGTCCCCGATTTGCGGCCAAGTCCTTCCACCCAAAGATTGTATGTGGAACAAGTCCACGGGAGGATGTTGCACTTCCCGTGGTCTTTAGGACCCCTTCTGTCTTGCACCTTGGTCAAGCCGTGCCAGCTCCAGACCAAAGGTCTTTCCTCCTCCACTGCTCCTCTCCAACTCTCTGACTTTCTCCACACTCCTAAAAATTCCACCCCCTGGCCTGGCTTCGAGTTTATCATGCCCTTGCCATATCTGATGAGGTGTTGCTGAGTAAGAGTGTTGTGTTTTGTGTGAACCGGTGGATGACCTCCTCCATACCCAGGATGGAATACCAGAGGTGCAGTACCTCTGTGGCGACTGAAGCCTCAGGGGTGCCACACATGCGCAGCATGGCTAGAATGCTGCCTCGTAGTGTACACAGTTCCGGGTGTCTTCTATGGTGCGTGCGCCGCCATTGCGGCGTCCATCACCTGGGGGCAATTATCTTTATCAGGATTTGTTTCCCGCTGCGCAGCATGTATCGGTGTGTTTGACACCGTTACAACGACATCGTTAGCAACCCAGCCCATAGGTGTGCTAGCATTCCCTTTCCAGCGAGGTTGTTCTGCAGGTCCATATCGCTACTGCGTCGATCTGCGTCTAACAGGCCAGATCTGCCTGTTAGACAGCTCACCAGCGACTGTTAGAGACTTTCCAGCGATCCCGGCCAGATCGCTGGTGGGATCGCTAGAAAGTCTCAGTGTGTAAAGGGGCCTCAACAGACGATTGTACCTTTTGATAATTAGATTTAGCTACCTTGTCTATTTCACCCTTTTAACTATTCATGTGGATAAGCTCATCATTGGAGTGTTGTATTGTTTACAAATCAAATTTGATTGCATTACATTGTGAACGGGCATGGTTGTTACAATGCAACAAATAAATAACATAACTCCCATTTGTTCTTCATTAGTCTAGGGATACACCATTTTTTTGGAAGTCCTCTGTATATACCTATTTATATATTTGATGACCAAAAAAACTTTTTTAAGCATATAATTGTTTGTTATTTTTTCTATCAATAAAGGTTACATATTATGAATATGCTACTCTATGTGTGTTTTATACACAGTTTGGAAATACAAGTCACTCTCAGCAGGATAGAAAGGAAACCTTAACCCTGTCAGCATCCAATAGTGTTAGGACCAGGTAGACGGGTAGGCCCAGGAGGTGGATCCACTGGGCTGAACACCTCACCGAGGGCAAGGTGCCCGGTAGCCGGAGCACTACGGGTAGCGAGACAGTCCATTCAGAGGAGTGGAGTGAAGAAGTCCCTGGGACCACGGAGTCTCTGAAGGTAGTCCGGGTGACGGAGCTCAGGTTCGGAGGCCGAGATGACGTCAGGCAGAATCCGGAACCAACGGAGCGAGAAGGTGGGTCACCACACGGATCCAGGGACCGGAGATGGTAGGGACTGACGAGATGGCAGACAGTCACCGTTCAGGGTTCGGGAATCGTCAGGACCGGTTGGCGAGACAGGAGCGACTCTACAAGAGAGATAGGTAAGTATGGCACAAGACACAAGGAGACCTGACTCCTAGCTTAGCAAACACGAAGAACAGGCCCCGCCCACTTGGAAAGGATCCCCCTATATACCCTGTACCTGATTCCTCAATATCCTGTTGGAGGACACTGGCCCTTTAAGAGAGGGTCAATGACCGCGCGCGCGCCCTAATGCGCATGCGCGAGGCCCGGGTGCCAGAAGCCAGAGCAGGGAGCGGTGCACAGGAGGCAGGAGTGCCGGGCTGGCTCAGCGTTGCCGATGGGCGCCGGGAACGGGGACCGGGCTGCCTGGAGACCGCAGGTGATGGGGCATGGAGGCTGTGGAGCGGGGGACCGGGAAACATGGCACGGGAGTGACGGAGCGTGACCTGACAGCGGGGAAGCGTGGCAGGGGAGCCGGTGAGCATGGCAGGGGGGCCGGGAAGCATGGCAGGGGAGCCGGGGAGCGTGACAAATAGAAATAAATACGCTCCTACTCAGGATAAACGATGAGCGGGTTTTAAAAAGATCTGCAATCAACTAAACGCGTGACCTTCTGATCCCAGATTCCCCCGAGGTCTCAGCAGGGCGCGACACTCGTGACACTCTTCCATTCAGTTGGGTTTATAATATCACTTTTCAGAGAAATTTCTATGTACACATCAGTGAGGAAGCGTTGGTTTCCTCTACTTTACACAGGAAGTCTTGTTATGTAATATATTATTTCCTAAAGCTTTACAAGGATTCTTCCCCTTTCGCTCCCCACTGATGCTGTCACTTGGAGGGTTTGTGCCATTCCTGTAGTAAATCTATAGAAGAGAACAGCTTAAAATACATGTTCCACTTTATACCAGGGAATCTAACATCAGCAAATTATCTGTTTGTTTTTTTTATATCAAAATTAGCATTTTTATATTTGTTATAATATAATTTATAGTTAAAATTAACACCAAAAAATGACCAGATAAAAAACAAAACACAAATAACAGGAATTTTTTCAGTTCAACACAATCAATTATTTAGCCACTGTGTTCATAGCCATTATCACACCTCCTGTATCTCCCATCACCCTTTCTTCCCATTCACATTTTGTTGGAAATTTATCAAGTGAGTTTTTCCAATATTTTTCCAATATTTTCATCACAGTTGTCAAACTTTTATAAATCTTGTAAATATGCCAAGAATTCTTTGTTTCATTTTATACGCCACTTACCTATAAAAATGAGATTCTGCAAAAAAGGTGCAACGTATAAAAAAAAGTTTCTTGTGCAGTGGATCTAAAAATGTCTACCCACCCCTGTTAAAAGTGCCAGTACCAAGAAGAATCATTTCAGAAGTATTTACACCTTTAATGTCGCAAATAATTTGTACAATTCAATTGAAAAATAACTGAAAGCTTTTGATGTGGAAAAAAAAAATGTCTGTGTAAGGCCTCTTTCACATGTACGTGCCTCCGGTACGTGTTTGGCAGTTTTCTCACGTACCGGAGACATGTACACACGTACACCAATGTTACCCTATGGTAATAGGCACATTAACGTAAATCCACACGGAACGTGTGTCCGTGTGGATTGTACGTTTGTGCGTGTTCAAAAGCGGCCGACATGTCCATGTTTCCTCTGGCATGACGGGTGTCACACGGCCCGCACCCGTACCACACGGATGTAGTATGGATGTGGTCCCGTGTGACACGCGCCGGAGAAACACGTGTCATTATTTTAAAATTAAAAAAACACATACTCACCTCTACCAGCCCTGCAGAATCTTCTGCTGCAAACAGTTGCTGCCGACCGCCGCACATTATGAGCGTGTTAAGGAGGTGGGCATGATATCATGGCCGCTGATCGCCGCCCCTCCGCTCAGCCGGAAGCAGCATCAGCGGGGAGTGGGCGCGGCTGGAGCTGAAGATCAGTACCCTGCACAGCAGCAAGGACCACGTGAGTATTCAAATTACCGGTTCTCCGTGTGTTATCGCGGATAGCACACGTAGAACACACGTGGCCTGCATGTACCAGAGACATGTACTTACCAAACGCAACATGCAAGGAAAATACGTGTCTCGCGGCACGTGCGTGATTTTCACATAAGTGTGAGAGAGGCCTAAGGAGGCGGACTTATGCTGTTGCGTTCCTGTCCCTGAAGACACCAATTGAATTATTGTATTGTCATGTGAATTGGTTCCTGCGTTTTTGTAAATATTGCGATATGTGAATTGTGATGGTTATGTGATGTATTGTAGTGTGTTTCTGTATATTGTATAGCACCTTTAGGCTATGTGCGCACTCTGCGTTTTTTTGACGCTGCGTTTTTCTGCGTTTTTGGCCGCTAAAAACGCACCTGCGTCAAAAAAACACATCAAAAAACACATGCGTTTTTACCGCGATTTGGTGCGTTTTTGGCTGCGGTTTTGATCTCTGCGTTTTGCTGCGTTTTTCCAATGCATTGCATGGGGGGAAAACGCAGAAAAACGCAGGAAAGAATTGACATGTCCATTTTTTTTTTTAAGCTCAAAAACGCAGCTTAAAAAACAGTTGTGTGCGGACAGCAAAAATGAAAACGCATAGACTTTGCTGGGGAAGCAAAGTCATGCAGTTTTGAGGCCAAAAAACGCACCCGAAAAACGCGCAAAAACGCACTGTGCGCACATAGCCTTATACTGTATGTAGTTAGCAGACTGCAGGGCAAGAAGTAGTTAAGTGTTGGGACTAGCCCACAACGGGAGGGTTTAAATTATAGGGAAAAAGACAGGTCCTTCTAGAAAGTCAGTGAAGACCCAGTGTGTGTGTGAAAGGACGTATAGTCTGTAGGTCGTCAAGGCCGCATGCAGTGGGTGACCTGTGACTGTAAAAAGAGAAAGGAGACCATATTGGTGATATTGTGATCCTGAAGTGTTGACTGAGACATAGAACACAAGAAAGCATTGAGGTTAGAGACTGACCTCCTAGAGAAGTGGACCTTGCAGAAGGGTCCGGAGGATGGAACTTTAGCAACAAGTCCACAAGCCTAAAAGGTAATGGGTTAGGATGGACTGGTTTTCTTGGGAGTTTTCCCAAGAGTGCAAGTCTCTTCTCTGGCACTATGAGCTACACCCTTACCCCTTCCTCTATGAGGAGAAGAGAAGTGGACTGTGAATCACCTGGGAGCACAAGGCTCTACTCTGGCCAGAGTGACACAACCCCCTATCAGTTCCTCTAGAAGAGATTGGATGTGAAGCCACAGAAAGGGAAAGTGACTGTCACGAATTGAACTGTAGCATGAGGCTATGTTGCGTTGGGACTCACAGGACCAGCAAGATCGGAAACAAACCAGCAGGTACAGAGGATGTGTCTTAATATGCTCTGTAGAACTGAATTGTGCTGGAAGAAATTGCCTGTTATATGGTGTATAAGGTTGTTGATGAAAATTAGCCATTAAGTAAATTACTCTTGTTAAAATTGAACTGGTGGTGGTCTTGTGGAAAAAAGTTGTCATCCGGTCTTGGCCAGCCGACATCAATGGCAACATGCAGTCTGCACAGGCGTTGTGCCCATACCTTACAAGTCCACACACCCAGCTAGGACCATGTCATTCATATAGCATGCCAGTGCATCTGCAGTCAATCCCTCTCCCTTAACTACCGCTCCATGACAGTCTACATCTGCATAAATCTGAACACTGTTAAACAAATTTGTTGAAGTAGCATTTTGAATTTATGGCAGCATTCAGTCTTTTTGGGTAGTAGTCAATCCCATGACACATCTAGAATTGGGCATCTTCACCCTCTCTTCCTTACAATAGTTCCACATCTGTCAGATTGCAGGGGCATCTGCTGTGTACAGCACCCTCTTCAGGTCACCCACAGATTTTCAATTGTATTCAGGTCTGGGCTTTAGCTAAGCTATTCCAAAACTATGATCCTCTTCTGGAAAAAACATTCTTTTGTTGATTCAGAGGTTGCTTAGGGTCAGTGTTGTACTAAAAGGGAAAAGTCCCCTTCATTTTTAGCAGGGGCGTCAAGGTTATGACTTAAAATTGACTAATATTTGGAACTGTTCATAATTCCCCCTTCCTTGACTAAAGCCCCCCCAAAAAACAGCCCCAAAACCTAATGCTGTCTCCACCATACTTCACTGTGGGTATGGTGATCTTTTGGTGATGTGCAGTGTTGGCTTTGCGCCAAGCATACCTTTTGGAATTATGACTGTACCACGTTTTCCCACAAGCTCTTGGCAAACTTTATGTATGTTGGGGCAAAACATAACTGGGCTTGTGTGGTTTTTTTTTGTAAGAATAGGCTTTCATCTTGCTGCCTGACCCAACAGTCCAGATATATGAAAAATATGGGAGATTGTTGTCACATGCAGTACACAACCAGTACTTGTCAGAAATCCCTGCAGCTCATTTAATGTTGCTGTAGGCCTCTTTGCAGAGTTCTTGACCAATTTTCTTTTTGACTTTTCATCAATTTTTGAGGAATGTCAAGTTCTAGGTAATTTCACTGTTGTGTCAAATGTTTGTGCCAAATGTAAGCCATTTCTTGTTGAAGTCTTCACAGTGTCCATGGTATATCTAATGCCTTAGAAAAACAAAATTGTCCCCTTTCCTGACTAATAACTTTTAACAATGAGATCCCTTTGCTGTGTTGTCAGCTCTTTATGGACCATGGCTTTTGCTGTAAAAATGTAAGGCGGGCTTTGCACACTACGACATCGCAGGTGCGATGTCGGTGGGGTCAAATTGAAAGTGACGCACATCCGGCATCGCATGCGACATCGTAGTGTGTAAAGCCTAGATGATACGATTAACGAGCGCAAAATCGTCGTAATCGTATCATCGGTGCAGCGTCGGCGTAATCCATAATTACGCTGACGCGACGGTCCGATGTTGTTCCTCGCTCCTGCGGCAGCACACATCGCTGTGTGTGAAGTCGCAGGAGCGAGGAACATCTCCTACCAGCGTCACCATGGCTTCCGTAGGATATGCGGAAGGAAGGAGGTGGGCGGGATGTTTACATCCTGCTCATCTCCGCCCCTCCGCCGCTATTGGCCACCTGCCGTGTGACGTCGCTATGACGCCGCACGACCCGCCCCCTTAGGAAGGAGGCGGGTCGCCGGCCAGAGCGATGGTCACAGGGCAGGTGAGTGCATGTGAAGCTGGCGTAGCGATAATTTTCGCTATGCCAGCTATCACACGATATAGTACCTGCGACGGGGGCGGGGACTATCGCGTGCGACATTGCAGCATCGGCTTGCGATGTCGCAACGTGCAAAGCCGCCCTAAGTAAGAAAATGTCAAACAAGTCCTAATAGAAAAGCAAAACTTTATATGGGGGTTAATCAGAATTCCTGTAAATGATATATAATACGCATAACATGGGTGTAATGTGATTCCCTAATTCTGAACACAACACCCGCAATTTTAAGAGGGTGTTCACACTAATGCAACCACATTATTTTAGATTTATTATGTTAGATTAGATATTTATTCCCCCGTCAAAATGATTTAATTTTGTTTTTTCAATGATATGTGCAGATTATGGGCTACAATAAGGCTATGTGCGCACGTAAGTGCGTTCTGCACCGCAGCGTAAAGTCACTGCTTGTGTGATTCAAATAAAGAGAGAAAAAGAAGGCGCTCCTGTGTGGAACCTTACGTTCACAGTGGATAGGGGTGTATATTATACACTCACCTGATATTGTTTTATGACAGGTACAACGCTGTTAAAGGTGCTGAAGGGGAGTTAAAAGGTTCACCGTTCCTCACCAGCGGGGATCCCGTCCTGTTATACCCGAGGGCTTTGCGATGGGGACGAGATTTGCGCCAAGTTACGCCAATTTATACATGGGGTGCTTTGAGTCCCGCCACATCGCGCAGTCCCCTCTAGCCTTGGAAAATATGGTCTTTTACCGCAGGTTCATAGACGACCTGTTTTTTATCTGGTCAGGGTCTGAGGAGAGTGCGGAAACCTTCATAAGTTCATTAAATCAAAACAGTTGGGGGCTTAATTTCATGGCAACCATATCCAGAGAATCTAGTCAGTTCTTGGATCTCAATATAAAGTTCAATGACACAGCCATTATTGAAACATCCACCTTTTTTAAAAAGGTGGATGTGAACAGTTACCTAGAATTTTCCAGTAGCCACCTTCCTAACTGGATTAGGAACGTCCCCTATGGCCAATATTGGTGTATTAAAAAAAACTGTACCAAGATAGAATCATTTAGAGCTAAAGCAAAAACACTACGGAATAGATTTGCGAGTAAAGGTTACCCCAAAAAAATACTAGTTGATGCTTTTCAAAAAAGTCTAAAACTGGATCAGGAGAAATGTTTGGCTAAGATTGAAGAAAAAAATGGTCTCTGAGGAGGAAAAAACTAATACTGGTTATGAAAGTTACTTAGTGACCACCTATAGTGACTCTTAAGGGGGCTTTACACGCTACGATATCGTTAATGTTTTATTGTCGGGGTCACGTTGTTAGTGACGCACATCCGGCGTCATTAACGATATCGCAGCGTGTGATACTTACCAGCGACCTTAAGCGACTTCAAAAATGGTGAAAATCGTTCACCATGGAGAGGTTGTCCCAAAACCAAAAATCAGTAATGGTTGATTATCGATGTAGTTCGTTGTTCCTGCGGCAGCACACATCGCTATGTGTGACACCGCAGGAGCAAGGAACGTCTCCTTACCTGCCGCCGGCCGCAATGCGGAAGGAAGGAGGTGGGCGGGATGTTATGTCCCGCTCATCTCCGCCCCTCCGCTTTGATAGGCCGGCCGCTTAGTGATGTCGCGGTGACGTCGCTGTGATGCCGAACGTCCCTCCCCCTTGAGGGAGGGATTGTTCGGCAGCTACAGCGCCGCTGACGATCAGGTAAGTGCGTGTGACGCTACCGTAATGATGATGTTCGCTACGGCAGCGAACACACGATATCACACACACAACGGGAGCGGGTGCTTACACGCTTGATATCGCTAGCAATTGCTAGCGATATCGTAGTGTGTAAAGCCCGCTTTACAAACAGGTAAAGGAATTGCCCTCATCATCTCCCGCCTTGACTACTGCAACCTCCTGCTCTGTGGTCTCCCTTCCAACACTCTTGCACCCCTCCAATCTATCCTAAACTCTGCGGCCCGCCTAATCCACCTCTCCCCTCGCTATTCCCCAGCCTCGCCACTCTGCCAGTCCCTTCACTGGCTTCCCATCACCCAACGACTCCAGTTCAAAACATTAATCATGACATACAAAGCCATGCACAACCTGTCTCCTCCCTACATCTGTGACCTAGTCTCCCAGTACCTACCTGCACGCAACCCCAGATCCTCACAAGATCTCCTTCTCTGCTCCTCTCTTATCTCCTTTTCCCACAATCGCATACAAGATTTCTCCCGTGCATCCCCCATACTCTGGAATGCTCTACCTCAGCACATCAGACTCTCACTTACCGTGGAAAGCTTCAAGAGGAACCTCAAGACTCACCTCTTCCAACAAGCCTACAACCTACAATAGCCCTCAGTCAAGTAGACAACTGCGCAACCAGCTCTGTCCTCACCTATTGCACCACCACCCATTCCCTGTAGACTGTGAGCCCTCGCGGGCAGGGTCCTCTCTCCTCCTATACCAGTCTGTCTTGTACTGTTAATGATTGTTGTACGTATACCCTCTCTCACTTGTAAAGCGCCATGGAATAAATGGCGCTATAATAATAAATAATAATAATTATTAGTGGGAAGACACTGGCATATCCTGAGAAGTGATAGAACTCTTTCAGGAAACTTACCCACTAAATCCCAGGTTATATTTAGAAGGAGCAGGAACTTAAACAATATGATTGCTCCCAGTAAAATACCAAATGACAGATCTTTTATGTCTGAAAATGGGTCAGGCACCATGAAACCCACAGGCAACTACTGTTGTGACCAATCCAGGTGTTTGTGCTGTAAATCACTAAGTCAGAGCACACATTCATTTAAATCTAATATTACGGGTGAGGAATTCCCAATAAAACAATATCTCACTTGTAACACCTCCTATGTAATTTATCTACTGCAATGCCCCTGCGGCCTATAGTATGTAGCTCGCAGAACGAAAATGCTACACAATAGACTAAATAGTCATCGATACAATATCCGCCATGGTACAGTCACCCATAGTCTATTAAAGCATTTTTTATGTGAACACAACAAAGATAGAGATACTTTTAATTAAAACAGTAATTGTTGAACAAAGCATGGCGGATGAAAATGATAGATATTGGAAGCTGGTTGAACGGGAATCCTTCTGGATTTTTAAATTAGCCACATTACATCCAGAAGGCTTAAATATCATGACAGAGCGAATTAAATGGAACAAGAACAAAAAATAGAATAAATAACTAATATAACCATACTTGCCTTTTAAAAAGAAAAAAGAAGAAAATATTCCTCATGCTTTTTTAATGATATTTTAGCTAACGAGTAACGGATAGGGGGGATATAACAGCTCAGTTACAATTTCTGTACCTGTCTTACAAATTGTTTGGTTTGTCACAGCCAATCATATAATTATAGTCCAATGAAAAATTTATTTTTATTATTATTTATTATTTTTTTTTATATTTTTTTTCTCTCTCTCTTTTATATATATATAAATATATATATATATATATATATATATATATATATATATAAAACCTTGATATATTCTTATTAATAATTTCCTAAATGTGTCACTGTTAATCATATCAGTATAGTCCTATGAACAATTTTTATATATAAAGAATCCCCATATAAAAAATCCCCTTATATATAAAAGAACCTTGTTATATTAACATATTTTTAATCAATTCCTGTTGGATTACAGAAGTTCTAAAGGGAATAAAGCAGGACTTTGACAATTTTAATCCTTAGTGATCATCTAGTTTATCAGCTATTTTATACGATGATAACATTCAATTCCTTTTACAGCTATATTATAGACATGTTATCATACCAGTACCATTTGTGTATTTTATTATTTATTATTATCTTTTATCATGAATTTATTTATGTAGTCGTTCCCTATACTCTATGGGCCAGTATTAACCCTGCATTGGGTGGGTCGTTTTAATTAATTGATTGATTATTCTAATGATTCCACCTTGATGGGGAATCTAATTTGATGAAAAACATTTTTTTTATGTATATAAGGTTGATTATCCTGCATCTTCACTGCTACCCGAGGAAGGGGGAAGATGTGTCCCCGAAATGCGTTGTGGCATATTAATCTTATTCAATAAATCCTTCACTATAACCCACTATCTCCATCCTTAGCAGCGCAGCCGTTACCGTGACTTTTCCTTTAATCTCAATGTTCGTGAGATTCAGAACGCAGCTGAAAAGCTGCGTTCTGAAAGTTTGGTGTCTGCAGAATTCATGTGTTCTGGATGATGTCTCTGCCATAGACAGAGTAGAGAAAGCATCCAGAACGCACAAAACAATTGACATGTTACTTTTTAGAATGCAGCGTTTTGGCAGCATGCAAAACGTTGCGTTCTAAAAAGCAACGTGCGGATGGAATTTGCACAATCTATATAGATTGTGCTGGGGACGCAGGATGCATGCTTTTACACTGCGGTGCAGAACGCAGCGTAAAAGCATGTAATTACGCAACGTGCGCACATGGCCTAAAGGTGGAAAGAGTTCTGAAATTATTCCTGCTAGGATTTTTTTTACATGATAAAAACTTGGTATTTTAACAGGTGTCTGTAGACTTTTTAGACCCACTATATATATCTACTGTATATTTGGTATAAGTTTAAACCTTGGAAATAGATCAAGCCATGCCAGAACACAACACAAGGGTGAAAATGGCCTAAAGGTGGCTTTACACGCTGCGACATCGCTAATGCGGAGTCGTTTGGGTCACGGAATTTGTGACGCACATCCGGCCGCATTAGCGATGTTGCTGCGTGTGACACCGATGAGCGATTTTGCATCGTTGCAAAAACGGGCAAAATCGCTCATCGGTGACATGGGGGTCCATTCTCGATTATCGTTACTGCAGCAGTAATGATGTAGTTCGTCGCTCCTGCGGCAGTGCACATCGCTATGTGTGACGCCGCAGGAACGAGGAAGCTCTTCTTACCTGCCTCCCGGGCGCTATGAGGAAGGAAGGAGGTGGGCGGGATGTTACGTCCCGCTCATCTCCGCCCCTCCGCTGCTATTGGGCAGCCGCTCAGTGACGTTGCTGTGACGCCGCACGGACCGCCCCCTTAGAAAGGAGGCGGTTCGCCGGTCACAGCGACGTCGCCGGGCAGGTAAGTATGTGTGACGGATCTGGGCGATGTTGTGCGGCACGGGCAGCGATTTGCCCGTGTCGCGCAACAGATGGGGGCGGGTACCCACACTAGCGATATCGGGACCGATATTGCAGTGTGTAAAGTAGCCTTTAGTCTGTGACTCTAGCTTTTGTGTGTGTGTGTGTGTGTCTTCTGCATTAATAAAAACATGAACAGTGTACAATCCCGTAAGGTGTTGCTGTCGCGGGCGGGGAGGAGGGTGTCAGCACACCGCGCTCACCCCTTCTGCTCGGGTCCGGCAGCTGCTCAGTGGTGGCTCAAGCCGTAGGCCGGATCCCGGGGGTTTTTCTCGAGCGGCACTCCTCGCCCGTGAGTGAAAGGGGGGTTTGGGATGTTGGGATAATGTCCGTGACGCCACCTACGGTTGTGGTGATGTGTAGCACCACCGCTGCTTAATGCGGGGATCCAGGGGATGGTGATGGGGAGCAGCCAGGTGTTGTGTTGCCCCTCCGTGGGTAGGGGTTGGTGATCCCGGGGCCCGGTGACGGCTTGGGAGGTGCAGGGCTTGGTGGGCGCAGGGACGCGGGGACAGCGCTGTGCCTTGCGGCATTGTGGTACTCACTCAGCCTGAGACGTAGACACAGTTTGTACGGTAAACCAAACGGCTGGTAGGACGGTCCCACAGACGGCTGCTTTGCTTTCCCGGTAGGTGACGATGATGTCCCTCTTCCTTGCACCTGTATGTACGGTTGGTTGCGATGGGTCCCCACCGGTAACCCGCTCCCCGGCTTCAAGCTGGGCCGGAGGAGCACTACACTTTGCCCGCAGGCGCTGGCCCTCAGAGACTGGTGCCCTGGCGGTGGCGGTGCCTCTCTTGTACGGGTTGGACTGTTGCCTTCAATCGGGACTTGGTTGTTGGGGGAATCTACGTCCCCTTCACTGACGGATTCGGCAAATTTGGTGACTCCTAGCCTTGCCGGGGTCCGAGAGGCCCTTGCCCTGGTGCTGACTGTCCTTCGGAACACTGCTCCAGACCACCGGGCACACAGCCAACGGGGTCCTTCCAGGAACTTCCAAACGGTCCCCCTCTGGACAGTCACCGCCGTCGCTGACCTTGCTGTTCTGGCCCTACACAAAGCTGGGCTCTCAGGCTTGGCACACTCTCTGCTCTGTCACTACTTCTTGCTCTCCTCCTTTTCCACTTTTCTTTCCTTCACTTTCACTTGCTGTTTACTTAAGCTCGTCCCTCCTGGACTCCTCACTCCTGCTCCTCCCTGAGCTTTCTGCTCTTCACTCTTGCCCTCCCCGGGCTACTCTGCCTGGTACTTCCTGCCTCCAGAACTGTGATCTCCTTGGTGGGCGGAGCCAACCGCCTGGCCCACCCCCTGGTGTGAATCATCAGCCTCTGGAGGAAGGCAACAAGGATTTCTGGTTAGCTGTGATGTGCCTACCTGGAGTGTGGGATGTGGTGGTGTTGTGACCTGTGACCCCTGGCTTGCCCAGGGCGACACATTCCCCCTTAGCAAAATGCAGACCGTCCGCGGGCTGCCGTCCTACACCGGTTTTATTTTTCTGTAAAAAGGGGATAACAGGGTTAAACAAACATGAATGACATTTTTAATAAATTCTTCCCAAGACGGGAGGCACATTTACTTTTAACGTTGCAACCGTTTACGGTTACGGTTTCCTCTCTCTCCCACCCAAGTAACCTGGCCCTGATGCTGCCCCTAAAACCCAGGCAGCACCCCTTGACCCACAGTCCAGCACACGGTACCCGAGCGGGATCTGTCCTTCCCTCCAGAGGGTAGCCACCGGTTCCTTTGGCGGCTGGGCCCTGGCCTGCTCTGCTCAGGGCCCTCCCTCCAACCTGCCTCTCCGGAGGCGGCATTGCGGAAAACGGTAACCGTAACCAACATATTTACAAGCCACTAATGTCTGTGGTTGCCCTGCAAGTTCACGGGCTTGTCCATGGATAGTTCCCATGTATTTTTAAACGGTCCCCACGGGGACAACGGTGCCGGCTCCGGCCGGTTCAATCACTACAGACAATCAGATAAACTTCGGTTAATTTTCTTTTTCCTTATCATTCTTTCAAAACTTTTAAACAACAAACAACAAACAGGTGGTCCCCACGGGGACGGTGCTACGGGCACCCGCTGCCCGACTTCCAGGCTCCAGTGCTCCTTCCAAGGGAGGGGGCGCGGCGCTTGCTGGGGCCTCTGGGCTGCCCCTCAATCTAGCGTCCAGCGCAAACCACCCTCGCTCCCCAAAGAACCGAGTGTACTGGACGATATCACCCGGCATCAGATTACGGCCAGGATGCTCCTCGGGCAGGTGGGCATTCACATCCCGCCGGGCTACAAAAACTTCGGCCTCCAGGCCCGGTTCGTATATGAATCCGTAGCCCCGGCGGACATCAAACCGCCTCACCTGCCCCACGTACAACGGTCCTCGGGCACGGGAGGTTGCCTGCCGGAGGTGCTCCTTCTCCCGGATCGCTCTGGCCACCAGTTCGGCCTTCTTCCGCTCCCTCTCGGCGATCTCCAGGCCCAGCGGTACCGGCTCTCTATTCCAGTACGGCGCTGCTGCCAGCGCCGGCGCACGGGTCGGGCCCCGCGGGACATCCTGGACGTTACCCACTGTCAGGACTACGGGTGGCATGTCCCGCGGTGTCTTGGCCTTGGGCGCTGCCTTGCAGCAACAACCCGGCGCTACCTCAGCCGAGGTGTGGGGGATGGGCATAGGGGCTTTCCGCTGCCGGGCCTTCGGCTCGGAACGGGTCATCGGCTCCGGCTCGTGGAGTTTTTCAAGGGATGCCTCCGGTTCTACTTTCGGCGTCTTCCACGGTAACACCTCCGGTGTGCCGCGGGCTCCGGTTACAGGTCGGCCCGCTTGGGCGGGGACGCTGGGTACTGCTACCGGTTGCGGCGGTAGCAGGCCTAGTGGCGGGGTCACGGCCTCCGGGACGGGTGGCGAGGGAGGCAACGGGGGGAGAGGGCTTGGACCGGGCCCCACAGCCGCGATGACCGGCCCTTCAAGGGCATCGGGACGTGGGTCACTCACCCTCCCTTTCTCCGCCTCCTCCTCGCGTCTCCGCACGGTGGCTACAACGTCCGCCATGTCGGCCTCCCACTCCTCCATGAGGAGCTGCATCCTGACCTGCAGCCTCTGGTAGAGCTGCGCGGTTCGGATTTCCACCCACGCCGCGGTTCCAGGCGCGGGGGCCTCGGTGTCACGGGACGGCATTCACATGATGGCTGGTTCGTTTGCTTCCAGGAACGGTATGTTTGCAGAGTCCTGGCGTCCCTGCTTTTATAGCCGCAGCTACATGCGGCCGGCCGCCATCGCGTCCCCCTTAGCTCTTTCCGGCCCCTCCTCTCTCGGGGCGGGGTCTTGGCCTTCGCGCCTCTACTGCTCGAGAAGACGCTCGAGCGGGAACTTTTCACGCCAAAGATGGTGGCTTCTGCAATTTTTCTGCCGGATACCTCCGGCGGTAACAAGGCGCACCTCTACCAGACGGCAGAGAGGTAAGATCCTGTTCGTGACGCCAAGTTGTCGCGGGCGGGAAGGAGGGTGTCAGCACACCGCGCTCACCCCTTCTGCTCGGGTCCGGCAGCTGCTCAGTGGTGGCTCGAGCTGTGGGCCGGATCCCAGGGTTTCTCGAGCGACACCCCTCGCCCGTGAGTGAAAGGGGATTTGTGGTTGTTGGGATAATGTCCGTGACGCCACCCACGGTTGTGGTGATGTGTAGCACCACCGCTGCTTAATGCGGGGATCCCGGGGATGGTGATGGGGAGCAGCCAAGTGTTGTGTTGCCCCTCCGTGGGTAGGGGTTGGTGATTCCGGGGCCCGGTGACGGCTTGGGAGGTGCAGGGCTTGGTGGGCGCAGGGACGCGGGGACAGCGCTGTGCCTTGCGGCACTGTGGTACTCACTCAGCCTGAGACATAGACACAGTTTGTACGGTAAACCAAACGGCTGGTAGGACGGTCCCACAGACGGCTGCTTTGCTTTCCCGGTAGGTGACGGTGATGTCCCTCTTCCTTGCACCTGTATGTACGGTTGGTTGCGATGGGTCCCCACCGGTAACCCGCTCCCCGGCTTCAAGCTGGGCCGGAGGAGCACTACACTTTGCCTGCAGGCGCTGGCCCTCAGAGACTGGTGCCCTGGCGGTGGCGGTGCCTCTGTTGTACGGGTTGGGCTGTTGCCTTCAATCGGGACTTGGTTGTTGGGGGAATCTACGTCCCCTTCACTGACGGATTCGGCAAATTTGGTGACTCCTAGCCTTGCCGGGGTCCGAGAGGCCCCTGCCCTGGTGCTGACTGTCCTTCGGAACACTGCTCCAGACTACCGGGCACACAGCCAACGGGGTCCTTCCAGGAACTTCCAAACGGTCCCCCTCCGGACAGTCACCGCCGTCGCTGACCTTGCTGTTCTGGCCCTACACAAAGCTGGGCTCTCATGCTTGGCACACTCTCTGCTCTGTCACTACTTCTTGCTCTCCTCCTTTTCCACTTTTCTTTCCTTCACTTTCACTTGCTGTTTACTTAAGCTCGTCCCTCCTGGACTCCTCACTCCTGCTCCTCCCTGAGCTTTCTGCTCTTCACTCTTGCCCTCCCCGGGCTACTCTGCCTGGTACTTCCTGCCTCCAGAACTGTGATCTCCTTGGTAGGCGGAGCCAACCGCCTGGCCCACCCCCTGGTGTGAATCATCAGCCTCTGGAGGAAGGCAACAAGGATTTCTGGTTAGCTGTGATGTGCCTACCTGGAGTGTGGGGTGTGGTGGTGTTGTGACCTGTGACCCCTGGCTTGCCCAGGGCGACACATTGCAATATGTAGAACAAACAGTTTCAAGTGCCTAAGGTGTCTAAAAAAATAAAGTAAAAAAATAAAAATGAATTTTAAAAATGTAAAAAAAAATGTGAAAAAAATAAATAAGTAAATCAAAACCTGTTCTTTCATTAAAAATATTGGAAAAAAAATTAAGCATATTTGGAATTGATGCATCTGTAAAACCCAGATCTATGAAAATCACAACATCAAGTGACATGTACATTAACTGCCTTTAAAGAGAATAAAAAATTGAAACGGCTAAATTGTAGTGTTTCAGTTGTCACCTTGAAAACAAAATGCAATAAAAAGTGATCAAATTTTAGTATTGTTTCACAAATTCATATTAGTAAAAACATAAGATTGTCAATGCAAAAAGCAAGCCATCACCCAGCAAGAAAGTAAAAACATTACTGGTCTCCGAAAATACTGAAAGCAGCCATTATTTTTTTTTTTTTAAACAAATTTTAGAATTTCTTTTTTTTCTGGCACTAGTACATTAAAAAAACCACACAACTATGGTTGGGAAGGGGTTAACTAATAGTAAATAGCTGTAGGCAGGACAGAGGTAGTCTATTGGGCCCCTCGTGAGCACGATTGTAATGGAATGTGATGATCGGGGGCCCTGAAGGTTATAGTTACAGACTAGTAATGTATACAGATATATTTTATTTTTTTTTTGCAAAAATGTATGTGCAGATCTTAACTTCCTGTACTCCCAGATGTAATCTTATGTGCATGAAATCTTAAAGGGAACCTGTTACCAGATTTAGACCTTCTAAACTAAGACTAGCACCTTAAGCAGCTCCTGTGCTGCAGTCTATAAAAGGTGCACTTTACCCTCTGACCCACCCTGTAGACCCTACAAATACATTCAAAACATCTCCCGCTCTATATGTAAATTGTCCGGTCCGGTGAGCATCATAATCTTCGCCTCCTGTCTCTTCCTTCGTTGTCCTCCTGTGTTGATTGACGTAGATGATGCCTTGGATGCCATCCACGTAGGTGGGAAAAATCTCACACCTGCGCAGACATATTCCTGGCTCACGCAGGCACACTTTGCTCTGTGCTATTGCGGGCAGAGCGGAAAACATAGGTGCGCCTGCGCGAACTGGCAAGTTCTCTGTCCAGCTGCGAGATTTTGCCCGTGGACGACGATGTGGATGACTTCACCCGCTTCAGGCACACCTATGTTTTCGGTTCTGCCGGCAACAGGGCAGAGAGAAGTGCATCTGCATGAGCCGGGAATATGGAGATTTTGCCCACTTACATGAATGGTGTCCAAGGCGTTACCCATGTCAATCGGCCCAGGAGGAGGGCGAAAGGAGGGACATGAGGTGCAGATTAGCACACCCATCGGACCGGACTGGAAAATTTACATACAGGGCAGGGGATTTTATAAAGGTATTTTTGGGGTCTACAGGGGGGGGGGCAGGGGGTAACGTGCACCTTCATGGAATGCAGCACAGGTGCTGCTTAAGGTGCTAATTTTAGTTTACAAGGCCAAAATCTGGTGATAGGTTCCCTTTACAATGATTAGTATCTGTGATAGACTTTTCTCAAAAGTCAGTCCTTGGCACAAGGGCATTTATTAGAGCCACATCTTGTCATTTTAGGTTCTGGAATCTTTTACTCTGGTAACAGTGCAGCTTGCATTACTACTCTTGCTGTCCAAGCTAAACAGTTATTGAACCCTGACATGAAACTCAGATTTTCTATTACTAGATGCAATATAACAACACTCAGATCTTATGTTGTGGGATCACACGTAACCACATGGACAAGCTCAATATGTCGTGGAGGTACTGTACCGCCCCCGTGGAAGCAGCCGAGCTGCTCGGATCCGGTTCGCTGTGGCTCAAGGGTCTCCGGACCCGGGGGTCGTGCGGCCACTCGAATGAAAAAGAGGGGGTATTTACAGGGGATTTATAGAACGTGATGCCACCCATGGTGTGTGGTAATTAGGATTATCACCGCTGCTGTTGGGAGTACCCGGGGATGATGGAAAGGGGCGAAAAGGTGTTGGAACCCTCCATGGGTAAGGGATGCCCCGGGACTCAGTGAGGGGTGCCGTGGGGATGAAGGGGCCACTCTTGTTCTCACTCAGTTCATAAGCAGACACCGACAACTGGGTAAACCAAGTCTCTGGGTACCGCTGCCGCTGAGGGGAGCTCGTCCAGATCCCGTCCCCAAGTGGTGCTGCCTGGTGGTCCGTGACCTGCCTCCTGGAACTTAGTTTAGACTTCAACTTGGTGGCCTGGTAGCTTGGAACTAGCCGGACCCCGCTCCCTACTATGGCTAAGTAAGGGAGCTTGCTCTCAGGGCTCACGCTTGGGATTTTCTTGACCGTTTTGGTTGGAAAGTCCTATCCCCCTCGTTGCGCTAATGCCCCGATTCTGGAGTGGGTGGGAACGGATCGTTAAGGCTCCGTTCTCCTCAGGTGAATTGTCGGGTTGCCTGAAGCTACTCCCCGACCTAGGGTCCGTGTACCCCGTCGTGCCTCGGTCCCGGACCGGTGACAGGGCCAGGCTGCTAGCCATCCTCCTCGACAAATCCGAGCACCTCGCCACAATCGCCAGCGACCGGGCGTCCGACTCCTCTAGGCCCAGACCAAGGTCTGCAACCTAGGCAGTTACTTCGGGAGTCGCCACTCCCGACTTCCCCTGAGCTCCTCTCAGCTCGAGGGCTACTGTCCACCTCCTTCTCCACTCACTGACTCTACTCAACTCTCTACACACCTGACCTCCCCTCCCTGACCCCCCAGGTGGGCGACTTTATTCCTCTCAAGCTGTCCACTGGTGTGTCTGGTGGGTGTGGCGCAGGGTGTCTCTAAGATTTTGATTTGCTTATGGAGGCAACACCACTTAAGTAGGGACCCTGGAACCAAGAGGGAGGTGGAATACTGCACGGAAGGGCAGCTTGTGCAGTACCCTGTAACGACCTAATAGTCCAGGGGCGTCACAGTACTATTCACACATTCACCTTTATATTGCACATTCACGATAAGGGGTACCATAAACATTGTAAAAAATACCTAATATATGGGCTGAATTGCTTTTCCTGCTCCTCAAGGTCACCAACAATTTTTTTATTCTTTTCTGAATGGCTTATCAAATACAATAGACAGACAATATTTTGTATGGACACATAAGAATATTGTAATAAATCAGTATGATTTTACTGATACATGTCTTAAGCTCATAACTAATATGAAGAGACGTCAGCTGCATCCACTGTAAACTGTAAAATGATGATAATTGTAGTCAAAATATTCTGTATAAGTTTCTTTAGCCTCAAAAAAATCACAGACACCTTAAATTTTTTTTTTTTTTTTACAAACATTTAACACTTATTATTCTATAGGTAGAGCTAGAATAAAACAAACAAGCGGCACTTTCTGGGTGTAATATTTTGTAATAAACATGGAGTGCTCTCTTAATATTGCAATCACCTTGTGAAGAGTTAATCAAGTCTGTAACAGTGACAGTAGCGGAGATCAAACCCTCCGACGGCAGCTGAACCGGCCCGCTGAATAGGAATCCTCCCGTGGGCTCCAAACAGAAGACAAGTCCAAAGAAATGGTCGATGCGCACCCAATCAGGAATGAAATGGACCAGATCCAATTCTGCTAGAATCTAATTCTTTTTATTAAATTATTTTTAAAATAGCTGACTGTACTACGCGTTTCGGCAATTTATTGCCTTCGTCAGGTAAATACTGATGCTCGTAATTATAATATTCGCAGGCCTCCTCTATTATGTGCAGTCATCTTTCCCTGTTCCATGTGGATGATGTATCCTAAGTTAACCACACTGTGTCCTCCATTGTGCTCCTGCGCAATGTGCAATTCTTTCTGCCCTGCTCCTGCGCATTACAGTACTTTGCTCAGCAGGGCAGTGAAAAGTGCGTGTGCGAGTACTATGCATGAATGACGTAGGACGTGTCATCCACATAGAGCTGGAAAGGAGGACGGCAATGGAAGGAAGAGAGGACGTGTTGGACTGCCCATCGGACCCGACAGCCCACCAGGTGAGTATAATACAGGTGCTTTTTACGTTCTACAGGGCAGCCTGCGCTCTTATATACAGTATTTTAGAATGCTGTATATAAGGGCCCACTGGTGGTGGTCACAGCTCATAACAAGCAGGTTCCTTTTAAGACTGTAAAGCTGCGACCGATCCTGTCATCGCAGTCTGTACTCAAACTATGAAAGTTGGATGTGTGATACCAGTCGAAGGCCCCCTTCACACGTCTATCAAAAATGTTTTTGTTTTGCATGGCCATGCTGAAGATGTGTATGGCCCATCCGTGTATCTTGATTTTGACACACATGTGCTATCCTTGTGTTATCCATGTGACATCCAGATAGTACACGGACAGCATGAACTTCTATACTTACCTGGCCCTGGTGCTGCTGCCTCCAGCAGTGCTGCTGCTTCCGGGTCCACGTTGCAGTAAATATGCAATGAGCATAATGAGCGGGACTCAGAAGCAAGTGACAGCAGCGCTGAAGACAGCAGCGCTGGAGACAGGTGAGTATAGAAAATAATTTTATTTCAAAGACACGTGTTTTCTCACATCACTGTGTGGTCCATGTGACGCCCGTGCTGCCAGAGAAAAATGGACATGTCTCCGTGCGGAACACACAGACACACGTGTGCTCCATACGAACACATGGTCCTTGTGAAAACACTGATGTGTGTGCAGACCCAATGATTTTAATACGTATGCGTATGAAAATGGACGTCATACGTATCAGAATCACTGACATGTGAATGGGTCCTTAGAGATAGCAGCAGAAAAGTGAAGAGGGTTGTAGAAAGTTGTACATAGGGAATAACGCACTGGTGGGCCAAGGAAACAAGGTATAGGTAGAGAGGAAAAGAGATGGAGAAGAAAATAGAGATTTAACACTAGAGCTGTTTTGATACATGAATGTTAGGCTGGTTTCACACTACGTCTTTTTAACATCCGTTGAAAACGTTTTTTTAACGGAAGTACGGATCCTGCTTTTACAGCAAATAACGTATGCAAACGCATATGTTATTTTGCAGGATCCTGCAGTGGATGTTTAGGGGCGGGCATTGTAGTCATGTGATCGGGAGTGAGGGTAACTAGACTGGGAGGAGGCTTCTGACAGCTGCAGACGCTGGTAACCAAGGTAAACATCGTCCTT
The DNA here is from genome assembly GCF_048569485.1 of Anomaloglossus baeobatrachus. Taxonomy (NCBI): domain Eukaryota; kingdom Metazoa; phylum Chordata; class Amphibia; order Anura; family Aromobatidae; genus Anomaloglossus; species Anomaloglossus baeobatrachus. Next base: position 29,733,272 of record NC_134355.1, on the reverse strand, counting down.
GGATACCCGATATTTATCTTGGTTACGAGTCAGCTGCTCGGAGCCGGGGAGAGAGAGAGAGAGAGAGAGAGAGAGAGAGAGAGAGAGAGACTGACTCTGGTTCTGGGCATGCTCAGTCCAAAAGCAGGATCCTGTCTATCAGCATGCAGCGTTCACCTGCGTTTCCGTGCGTTATAGTCAGGATCCAGCAATTTGCAGTATTTGGACGTAGCTCAAAAACGCTACATGTTGCGTTTTTGAAACATGTTAAAATAACGCAAAAGGACGGATCCTGCGTCTAACGGACGCAAACGCACGCAAACGCAGGTGGACGCGAGTCCATTGAAAATGCATTGACATGAAAACGGATTTGCACAGGATCCGTACTTCCGTTAAAAAAACGTTTTCAACGGATGTTAAAAAGACGTAGTGTGAAACCAGCCTTATTGAGGACAGCTGCACCCTGGATAAACACAGACCTCAGATCCAGCCTGTATTGCAGGGAACGACACTCCTACAAGAGAAACATGTGAAGCTTGGATCAGGCTGCAAACTGGAAATGAATGAAGAACTGACGATTGCAGAATGAAACTTAGTGCAATTTTATTAACTAAAGCCAACCACTAACATATGTGAAAATCATTGGTTGCATGTCAAATACGTTCACAACTTTTAAAATAGGCCAGTCAATAATATGTTAAAACTTTATACTCTTCACGTCTTCTAGACCGCTTCCAGCCCTCCTTTGTTTCTTGTTGTTTTTCCTTTTTCCTGCAGAAGAGTTAATGTATGCAGTTTCAGGCTTAGCCCTTGTACAGCACGTAACTTCATCTAACCCCTGGGAGATCGCGCCGTACTACGCCATTGCTTCCCAGCCTACGTCCGGCAGAGCTCAATTCAGACTCGAAATGACAAACGAGTCCGAAAACGTAGCAATCTCACGTGTGTCATAAGTGTAAAGTTTACTAACATGCTGCAGGTCACCCTGAGAGGGAGGAGGAAGGAGGTGGGCCAAGGAAGAGACTGAAACTCTGCTCATTCCTTAACTTCACACAAGAAGAAGCACGATGTGAGCCGGTATGTGGAGCTCCGAGTGCTGATATGTCCACCGCTGGGGTCGTGCTACTAGATCGGAGTCAGATCTGGGCCCTCGGTTCTTGGCACTAGGTGAGTAGAGCGTGGACTCGGTCCAAACATTGCTGGGGAAAGGTGGTGGGGGGCAAACTGCTGGATACTTTATGGATTTATGTGCATGTTATGCAATTACACTGTGTAAGTAAAGGCGTGACTAATCTGGCGTCACATACGACCAGCCACAAAAAAAAAAAGACTAATATTCATTCCATAATCACTGAAATACATTTCCAAAAAATGCAACTTTTTGAAAGTATTGTTACTAATGAAATTTCTAATATATTGATAAACCATCTTAACCTCTTCACCCCCTGGTGATTTTCCGTCTCCATTTTTTCCTCCCCTTCTTCCAAGAACCATAACGTATAATAATAATATTTTTTTCTTATTTTTTCCGTCACAGAGCCGTATAAAGGCTAGTTGTTTTCCGAGACGAGATTAATTCTTCAAAGAACCCATTAATTTTACCATATAGTGTGTTGCAAAAACGGGAAAAAAAATTCCAAGGGTGGGGAAATTGCAAAAAAAATGCAATTTTACAAAAAAATATATATATTTTCCATGTTAACTTTATGGTAAAACTGACCTGGCATTATGATTCCCCAGGTCCATACGAGTTTGTAGATACCAAACATGAATAGGTCTTTTTTTTATTTAATTGGTGAAAACAAAATTCTGAAATTTGTAAAAAAAAGAAAAAATAATAATATAATATTCTAATTTTTTACCATTTTTGATAGATGTGATGATTTGATCACCTCTTATTGCATTTTATTGCATTGTTGCAGTGGCCAAACAAATGTTATTCAGCTGACCCCTGCCTGTCATGACAACCCATCGTTGCCTCATAAAAGTATTTAACTCCCTTCCCCCCGTTTTTGTTACAAACACATTACAAAATGTGTTTAAATATTTTTGCAATGCAATCCAATTTCTTTGTGATGCATCAGCACTAAATAGTAAAAGTTGGGGAAGTGAAAGTGAGAAAAAAGTAGCCACAAGTAAAACTTATGGGATAAAATAAATAAAAATTGCCATGTGCATATGTATTCACCCCTCTTGCTATGAAGTCCCTAAAAATTTCTGGTGCAAGAAAATTAACTTCATAAGTCACATGTTTAGTGAGAAGAAGTCCATCTGTGTACAGTCTAAGTGTCCCGGGGTGGGGGGGGTGAGGGTCTGTCAGTAAATACACACCTTTTCTGAAAAGCCACAGAGGCTGCAACACCATTAACAAGAGGCCCCACTAACCAAGCAATACCATGAAGACCCAGGAGATCTCCAAACAACACCAAGGAGATCTCCAAACAACACCATGAAGACCAAGGAGCTCTCTAAACAGCACCATGAAGACCAAGGTGATCTCCAAGCAACACCATGAAGACCATGGACATCTCTAAACAACAGCATGAAGACTAAGGATATCTCCAAGCAACACCATGAAGACCAAGGCGATATCCAAACAAGTCAGAGAAAGTGATGAGAGGCACAAGTCAGGGTTGGGTTCTAAAAAAAAAAAAAAACAATAGCGGCACCATCAAATCCATTATCATCAAATGAAAAAAACATGGCACCACAACAAACCTGCCAAGGGAGGGCTGCCCAGCAAAACTCCCAGCTTGGGCAAGGAGGGCAATAATTAGAGAGGCAGCACAGAGACCAAAAGGTAACCCTGAAGAAGCTGCAGAGTTCCCAAGCAGAGACTGGAATATCTGTCCATTCGACCACAATAAGCCATACACTCCATAGAGCTGGCCTTTATGGAAGAATAGCCAAAAAAAGCCTTACTTACAGCAAAAAATTGGAAAGTTTGTTTTGACTTTGCCAAAAGACATTTGGGAGACACCCAAAAGGAAGGGCGGAAGATGTTGTAATCAGATGAGACCAAAATTGAACCTTTTAGTCACCAATGTAGACGCTATGTCTGGTGCCAATCCAAAGAGCGAAAAAACTGTGGGAAGAAAAGGCGCAAATAGGGTCTTACCCGGTATAGCAATGGGAGGTGAATGTATAACAAGAACACTCACCTGTAAATCTCTTAAATCTCTTTTCTTTATTTTCACAGGTCTACGCGTTTCAAGGACATATCCATCCTCTTCCTCAGGACAAAATGCAGAGAATACTACCGATAGTATTCTCTGCATTTTGTCCTGAGGAAGAGGACGGATGTGTCCTTGAAACGCGTAGACCTGTGAAAATAAAGAAAAGAGATTTACTAACTTCATCTGGACTCCTGTGGTTTGGCGCGGTATTTAAACCTGCTATTCTCCTGCTATCTAAAATCAATGGTGCCAATCCAACACAGCTCATCACCCCAAGAACATCATCCCCACAGTGAAACATGGTGGCGGCAGCATCATGCTGGGGGAAGGTTCATTTGGATGGTGCAAAATACAAGGATATTCTTGAGCAGTCTCTCAGTGATTTGAGACTGGGACAAACTGTCATCTTCCAACAAGACAATGATCCAAAGGTACTGCTAAAGCAACACTCGAGTGGTTTAAGAGGAAATGTGTAAATGTATTAGAGCGACCGAGTCACAGCCGAGACCTTAATCCAATGGACAATCTGTAGTCAGACTTGAAGATTGCTGTTCACCAGAGAAAATCATCTAACTTGAAGGAGCTGGAGTCGTTTTTCTTTGAGGAATGGGCAAAAATCCCAGTGGCCAGATATGGAAAGCTCATAGAGACTAATCCAAAGTGATTTGCAGCTGTAATTGCTACAAAAGGAGGCTCTAGAAAGCACTAATGTTAGAGGGTGAATAGTTAGGCACACTGAAGTTTTCAGGAATTTTACCCGATTTTTTTTTTTTTTTTTTTTTTTTGCTTCACACTAAAACGAAAACCACATGATCACAGTTGTAGCCATGTTGTTCACATGAGCTGAAGCAAACCCTAAAAAAAAAAACAGTGAAATTCCAGATTGTGAGATAGCAAAACACGAAAAATGCCAAGGAGTGGGTGAATACTTCGCAAGGCACTGTATCTGTAAACTGATACAATACAAATCATCCATATGGGATCTGGGTTTTTTGGGCACACTCGAAGACTTGAATGGGCAAGTCTCATCCAAAAATTATAAGAAACTCGTGTATACTGCAATATTATGAGCTGTTAGTGCTCCTGAATTTCCTCCCAACAAGTCCAGTATTGAGTCCTTAATCCCTATCCTAATCCTAGACCTAACCCTAATCCTAACACCAGCCCTAACCATAACCCAAATCCTAAGCCTAAACTTAACACATAGTCTGACCATAAATTTCAATCTTAACCAACCCTATGGGGCTAACCAACTGATTTAGTTAAATGGGTTTAATAGAGATACAACTTGATGGACACTCTTGACCCCTGGCTTATTTATTCTGCGGATCATCATGTTGATGGCCTATTCTATAAAAAAATATAAAGCATCAATGTTTATACCCCCCAAAAAACTAAGCAAGCCATACTCCTGTCCTTGTGCTGTTTTTGGATACATAGGCTTAATACATGTGGTCCTCATTCTATGAACTCTGCAAGTGTGGCTCCTGCTCCGGCAGACTCAAAACATCAATGGACCGCTATTCAAGTGAATGGCCACAATGTCTATTTTCGGAACTCCTTACTTGCCGAGTGGGGGTCCTGGTCAGGTCTCTGTAAGAAATCCCAACATATCTGCTATTACATTGGCATTATCATTGTTTTGTCATAGTGCCAGGCTTGATTGTTGGGGGTGTTGGGTTTCTCCACCAGTGACGAAAACGAAGAGGCAAAAGCCGTAAGCTGCGCACTGTGCACACCCAAATTTTATCGGTTTAAGTCTCTTTAGAAACCAATATCAGGACAGCATAAATGACTAAAGAAATCTAAAAGTTAACTTTTATTAATCTTAGTTAGAAGACAAACCCAAATAAAGTGCTCAGTGTCAAAAAAGGTGCAAATTAGTGCAAACTAGAACACGATGTCATTCTCTACAGCAGGGGTCTCAAACACGCGGCCCGCGGGCCGCATGCGGCCCTTCAGGTGGCTTCTTGCGGCCCGCAGGCCCGTGGACCTGGTAAAGATGGTGACCGGTGCAGGGGCCGCAGCTGCCAGTTATTTATTTCAGCCTACAGTTTTGTCTTTGCCGCGCACAGTGAAGTTCTCGCTGCAGAACGCAATAACAGCCGCCTGCCAATCAGAGGCAAGCACCTGCTGCATATGACCTCAGATGCTTGCCTGTGATTGGCCAGTGGCTGTTGTGCAGTGAGAACTGCTCTGCACGCGCCGGCCGAAAGTTCAGCGATGACAGCAGCTGTGATCATTACCGGGTCCACGTGCCTGCATGCCGCTGACAGCAGGTGAGAAGAATGTTTTCGTGTGTGTGGGGTTCTGTGTTGCTGGCTGAGGCTGCACTGTGTGTGTGTGTGTGTGTGTGTGTGTGTGTGTGGCATGCCGTGTGTGTGTGTGTGTGTGTGTGAGCTGAGGCTGCACAGGGTGGGGGTGGTGTGTGTGAGCTGAGGCTGCACAGGGTGGGGGGGTGTGTGTGAGCTGAGGCTGCACAGGGTGGGGGTGTGTGTGTGTGTGTGAGCTGAGGCTGCACAGGGTGGGGGTGTGTGTGTGTGTGTGTGAGCTGAGGCTGCACAGGGTGGGGGTGTGTGTGTGTGTGAGCTGAGGCTGCACAGGGTGGGGGGGGGGTGTGTGTGTGTGAGCTGAGGCTGCACAGGGTGGGGGTGTGTGTGTGTGTGTGAGCTGAGGCTGCACAGGGTGGGTGTGTGTGTGTGTGTGTGTGTGTGTGTGTGTGTGTGTGTGTGTGTGTGTGTGTTAGCTGAGGCTGGGGCACATTGCTACAAGGGGACAAGGATGCACACATTTTTACAGAATGGGAAACAAGATGGGGCACATTACTACAAGATGTTGGCCAAAATTACTATGCGGTGGTTATTGTAAACCTGTATTACTTACAAAAAGGGGGAAAAATGTTAAAAAAAAAGTGTGTATGTATATATGTGTGTGTGTGTGTGTGTGTGTGTGTGTGTGTGTGTGTGTGTGTGTGTGTGTGTGTGTGTGTATATATATATATATATATATATATATATATATATATATATATATATATATATATATATATATATATATATATATATATATATATATATATATATATATATATATATATATATATATATATATATATATATATATATATACACACACACTACACATTTGTTATAATGGACAAATGAAAAATGTTCAAAAACAGTGATTCAAGGGTGTATAGAAAGAAAAAATGGTACCACTACCAATGTCACTTTGTCCTGAAAGGAATGCGGCCCCTCAAATTTTTTTTTTCCTATGTGCGGCCCATACACCCAGCCGAGTTTGAGATCCCTGCTCTACAGCATCATAATTTAGAATATCCAACAGGAAATCAGTCTCAATACCATAGAATGTGACCATAACGGTCATACATAGATATCAACCAGGAAAAACATGGGATAGAGTCAGAATATGTTCGACAGTAAACCCCTAGCAATGTAGTTGTCTCTTTATGGTCAACAGCAAATAACCAAATTAATGAGGGGTTCTCCACCAGATGTAGAATGTGACGAATGGACACAGGGGGACATTATGCCCTCGTATCTTGTCCATTAGTCACACTGGCCATATATGAAACACTCTCAATGAGCCACAGTAGTGGTTATTGATACAAGCTATTAATTCACAATGGTGAGCAATTGTAAAAAGTAAAGATCAAACAATCCGTAAGAGTCAGGTGCTCAGAAGAGTCCCGATTGGCTATTTGGATGGAGTCTCAATTCACAGTGGTGACTCAGATAGCCTATCTGCAATATATCGTGCACAGTGATAGCATAAAAACATATATAATGGAGCAGTCTCACACATCCAGTCGGATCAACAATGGAGGAGTCATCAATGACGGGTAATGGGATCAATGTCATATGTTGAGTTGACAGGGTCCCTATGTAGAACCCCCACTGGCCCTATGGTTATCCCAGACTCCCACCCTAACAAGGCCAGTACATAGCTGACCCTACTGCCTAGATGTCCCTTTCATTTTTCATCCTCTCAACGCGTTTCCTCCTTCTGGATTCATCAGGGGAGCAATCAGGTAGAGGGAAGGTGTTTATCAGGCTAAACAATTAGGTCGTGACTCTAAGTTATGGGAATGATCTAATTGTTTAGCCTGATAAACACCCTCTCTCTACCTGATTGCTCCCCTGATGAATCCAGAAGGAGAAAACCAAGGGCCCGATTCATCCAAACCATCATTGTTCTACATGTGCTGGAGTCAGAAGCTCCTGATTCACGAACAGGCGTATGCATTCAAGTGGCATGCACCTCTGGGTGCGCCTTCACAGAAACCCTACTGCGGTGCCTGTTGGAGTAAAAATTGTGGCTTACCGGCGGCCACCACATCCTTGCTCCGCCCCAGGTCCACAATCTTTGTCAGAGCAGGGCATAAAATGGCTTGAGTATGTAAAAAGCTTTCAGTTGCACCATTACACGACTTTTCAAAGCTACTAAAGTAGAAGTCGTGATAAATCGAGCCCCAAGACCTGGTTACAACTCCTTTAGCCAGAGTGTCCTATGGGCCCCCTAGGGCACCAGGACACAGTGTGACTGCAGCCGTTATAGCTAATCCCCTATAGCTTGCACAATTTTAAGGACAAACTCATTTCTCAATAATTGCATTCCAAGCCTATTAATAATATGAACTGCTCAAGTCACCACCATTCACTATGAGAAAGGCTATAAAAGCAATGTGCAATAGTAGAAACTCTTCAATTGAACACTGAAAGGACTGGTATGACAAATTTGCATCCTGGGGGACAGGATTTGTGATGGGCGAATAGTGACTATTTGTGTTCGGATTACGCTTACCCAATACCGAGAACTATTCCAGTATTCGTCACGACAAGAAAAATGCCCGTGCTCCCCATTGACTTTCATTAGGTGCGTTATTTGTGACGGATACCAGAATAGTACTTTGGGGATTCGTTACACAAATAGTTACTATTCTCTCATCACTGAAATCACTGGATACGAAATTGTTTTATATTCAGACCTTTGGCAATCCTATCTCTAAAATGATTCCCACATACAAATGTGAAAAAAAATAAAAAATGTAATGTTAGCAAAGACAATAGTGCCCACAGTTTGCAGTTTATAAAGCTGGAAGGGATACAGGAGGGGGAGGAGGTGAGTTGTGACATCATATATTTTGTATAGTAGATCCTGTTATCTACTGTATATACAGGTGTTATCAGTCATTGTACAGGAGGGGGAAAAGGTGAGCTGTGCTATTGCCTATTGTGAATGGCAGATGCTGTGTTATCTACTGTTTATAAAGGTTATCAGTCATTGTACAGGAGGAGGAGGTGAGATGTGATATCACCTATTGTGAATAGTTGATCCTGTGTTATCTACTGTATATTGAGGTGTTACCAGTCATTGTACAGAAGGGAGAGGAGGTGAGCTGTGACATCTCCTACTGTGAATAGTTGATCCTGTGTTATCTACTGTATATAGAGGTGTTACCAGTCATTGTACAGGAGGGGGAGTGTTGCGAATGTCAGTTATGCTTCTGCTGCTGTGAGGCTCCCTCTGGTGGCTAGGAATGGTTTGGACAGAGACCAGGTGTGCTGGAGCAATGGGCGTTTCCATTGCTAACTCTCTGCCTAGTTTAGCTTTTGCTTTATGGCGGTCTGGGCCGGTTATCATTTGTTCTGTAGCTCTCCAGCCTTTTCATCTTGCTCCAGACCACATCTACCCCAGATAAGTGCTTGGTTCTTTCTTAAGTTGTTTTGTTCTTTTTGTTCTTATCTGGGTTGCCAATTATTGTGGTTGTTTTCAGTTTATTTGCATGCAGGAATCTTCCTTCTCTGTTGCTTAGCTGGGAAGCTCCCTGCAGCTATGTTTGGAGTTTTGCTCCTATAAGTCCATGTGTTTGTTGCTTCTTGAATTTGTAATTGTTCCTGTTTTCTGTTCATTGGTTTGACAAGAGCGCCTGATATAGGACGGAGTGCAGATCGTGCGATCTGAGGACCTTTTTGTACTATCAAGTATTTGGGTTTTTGTAGGGTTTTTCTCTGGCCACCATCAGCCTCTTTCCTATCCTTTCCTATTTAGTTAGTGGGTCCTCACCTTTGCTAATCCTATCATCCATCTGTGTATTGTATTTTCCTATATCACCGTAGTCTTTGAATGTGGGGGGCTTGCTATACCTTTTGCGGTCTATTTCTGAGGCAGAGAGTTATTCATTCTTTCTTCCTTTAGGATATCTCCAGCCGGAGATAGTTCTCCGGCTGGGTTCGCGGTGCCTAGGATGTTAGTTCACCCCTCAGCTACTTATAGTGTTGATGGTTAGTAAGGGGATGGCGGCCAGATTAGTTGCCAATGCTCTTGTCACCTTTTTGCCAATGATCTATTGTGATCTTCCATGGTTCCGGATCATAACAGGGGAGGAGGTGAGCTGTGACATCACCTATTGTGAATGGTGGATTCTGTGTTATCAGCTGTGTATAGAGGTGTTATCTGCTATCTTGATAATGTTAAGATGACTGCTAAAAAGAAAGTATGAATCTAATATTAGGCCTAGTGGCCATAGTAATAAAATTACAACTTCTTTAAGTGCCAAGGTTTGGGACATCGTGTCCTTATTTGAGTATTCTCACGTTTTGCATGGCATATAGAAATTGTGGATCTCTTTTTGCCTTATAAATACGCACTGATACAACATAGAACTTTAGTCCACCTCCTGGTATATTAATTTTTCATTTCACAACATTAAAATGCAAACAGCATTTGTCCAATCGACCAAATGAATGTAAGGACCCTTGTTCCTGATTACTGACCTGTGAAATCCAATTTAAATTTGCAATGTCAGCATTTTGTGGTTTCCTATTTTATCACGTCTTGATTCCTGAACTGAAGAAAATGATTGTTCCTGTTTCTTTTCAGTACCAAAAACAAAACATAAAATGTGGAATCTGTAACAGATTTCAGTTAATCGTGTGCCATGTTTTATTCTGCTGTCATCACAAGGTGTTTTGCACAAATTTTGACAACTGTCATGGTGGCATTGGGCTATGTTCAGATTGTAGATTCTGACTTTCTGGCCAATGGTTTCTCTAGTGTCTGGGATGAACACAGGCACACTCAGGCATCGACCAGCTGTGTGCTGATTCATAGGCAGGCTAGCAAGAGTTAATCTGCTTATGCCTCTAATCACATGTTGTGAGGAGACCTATCACATCACTCTTCTCCTATTTATGCTGCTTAAATTCTTCTACCCATGCCAGCTACAGTTTATTCTATATTGGACTGTGAGGTGTCCCAGACTCTCTGATGAAAGTTGTGTTAAATTTGTGCTTTTTGCTTGGTGTGGATGTGACGTTTACCCCTGTTGTTTTGTATTTCCTTCCTGCTCTTTTTTTTTCTCCTGAATATATTGTCTTTACCTTTGTGTGTGCGTGTGCATGCTGTTTTGCTTTCTCCTTGTCTGTCTTTATCTGTGGTTTTCAACACATTCCTGTCCCGTCACTCACTGGGCAGAGAGGGAGGGGGAATCAGATCAGTACTGGTCAGGAGCAGGGCCAGGAAGGAGACTCAGGCTTCTCCACCATCAGGAGTGAATCCGATCAGGACTGGTCAGGAGCAGGGCCAGGAAGAAGACTCAGTCATCTCCACCATCAGGAGTGAATCCGATCAGGACTGGTCAGCAGCAGGGCCAGGAAGGAGACTCAGGCATCTCCACCATCAGGAGTGAATCAGATCAGGAGTGGTCAGGAGCAGGACCAGGAAGGAGACTCAGGCATCTCCACCATCAGGAGTGAATCAGATCAGACTGGTCAGAAGCAGGGCCAGGAAGGAGACTCAGGCATCTCTACCATCAGGAATGAATCAGATCAGGAGTGGTCAAGAGCAGGGCCAGGAAGGAGACTCAGGCATCTCCACCATCAAGAGTGAATCAGATCAGAACTGGTCAGGAGCAGGGCCAGGAAGGAAACTCAGGCATATCCGCCATCAGGAGTGAATCAGATCAGGACTGGTCAGGAGCAGGGCCAGGAAGGAGACTCGGGCCTCTCCACCACCAGCAGTATCACTGAGCTTAGGGATAGCATAGGGCCCCCTAGATTCAGGATCAACTTAAGAGCCCCTGTTCCTCGTTATCCTGTAGTCATTGTGACAGCTCTTCTCCTTTAGCAGGGGAGGCTTTATGCCACCTTTTACACCAGGACCTAGGCAGGGCTGCTGGCACCCTTATAGTCATACACTAGTTTACAGCTTCCACATGGGCTATTATCAAAGTTTTTTAGGATCCTAAATTGGAGCAATAAGAAGTAATTAGAGAAGGGAAAAATATTTTAAAATTTGATTTTTCTAGCTTCACTAAATATTGCTTGGAATTCGATTTAAAGTAAATCAATTTATGAATCAAAACTAATCAAAAGCTGCCAATCACACTGGAAATATGTGAATATCTGGTTGAATTACAGAAGTACTATAAGCAGAATGATAAAGTGAGCAGCAAATGGCAGATAAATGTCCCTCCCTGGCCCTGCCTATCAGACACGCCATCTTTTTCTCCCTATCATTTCAATTTGTTTTTCTCTTTTCCTCATGCACTAGTCTTCGTCATTGCTGTGCTGTCACACGCTATCTGTACAATGGGTTCAGTGTTTTCTATCTCTATCACTGTTACTGAACTGTGACGCCCTCTCACTATCCAGATTCACCATAAAAAGGCAGCTGTATTCCCTGCCTTTGCTTTTATACAGGCTAGTATAGTTTTTCTTGGCTACCTGTGCTACGTCATGTGTTTCAGCTGCGAGGCATTATAGGGAGAGTCCTGCCCAGCCGCACCCAAGGGTTATGATTCTATTGTGGAACCTTCTGTGACGCAGGTTATTTTGGGCAAATCGTGTATTTTTAGAAATGGGTGTGTTCAGCAAATTCATAAACTCGAGATTTTTATTTACATTGAATAGATTTAAGCATATCTAGAAGTAAGGCATTAATGTTTAACCAAACAGATTCAGATTTGCTGGGGTTTTTTTTTTTGTTTTTTTTTGTTTTTAGAAAGCTGGGTGT